>NW_026652284.1:54507736-54814010 GCF_009828535.3 Hylobates moloch
CCTTCCTTCCTTCCTTCCTTCCTTCCTTCCTTCCTTCCTTCCTTCCTCCCTTCCTTCCTCCCTTCCTTCCTTCCTTCCCTCCCTCCCTCCCTCCCTCCCTCCCTCCTTCCTTCCTTCCTTCCTTCCTCTTCTCTCTCTTTCATTCTTTCTCACTCTTCCCTCCCTGTCTCCCTCCCTTCCTGCCTTCCTTCCTTCCTTCCTCCCTTCCTTCATTCTTCTCTCTCCCTCCCTTTCTTTCTTTCTTTCTTTCTTTTTCTTTCTTTCTTTCTTTTCTTCTTTCTTTCCTTCTTTCTTCTCTCTTTCATTCTGTCTCACTCTTCCCTCCCTCCCTCCCTCCCTCCCTTCCTTCCTTCCTCTCTCTTCCTTTCTTTCTTTCTTTCTTTCCTTCCTTCTTTCTTTCTTCTCTCTCTTTCATTCTTTCTCACTCTTCCCTCCCTGTCTCCCTTCCTTCCTTCCTTCCTTCCTTCCTTCCTTCCTTCCTCCCTTCCTCCCTTCCTTCCTTGTTTTGATGGAGTCTTACTCTGTCAGCCAGGCTGGAGTGCAGTAGCATGATCTCGGCTCTCACTGCAACCTCTGCCTCCTAGGTTTCAGCGATTCTCCTGCCTCAGCCTCCTGAGTAGCTAGGATTGCAGGCACCTGCCACCACACCTCGCTAATTTTTGTATTTTTAGTAGAGACAGGGTTTTGCCATGTTGGCCAGGCTGGTCTTGAACTCCTGACCTTAAGTGATCTGCCCACCTTGGCCTCCCAAAGTGCTGAGATTACAGGCATGAGCCACTGCACCCAGCCAAGTGCTGTTTTCAATTACATTTCTTTTCTTGTTATTTATGGGAATTTGAGATGGCGGAGAGGTTTTAGCATGTTCTTAGTTTGCAATCTTGATCCAATCTCCTTGTGATCTGTTATAAAACATGTTAGCCCAAATTAAAGGAAACACATCAGTTTATCTGGCAAATAATAGTTATTCCTATCATAGAATTCTAGTAGAAATGTATACTGTGAATATGCTAATATATATTAATATTCATTAAATTCTTGCTTATTAACACCTTTAGTTTGGCCCTCTCCAAATCCTGAGATATACCATTTCTTTTTTTTTTTTTTTTGAGACGGAGTCTCGCTCTGTCGCCCAGGCTGGAGTGCAGTGGCACAATCTTGGCTCACTGCAAGCTCTGCCTCCCGGGTTCACGCCATTCTCCTGCCTCAGCCTCTCCGAGTAGCTGGGACTACAGGCGCCCGCCACCACGCCCCGCTGATTTTTTTGTATTTTTAGTAGAGATGGGGTTTCACTGTGGTCTCGATCTCCTGACCTCGTGATCCGCCCGCCTCGGCCTCCCAAAGTGCTGGGATTACAAGCGTGAGCCACCGCACCCAGCCGAGATATACCATTTCTAAGATGGGAAAACAGAGGCTTAGAGAGGTAAAATAATTTACCCAAAGTCCAACAGATAGCACGAAACAGAGCCAGGATTCGTACCTATGTCTTGCCATGACAACAGCTGTCTTCCATTGAAAGCATAAGGTAACGATAATGAACAATGTCTTCACTGTAAAAGATCAACAAAATACACTTAGCACTCACTAAAGTGGATGCTGTTAGAAGTCATGAAATCAGTAATTACTGATTATCACGAATAATTTGTCAACAAATCACTGAGCTGACTGTATTTTTCTTTTTCTTTTTTTTTTTTTTTTTTGAGAAGGAGTCTCGCTCTGTCACCCAGGCACCCAGGCTGGAGTGCAGTGGCGCAATCTCGGCTCACTGCAAGCTCCGCCTCCCGGGTTCACGCCATTCTCCTGCCTCAGCCTCTCCGAGTAGCTGGGACTACAGGCGCCCGCCACCACGCCCGGCTAATTTTTTTGTATTTTTAGTAGAGACGGGGTTTCACCGTGGTCTCGATCTCCTGACCTCGTGATCCGCCCGCCTCGACCTCCCAAAGTGCCGGGATTACAAGCGTGAGCCACCGTGCCCGGCCGGTGACTGTATTTTTCAATTCCATTTTGTTGCCTTGTCAATAAGATTTATTCTTGGAGCAATTTGTGAACTGTTGGTGCTTTTTCAGTGGGCAGCACACATAAATGGCATGTACATATTGGTAAACATCTCCGCAGTGTTGGCAAGTTGGAGGCTTTATTTTGAATTGATTTTTCTCATAGCTTTCAGCTGAGGTTTATTTTCACATAAGTGGTAATTACAGAAAACGAGTGCCTCTAAGGGTAAATGTTGCTATGCTAGTTAAAGAGCATTTATATGTATTATATGGCATGCTATAATTATTTGTTTGAGTTATTTCTCACAGAAATTTTTCCCAGCAATTGTGATACATGGGACTCAAGGTCAATAAAGGCAGAGAGTGTAGATGATTTCAGCTTTTGTAAAATCTATATTGTTTTGATCAAGAAGCATTTTTGGAAAATCTAATATAAACACTTGGAAAATTGAAAGACAGATACAGAAATAAAAATCCTTTGTATTTAAATTGAGAAGTTTTAAATACATCAGTGCCAGAGGACTTGAAAATAAAAATGTCAGAGTGAAATGGGGTTCGTCAGAGAAGGCAGGCAGCATGGGTTTTCTGCAGTTGTGGTGTCGACTCCTAGTGCTGTCCTTTACAGGTTGAAAAACCTTCTCTACTCTTCAGTTTCTTTGATGTAGAGTGAAGTAATACACCACCTGCCTCACAAGGTCATGACATAATGGATGCAAATTGCTTAGGATTCATTTTTACCGATCATTACTTGAGGCAAGTTCTTTACACCAAATCTAGACACTTTCTCACATTTTCTTCTAGTTTCTGCTCCACCCTACCAGGGTTCAGCCTAGGTGTCCAATGCCAGACAGCAGATTAGAGAAGAGCCTGCAGAGCCAGCTGAGGGACCTGGAGTCAGTAGTTGCCTCCTTTGGGGGCTTTGGTCCAGACGATAAGAGAATCATTCATGCAGGTGATTTTGTCCCTAACATTCTAAGTTCCAAAGTTGTGAACATGTGTCATATTCATGACTGTTCATCATCTTTTGGATTACCTTTATATATTTAGGAAAAGTCTTCATATGATTAATTTTTCCTCCCCAGTATAGATGTAGACTCAAATTCCAGGATCTTATGCAGCTAGGATGCAGGTATGGGACCCAGACTCTGCCAATCAGATGCATGCGTGTAGAGGGGCTGCAATTCAGATGTCAAGAACATGACAGAGCATGCTGGGAAGTGAGCTTCTGTTTTTGGCCATGCCTCCACTGCTCAGTGGCGTGGGGATTTCCTCATTTGGCCGGTTCTGTGGTTTGAAATTGAGTTTTATATTTAGAAGGTAAGACACGTGTCTGGCTCTCTGGTCCTCTGGGCAACTTAAGTGCTACTATATATATATATAATTTTATTTTTTTGAGGCAGGCTCTTGCTCTGTTGCCCAGGCTGAAGTGCAGTGGTATGATCTCAGCTCACTGCCACCTCCACCTTCTCAGCTCAAACAATCCTCCCATCTCAGCCTCCTCAGTAGCTGGGATTACGAACATGCACCACTACACCTGGCTAATTTTTGTATTTTTTGTAGAGTCAGGGTTTCGCCATGTTGCCCAGGCTGGTCTTGAACTCCTGGGTTCAAGTGATGCTCCAGCCTCGATCTTCCAAAGTGCTGGGATTATAGGAATGAGCAACTGTGCCTGGCCCAGTATGTTTTAAATCAACTAATTTTCCAGTTCATCAGTCAGAGTTAGCTTCTGCTGCTTACAACTGAGATCCACTCTTGATAGATAAATAATCTGGTGTGTTGGGCTCTCTGGTATGGCTCATCTTTAAATAACATCCTATTTCTTCAAATAAATTAAGAAAGACTTTAAGGTTGAATTCATTCACCTGTTCAATCAGCAAACATTATTGGGTGTCTTCAGTGTGTAAAATACTGCGTTAGGTACTGAGGTTCAATGAAAACTATTCTTAGTCTCCAGGGACTCCAAATCTTGTGGGTTAGATAAATATTAGCATATAAACCAAATGTGCTATGTCTGAGGACTCAATCAGATGTGACCTCTGAATGTGATTATAATTGACAAAATGCTGGGAGTCACTCCCAGGAGATAAGTTATATTATAATAACCTAATATGTTAAAAGAACTTTCTTTAAAGTAGGAAGGGAAATAAGAAAAGGTCATATTCATTGACTGCCTTACTTACATTTTTTGTTCTAACTTGCTTTGGAGACTAATATGGATGCTTGGATAAGTTCCATTTCAAGCTTGTGGACCATTTCAGACTGGGGAGATGGAGAGAGTTGGGAGAATATTGACACTCATTTAGTGTTACTCTTGATGATGATTTGACTGAAGGATAAAAGAGGTATGGAAAACTCAAATGTAGGTTTCACTATCATACTGAGTGTCAGGCCTATGTGCTAGGAGTTTTCCAAATGCTATCTCAATCAGTTTTTCTTTTTCCTTTCCTCCCTCCCAGTGCACGTGTAGCTCTCTTTAAATCACAAATGGAAGAGATGCAGCTCAAACTAGCAAGAGCAAAACAGGGAATGTTTTGGTTTATGTAACTAAAGAAGTTGGGAGTAGCTTATTGCACAACCAGATCTAGGTTCTCAAATGATGTCATTGGCAATTTGTATTTTTCCATCTCTTAGCCTTGTTTTCCTCTCTGTTGGTTTTATTTTCTCATTGCTGCCTCCCTTATGGAGGCTGGTGAGATCTCTGGGGTCATGTTCTACCAGAGTAGTCACGCTAATAGCAGAGGAAGTTCTTTCCAGGAGCAACAACAAAAGCCTCAGGTTTGAGCCTGAATCTGCTAGGATAGTTTTGGCCACAAGTAATTCAAATGTTGGATTAAAGGGACTTACTTTTCTTATATAGCAAGAAACTCAGAGGTAGGGGCAGTTCCAGAGTTAGTTAACTCAGGAGACCAAGGATGTTAGAGCATTTGGTCAGGTTCTCTATGAATTTCTTGATCTTCCCCTTATAGTTTGATACTATCAGACTATAGCACCCAGCATCACATCTTCATATGACAATGCCCAAAGGCAGGAAGGAATAAGTCCCTGCTTTGTGTTTTCTCTTGAGAGTGTGGAAAAACTCTCCGGAAGTCACTGAACAGACCTCTCCTATGTCTTCTGGATCAGAGCTACATCACATGCTCACTCTTTGCCAATCCTTTCCAAGGGGAATACAATTACAAGTATATTTCATTTTATTGCACTTTGCATATGGTGAAATTTATTTTATTTTCTTATTTTAAGGATCAGAGAGTTTAATAGGCAAAATAGAAGGGGGAAGAAAGAAGGAAGAAGCTCTCCTGTACAGAGACAGAGGGAGGGGGGCTCCAAAGCTGAGAGAGGTAACCCCACCTGCCATGGATACCAGCCAGGTATATGAAGAGGCTGGAGGAGGTGGTGTTTGATTTGCATAGAGCTCAGGGAATTGGTTTGACCAGGCATGTCATTCATGTAACCTTTGGAAAAAATGGCCCTCCCACCCTAGCCTCTTAAAGATATGCAAATGCAGGGTGCCATGATGTTCTACACACATGGGGATATGTGGGGGCTGCCATGACATCAGAAACATGGGGAAAGGGCAAGAAGGCCACAGGAATTGACATGTTGGGTGGACCCAGTTTCTAATGGCTTGCATTTGCATATTAAAGATTGCCAGCCGGGCCATGTTGGGTGGACCCAGTTTCTAATGGCCTGCATTTGCATATCAAAGGTTGCTGGTCTGGCTCTAAGCGGGGCTTTACAAGAAACTTTACTGGAGATGCTTTAAAAAATGAAAACTTCCCAAAGACCCCTTTTCCTCTCTATCTGCCTAAAATAATTTCTTTTTTTTGAGATAGAGTTTCATTCTTTTATTTTTTATTTTTTGCCCAGGCTGGAGTGCAATGGCACAATCTTGGCTCACTGCAACCTCTGCCTCCCGGGTTCAAGTGATTCTCCTGCCTCAGCCTCCCAAGGAGCTGGAATCACAGGCGCCCACCATCACGCCTAGCTAATTTTGTATTTTTGGTAGAGATGGGGTTTCACCATGTTGGCCAGACTGGTCTTGAACTCCTGACCTTAGGTGATCCACCTGCCTTGGTCTTCCAAAGTGCTGGGAATACAGGCGTGAGCCACTGCGCCTAGCCAAAAGATGATGAACTTTTTACAAATTGTGTCTTCAATTCTGTGAAGGCTGAGAGAGGTGAGGAAAATGCAGAAGAAAACTTGGAAGCTAGAAGAGGTTGGTTCATGAGGTTTGAGAAAAGAAGCCATGTCTATAACATAAAAGTGCAAGGTGAAGCAGCAAGTGCTGATGTAGAAGCTGCAGCAAGTTATCTAGAACATCTGGCAAAGATCATTCATGGAGGTGGCTACACTAAATAAATTTCTAATGTAGACAAAACCCCCTTATATTGGAAGAAGGTGCCATATAGGACTTTCATAGCTAGAGAAGAAAAGTCAACGCCTGGCTTCAAAGCTTCAAAGGACAGGCTGACTCTTGTTAGGGGCAAATGCAGCATTTACTTTAAGTTGAAGCCAGTGCTCATTTCCCATTCAGAAAATCATATTGCACTTAAGAATTATGCTAAATCTACTCTGCCTGTGCCCTAGAAATGGAAGAGCAAAGCCTGGATGACAGCACATCTGTTTTCAGTATGGTTTACTGAATATTTTAAGCCCACTGTTAAGATCTAAAGAAAAGATTTCTTTGAAAATAGTACTGCTCATTGACAATGCACCTGGGCATCACCCAAGATCTTATGGAGATGCAGAAGGAGATTAATGCTATTTTCATGCCTGTTAACAAAACATCCATTCTACAGCCCATGGATCAAGGAGTAATTTTCTCTTTGAAGTCTTATTATTTAAGAACTACATTTCATAAAGCTACAGCTGCCATAAATAGTGATTCCTTGGATGGATCTGGGCAAAGTAAATTGAAAAACTTCTGGAAAGGATTCACCATTCTAGGCACTATTAAGAAGATTTGTGATTCATGAGAGGAGGTCAAAATATCAACATTAACAAGAGTTTGAAAGAAGTTGATGCCAACCCTCATGGATGACTTCGAGGGGTTCAAGACTTCATTGGAGAAAGTAACTGCAGATGTGCTGAAAATAGCAAGAGAACTAGAATTAGAAGTGAAGCCTGACAGACTTTATGACTAAGGCTTCAAAGGCAAACGCAACAAAAAACAAAAATAGACAAATGGGACTTAATTAAACTAAAAAGCCTTTGCATAGCAAAAGAAATAATCAACAGAGTGAACAGACAACTAACAGAATGGGAGAAAATATTTGCAAACTAAGCATCTGACAAAGGACTGATATCCAGAATCTATAAGAAACTCAAATAACACAATAAAAATATCCTCAAGGCCGGGCACAGTGGCTCACGCCTGTAATCCCAGCACTTTGGGAGGCCAAGATAGGCGGATCACGAGATCAGGAGTTTGAGACCAGCCTGGCTAATATGGTGAAACCCTGTCTCTACTAAAAATACAAAAATTAGCCAGGCGTGGTGGTGCACGCCTGTAGTCCCAGTTACTTGGGAGGTTGAGGCAGGAGAATTGCTTGAACCTGGGAGGTGGAGGTTGCAGTGAGCTGAGATCACACCACTGGACTCCTGCCTGGTGACAGAGCAAGACTCCATCCGAAAAAAAAAAAAAAGCAACCCTCATATAACCCCATTAAAAAGTGGTCAAAGGAGATGAACAGACATTTTTCAAAAGAAGACATACAAATGGCCAAAAAACATGAAAAATGCTCAATATCGCTAATCACCAGAGAATGCAAATTATAACTACAATGAATAGCATCTTACAACAATTAGAAGAGCAATTATTAAAAAGTAAAAAACAAAACAAAACAAAGCCAAAACAACAACAACAAAAAACAGATGTTGGCTAGGAGGCAGAGAAAAGGGAACACTTATACACTGTTGATGGGAATGTTAAATTGGTACAGCCTTTATGGGTAACAGTATGGAGATTTATCAAAGAACTAAAAATAGAACTACCATATTCTATCCAGCAATCCCACTACTGGGAAAAGAAATAATTATATCAAAGAGATACCTGCATTCCTATGTTTATCATAGCATTATTCACAATAGCAGAGATATGGAATTGACCTAAGTGTCTCATGTAAGTGGGTGCTAAATCATGTGTACACATGAACAGAGTGTGGAATAATAGACACTGGAGACGTGGAAGGGTGGGAGTGAGGAAGGGAGTGAGGGATGAGAAATTACTTAATGGGTACAATGTACACTATTCAGGTGATGGATACACTGAAAGCCCAGACTTCAGCACTATGCAACGTATCCATGTAACAAAACTGCCCTTTTACCCACTAAGTTAATTTTTTTAAAAAAGAAGTAGAGCCTGAAGATGTGACTGAATTGCTGTAATTTCTTGATAAAACTTTATTATTTATTTATTTTTTTGAGACGGAGTCTTGCTCTGTCCCCCAGGCTGGAGTGCAGTGGCGCGATCTCGGCTCACTGCAAGCTCCGCCTCGCGGGTTCACGCCATTCTCCTGCCTCAGCCTCCCGAGTAGCTGGGACTACAGGCGCCCGCCAAAACGTCCGGCTAATTTTTTTTTGTATTTTTAGTAGAGACGGGGTTTCACTGTGTTAGCCAGTATGGTCTCGATCTCCTGACCTCGTGATCCACCCGCCTCGGCCTCCCAAAGTGCTGGGATTACAGGCTTGAGCCACCGCGCCCGGCCGATGAAACTTTAATCTATTAAGAATGAACAAAGAAAGTGGTTTCTTGAGATGAAATTTATTCCTGGTGAAGAGGGTGTGAACACTGTTGAAATGACAACAAAGTGTTTGGAATATTCCATAAGCTTTATTGATAAAGTAGCAGTAGCATTTGGGGGAAGACTGACTACAATTTTTAAAGAGATTCTACTGTGGGTAAAATACTATCAAGCAGTAACACATGCGACAGAGAAATCTTTTATGAAAGAAAGAATCAATTGATGCAGCAATCTTCAATGTTGTCTTATTTTACAAAATTGCTACAGCCACCCCAACCTTGATCAATCACCACCTTGATTACTCAGCAGCCATCCACACTGTGGCAAGACCTTTCACCAGTAAGAAAAGATCACCACTCACTGATAGCTCAAATAATCATTACCATTTTTTAGCAATAAAGTAATTTTAAATCAAGGTTTGTACATTTTTTAGACATAATGCTATTGCACACAGTAGACTACAGTTTAGTGTAAATATAACTGTTATATGCACTGGAAAAATTTAAAAATTGTGTGACTTGCTTAATTGTGGCATTAGCTTTATTGTAGTGGTCTGAAATTGAACTTATGATATCTCTGCGGTATTCCCGTACCTCAATAATTTTAAGCTTATTAACATGTATCTCTTGTGCCCATGGATGTTGCTTAAGAACTAAACAAAATCAGAGTTCAGTTAGCAAAGAAGAAGGGGTGAACTGGAACATGGTTTGTATGTAAGTACCCAGCTATATCCCAGTGTCTCACTAGATTAACTCGGTTATGTATTCATTTCTGAACCAATCACAATGACCACTCCTACTCACATGCCTCCCTGTGGAGCTGTGGAAATGGTGGTCATCGTGTTAGGTAGAGGTATTGTGTCAGTTCTGCCCAAGTCACATAAACTGAGAGCAGAAGAGATTGGATCTCTTGTTATTCTATGTCTCCTAGACTAACTCTCATACCCAGAAGAAGCATAGTTTTGTTTTGTTAGATCCTTGACCCAATTTTTAGTTTTAAAACAGGGAGGTCCTGTTCCTGTCATTTAATCTTACTCCAAGATTTTTGGTAGATCATAAATATTTTAGCGTCCCCACAGAAAGTGAGTTAGGTGGTCAAGAATAAAGGAAAGCATATGTTAAATAAGATCCCTTGTTACAGAAGACATGTTATAAGCTGCTCAACAAAACACTGTTATTATGGACCATCTGCATGAAAGTGGAAATATTTATTAGAGTCACTCATTTTAATGATACTTGGTGTTGTGAAATTTCACTGTTATTTTGCTTCTTTGCTTTGATATATCTTTCGCGAAGTTTCCTTCTAAGAATCCTCTATAGGCTGGATGCGTTGGCTCATGTCTGTGTATTAGTCTGTTCTCAAACAGTTACAAAGAAATACCTGAGGCTGGGTAATTTATAAAGAAAAGAGGTTTAATTGGCTCATCGTTCTGCAGGCTGTATAGGAAGCATAGAGGCTTCTGTTCACCTTCTGGGGAGGCCTCAAGAAACTGTGAATCATGGCAGAAGGTGAAGGGGAAGCAGGAACATCTTGACTGTCGTAAATGGCTGGAGCAGGAGCAAGTGGGTTGCGGCAGGGTTGTGGGGAGGTGCTACACACTTTTATACAACCAGATCTTGTAAGAACTCTAACAGGAGAACAGCATCAAAGGGGTGGTGCTAAATCATCCACGAAGTATCCACACCCTGATCAAATCACCTCCCACCACACTCCACCTCCAATATTGGGGATTACAGTTGAACATGACATTCGAGTGGGGACACAGATCCAAACCGTATCAACCTACAATCCCAGCAGTTTGGGAGGTGGAGGTGGGAGGATCGCTTGAGGCCAGGAGTTCGAGACCAGCCTGGGCAACATAGCAACACTTCATCTTTACAAAAATAAAGAAAGAGGCTGAGTGTGGTGGCTCACGCCTGTAATCCCAGCATTTTAGGAGGCTGAGGTGGGTGGAACACCTGAGGTCAGGAGTTTGAGACCAGCCTGGCCAATATGATGAAATCCCGTCTCTACTAAAAATACAAAAATTAGCAGGGCATGGTGGCACATGCCTATAATCCCAGCTGCTCGGGAGGCTGAGGAAGGAGAATTGCTTTAACTTGGGAGGTGGAGGTTGCAGTGAGCCAAGATTGTACTACTGCACTCCAGCCTATGCGACAGGAGTGAGACTCCATCTCAAAAAAAAAAGAAAGAGAGAGAGAAGGGAGGGAGGGAGGGAGGAAGGAAGGAAGGGAAGAAAGAAAGGAAAGAAAGAAAGAAAGAAAGAAAGAAAGAAAGAAAGAAAGAAAGAAAGAAAAAGAAAAAAGAGAAAGAAAGAAGGAAAGAAAAGAAAGAAAAGAAATTAGTCAGGGATGGTGGTGCATGCCTGTGGTCCCAGCTGCTTAGGAGGCTGAGGTGGGAGGATTGCCTGAACCGAGGAGGTTGCAACTGCAGTGAGTCATGATTTTGCTACTGCACTCCAGCATGGGTGACAGAGTGAGACCCTGTCTCAAAACAAAACCAAACAGCAACAACAAAAGAATCCTCTATATAAATGTAGGTGACAGGGCTTTAGTGAAGAGATGATACCTTGGAATTGGGCACAGATATAAATACCTGTGGGATGAGTCTTATAAACTCCATTTTGATTGAGTGGTTAAACAATATTTCCATCATGACATTCTCTTCAAAATGCATAAGAGCTCTTGTTCTCTACTGATTTAAGACCTTATATTCAGGACTGTTAATAATTGGCTTCCCCTTTGCTTTCAGTCATAATGCTGCACTCTCCCACCTAAGCTTCCCACTCCATCAGGAAGCTCCCTTCTCTGGCCTGGGCCCCTCCTAACCTCCTGACTTGGGTTGTGTGTGCTCTGACCCCCGAAATGTCCTTCATCTGATTGTCCGAAAGCTGTGAATCCCTAAAGGCCAGGCTCTTTTTCCTGTATTCTGCCAGCTGATGTAGTTTGCCATGCTGTCTGAACTCTTAATTCATGATTTCTCCATTTAAAGCAATTTAGCATATAAAAACAGTCCATGTTGCTTTGTTCATTAGTTGTTTCCATGTGCACATCCTGTCTTGTCTCCTTAGTAACATCTCTTGGAGATATAACAGGTATCTCCTGCTCAGATATTTCTCTTAGCACCAAATGGCCACTGGAGACCTGAACTTGGATGTCTTAGAGGCATCTCAACTCCAGCGTGTCTGAGGTGGTACATGTTACCTACCTCTCCCTCCTACTCCAACCCACTCCTGTTCCTGTAATCAATTTCTACAAATAAACTCCTATGCAGTTGCCCAAGCTAGACTCCTCAGAGACACTCTTGATTATGCCTCCCCTTTCTTTCAGAAATGCACTCATCTAGTCACCAAGTTCTGTCAATTCTGCTCCTAAACATATCTGGGAATCCTCTTCTCCATCCCTGGCAGCACTGGCTTCATGAAAGCCTTTGTCATACTTCACTAGGACTATTGCAATGGCCTTTTAACAGATCACCCTTGTTCCAGGCTCACTTCTTTCAATCCATCGTCTGTACTGTTGCCCAGAGATCACAGGTTATGCCACTCCTTTACTTGAGAACCTTCAGTCATTTCTACTTGTTTGCCAGAAAAAAAAATTCAGACCTCTTAACATAGTTTAGAAAGTCATCAATGATCCAGTTACAGCTAGCTCCAGTGCTTTCCAGCCTGGTGTTTTATATTTCCTGACAAGTCCTTGACTCCAGGCAAATTGAGCTCCTGGTGGTCACGTGAACATCTATGTTCATTCCGTTCAGCAGACATGGATTCTGCATCTGAAATTCCCAGGTGCTATACTAAGTGCCCAATAGAACCTTAATTATACCTTTATGTGTTTCTTTCCTCCATTGAACTGTGAGTTTTTGTTTGTTTGTTTGTTTATTTTGTTTTGTTTTTTGAGACAGTCTTGCTCTGTCTCCAGGCTGGAGTGCAGTGGTGCGATGTTAGCTCACTGCAACCTCCGCCTCCAGGGTTCAAGTGATTTTTCTCTCAATGCCTAGTACAAACTAGGGACTCAATAAATGATAGATGAATGAGGTCACAATGATATGTAAACTTGGTGTGACACAGGACTACCTATCATAACTTCAAATCTCTCACAGATGACATGTAGTATTAGGCCCACACAGGTATTCAAAACGTACTTGCCATTTGATGGATTGTATGTCAGTGCTCAAGTTGAGGAGTCTGCTGTGTCTACCAATTTTTAGCAAAAAATAACCTTAGGATCCATCCGTGTCTTTAGCTTTATTGAATGCATTGTTGACTAGGTTTTTGGCACTGATACATGGGTTTGCATATCCGTTGGTCCCTTGATGGGTAGAATTCTGAGTATGCTGAGGCAGATGTTTGCTGATACGTTCTGGTGGTATAGTGTGAAGTCCGCTTAAATTTATCCTATAATAGATCACCCAAATAATAGGTTATTCAAAGGAATAAGAAAGATACACATAACTTAGAACATAATTAATAGATGAAACCTTACCATGAATTCTCTTTTGGATTATCCACTAATATATTTTAAAGTCCACACTTTGGGTGGAGGTAGAATGTAAGTATATTAAGTGTAAATATGTGAGGCAGACTCAGTAAAAGGTTTCCAGGGAAAGTCTAAGTGGTGAGTTCTATTTTTCTAGTGATGATTAACATACAGGCAAGGAACATCATCAGACAGATCACATCTATCCATAAACAAAGCTGTTACATAGAACGCTGGTATAGAAGGGCACCGGTGAAAATATTGTGTATGAGTCAATCCTAACCCTGTAAGTCCTAAAGCTTTTAAATGGGGTTGGTTGGCAAGTTTAACAATAGAAAACAATCATTTATCTTAACAGTTCAGACACCAATTGCTCTTCTACTTTGTAATAAAATGACTTTTGGGGTAGGAGTAGGCTCAGTCTGTCTCTAAATTCCTCACATGGTGCCAGCAAGAGCAGCTGAGATTCTATTTGCTATTAAGCTGCCAGACTGTTCTAATCTTTCTTCCCTGTCTCTTTGCTAACAGCTCTCTTTTCCACTGTCCCCTCTTGCTGCTGGTAATTTTTGTCATCTTTACTACTTCTAATATCTAATGCCATATCTTCTACCCACCACTTCTGCAGTGTGCCATTCCTTTCCTTCTGTGTCCCACTTTTTATTTTAATTTTGTGGTCTTTCTTTTTTCCAATTCTGTTGATCACGGAGCTTAGCCTTTTCAGCTGTCATTAGCCAATGCCACCTCTTTTTCCTGTTTCTATAAGCGCAAATGTTCTGGCTGCCTATTAGCTGGAACAGCAATATTGCCCATGCTCTTCTGATGTATGGAGATGTGATGTAGGGAGCAACAAGGTGCTAGAGCATGAAGAGATGAGGCTCCTCACTCATAGACAGAGGGTTTGCATATCCTCTCCCCATTCTGTTAGAAATAGAGCATTTTTGGCCAGGCACAGTGGCTCATGTCTTTAATCCCAGGACTTTGGGAGGCCAAGGAGGGAGGATTGCCTGAGGCCAGGAGTTCCAGACCAGCCTGGCCAACATAGCAATACCCCATCTCCACAAAAACTAAAAAAAACCAAAAAACAAAAAACACACACACAACAAAATGAGCTGGGTGCAGTGGTGCGTACCTATAATCCCAGCTACTTCAGAGCCTGAGATGGGAGGATTGCTTGAGCTCAGGAGTTCGAGGCTGAAGTAAGCTATGATCATACCTCTGCATTCCAGCTTGGGTGACAGAGTGACACCTCGTCTCAATTTAAAAACAAAACAGAATGAAAAGAAATAGAACATTTTATTCAAAGAAAAGTCATTGCATTAACGGCCTAGTGTGGGAGACAAAAAAAAAAAAAAAAAGATTGTAATCGCCAATCTCCCTATCTCTTCTATACTAGAGTATAAGCTTTTTCGGAGTGGGAACCATGCCATATTAATGTCTGCTGTCATTATACATATACATTTTACATTATATACACAACACATATACACAGTATTCATTACATAGCACCTGGAACTGATGAAGTGTTCAAAGCATGCTTCTTGAGTGAATGAAAGAATGACTCGAATAATCAGAGATGTGGCAAAGGTGTTAGGGCAGTGGTTTTTAGCAGAATAACAAAACGCTCATTTAGAAGACATTGATGCCTAGGTCCCCAAACCAGGACAAGTACCATTAGTTGATTCTAAGATGCAATTTCCCCCTACATTTTATTTTTTATTTTAGAGACAGGATCTCACTCTGTCACCCAGGCTGGAGTGCAGTAGCATGATCTTGGCTCACTGCAACCTCTGCCTCCGGTGTTCAAGTGATGCTTCTTACACTCAATGTGTTAAGAAAGGTATTGTCTCATAATTTGATTGAAAACATTTTTCTTTTTTAGTTGCACAGAAAATGCACTTCAGAGGGCTAATGACATCTTAGATTTGATGAAATACAGTAAATCAGAATCTCTAGAGGGTGTAGCCCAGGGCAAAAGTATGGTTTTGCAAAAGTATGTCTGAAGTGAGTCTGATGCACACTGCAAGTTAGAAGTCTCTATATTAGGGGGACTTTGATGAGGGAGAAATTAACCAGGGACCACTTTTGTATCGACCTCTGAATCCTCAGCACAGCACCTGGTCCATTGTAGAAAACCGGTCCTCATCTGCTGAACCAGATGGAATTATTTAGGGCCTTAGAGAAGCCATCAAAATTGATATGATCTAGTAACTGTCTGAAAGACATGTAGGAATTTTCCAGGTGAGAAGAAAAAGTCTAAGAGAACAGCATGTACAAAAGCAGAGAAGTATGACAGCCTAGACTACCTGGGGAAGAGCAAGCGGTGTCACTGGAGTGAGAGGCAAGCTGGGTGGGGGCAGAGGAGTCTGGGAAGATGGTGCTTTGTAATTTAACCCATTCCCTATTGGGATTAATTTGAGAGGAGATCAATGAAGAACAAGGGAATCAGAGCAAATTTAAATGCCGATTTCCACTCTATCGAAGTTCTGCACAGCCCAAGGATTTCTTTAACCATCTCCTAGCTTTCATTTTGTTGGGGTTTTATTTTTATACCAGGTGCCGTGGCCATAATGCTACTGCTTGCTGGCCCAGGAATCCCACCAGGCTTCGACCTTTTCTCTTTTTGACCTCACTCTCACCCAAAATATCTCTAGTGCCTCACTGACTTATCACTTTATTTCCGCTTCAGAGTGGCACACCTCCAGGGGCACCATCCACACTGTAGTATCTGAATCGTGCCCACCCTACACAGCTCTGCAGCACAGAGACCACTGGGGCTGGGTGTTGGCAAGAGTATGGGCTTTGGAGCAAAGCTGTGACCTTAAATTCTGACTCTTGCCACTTACAAGCTGTGTAAAAGGAACAAATGGCCTGCTGCTGTGCCTGTTTACTGTTCTGCAAAATGGGGATAATAGTACCTCTTTCACTGCATTGTGCGGATTTAATGGTTTAAAGTGGAAAAGCTTCTGAAATAGTATTTGGCATATAATAAGCACTCCAAACCCTTAGCTAATATTATTTGCTTGGCGCTTTCTATACCATATGTAATTTCCTACTTTCTGAGAGTTGTTTGGTATTTGCTGTCCAGTTATTACTCTTCATTTGGCTACAAAGAGGAAGAATAGTGGTGGAAGTGTGCTACTAATCTAGTAGTCATGCTTGTTTCAGATGTAATTGTGTTCCTGAATTCCAAAATTACCCATAACTTCGGTAATAGTTCTCTGCTTTACTATGTTCTATTTGGCAGAATGTGATGGAATTCACAGGAGGAAGCAAATTAATTTGATGGAGTCAGTTTCATATTACTTAGCATTCTTTGGAACATTTCCACTTAGAGATTATTAAAATGATCTACCTAGAGTCAACCGGAAATATTGGTGGGAAGACAAGCACCATGCCTTTCCCTCCTTGAGATTTGGACTCTACATCTCTGATCAATATTATGGGTTATCTTTTATTTTAAAATGGTTTAACTTCAGGCTTTTTGCCTTGTTACACCAAGCCCAGGCTTAATGTGGCTTCCTTATTCACCGCATAATCAGCAGCATTAATTTGAAGAAGGAATTAGCTAAATGTTGGGGACTTCCTGTGTCATATTAAACTTTCAGAACCAACCTGAAGCAAACCCAGTTAGGTCTCCCCAGAACACATTTGATTGGTAGTTTGTTGCAAAAAGGGATGGCTCAGGTTTTTAAGTGAATGTTAATTACGGAACGACGTCACAGGGAGCACACACTGAATGTCTTTAACCCATTTTTAAAAAGCAGGTCAAATTCGGCATCTGGAGGATAACTTGTAATTTGGTTGAAAATAATTGAACAAGTTTAACATGAAATTCAATAAAGGGGTCAGGGCTATTCTAGGTTTAAAATTCTGAGATAAATTTGTTCAGACAAGAAAGGCTCTTGTCTGCTGTCCTTTATCACCAAGTCCAAGAGAGTACCTGCGTATTTGTTTCTGCCTTGTAAAAAGAAGATTGTGCTGAATCACTCTTGGTATTTCTTTAGAAAGACATAAAAAAAAAAGCCAGTGGTCACTCTGCCGTAACAGGTGAGGCTTGTTGAACTATGGTAGAAGGAATGTAGAATATAAAAAGGTTTCAAGCTCACACCTTCTAGGAAGAAGAAAAACGAGAGTGACTTATGTCACATGCATTCCCCAGCAGCAGACCCTGAGAGAAGATTCATGTGTAAGTGACCTATTAAAGATGGTAGCCAGGAGACCAGTGAGGGAGTGGGGCAAGCGCCACAGGGAAGGAGAGCCAGAGCCCAGTGGGTAGCTTCATCCTGACCCCACCAAAGAACTCAGGGGTACAGATTGTGCAAGGGAGCAGAGGCTTTTATATTCCTGCCCCCATTAGCCAATGGTTAAGAACCATGGGGGGAGTGGGGAGGGCTTTGGGGACGAATTCTCAGACACTCCCAGTTTGCACAGATGAAGGCAAGCAGGCTCCGGTGTTGATTCAGGTGTTGGCTGTCGAAGATGAACGCCGTGGACATTTCAGAAAATATTTATGTAGAAAAAGAAAGGAAATAAATAGCGATAATGCTATAACACAACCCAGAGGAAACCACTGTTTACATTGTGGTGCGAGTCCTTCTCACCTTTTAGTCAATGCATATATATGGAAAGATGAAAGCTGTGGACGTGCACAAAATGGTGAAAAAGGACCCAAGGGGACATGGGCAGAGCACTGACCTTGTCCACTACAGAGAGGAAGAGAGAGACCAGGAGCAGGAAGGCAGAGGCCAGGGCTCCTTTAATTCCCCCCTGCCTCCCCACTGCCTGGGGCCAAGCTGTAATGGAAGGAGAGGGAGAGGGTGCCTCTAGGAGTATCTGGATGTGAGGGAACCATACAGCATGGGCCTACGCCAAGCTTTTATTGAGGGTAGTCTGGCACTGTTAGGGTGGGGAGAGTTATCAGGTAGAGATGGAGCTGGGGTTCAGTCTCCTTTGTCTCCTTGCAGCAGGAAAGATGTGCAGGGATTCCGTCACGCAGGTGGACTGCACCGGGTCAGGTGCCGACTGGGAGTCAGTGGATCCCAGGTGTACATCTTTGCACAAGTGAGAACCAAGGTGAAACAAACACAAGTCAATCAGCCAGGGAGGGCTGCAAGGTCATAAGGTTGGGGGCATGGCAAAGCAGGTGAAGTGGGTCTTTGGTGGAAGGCATCAGTGGAGCATAAAAAGACGAGCTGGAGCTGTCAGTCCCGTTTTCCTCCCTGTGCTCTTGTCTCTCTGTTTGGGTTTCCATTTAGAAAGTTCCTTTCTCTTCTGGAGAATGAGAAGGGCCAGGGTAGGGCTTGGAGGAGGGGAGTCAAGAATTGAGAGCTTTGGCCTAGTTCTAGACTTTAAATTGAAGGGTGAGAGATAAAGGGACCTCGGAAATCACCGGAGGAGGAAGGGCGGCAGCCCAGGGGTCCTGACAGAAGCCTCACCTGGGCCCCGAGCGAAAGCACATCTAGCTGTAGGCCCCCTTCTTCTGCCTGCCTTGGGGAGCCAGCAGGGAGAGATGGGCACAGGAGGGTGAGGGACGAGGCAGGCAAGACTGTGGATGAGGTGAGATGCAGGTGAGTCTCAATGTCTCCCAGGCCCATTTTTGCAAAGCCTTCCTCCTTTAGTGACCTTGGACGCCTTCATCATAATGCTGTGGCCGCTTGCCTAGGCTGGCTTCACCTAATGTAGAACTGTTTCATCCTGTCCGAGCCTATCAAACATCTCATTTCCTCAGCCCTCTGATATCAGCTGGCCGGCTTTCTAAGTAATTAACATCAAGGCATTACTACCTTCCTCTCATACTCACAGTTTAATGTGCTTCCTTTTCCAAGGTTATTTGCAAGGGAGAAGGGTACAATTCTTCTGTCTTTGAAAAATAATTTTATCATTTTCTTTCTTATTATGAAAACACCTCATTTCAGAAAATATTTATGAAGGAAAAAGATAGCAATAATTCTATAACACAGCCCAGAGGAAGCCATTCAGTCAACACATATATATGGAAAACATGTACATGTATATGCTAAGTTTATTTGCATTTTAGCAGAGAATTCTTGAGGAGATGGCCAAAGTCCTCAGCCAAAGAAATGAGTATTTCCCAGTGAGATCTGCGTTGTCCCCTCTGCTTACGTGGACTCTGTAGTGAGCAGGGGCAGGAATCAGTCCAGTGAACAGCCCGAGATATCTACCCTTTGTTCAACTGGCGTGGGGCTGGCGAGGTGGCAGGCTTGTAGACTCGGACAGCAGGCATTCAAATATAAAGATTAGGAAAAGCAGGTGGGAGTCACTTTTGGAGCAATCCCAGATGGAGTTCCCAGTGGGTTTTGTTGCCTGGACAGGAATCTGAGTCAATTTTGTTCACTGGCAGCTGGGACCCACTCAGCTTTTTTGGTTTATATATTAAGGTGCCCCAAGTCTTAAAGATTTGGAAACTTGTAGGGCAATACTTGATCCTTTTGTAGACGTCAAAATTCATTGTGTTCCAGGAACAGCCAAGTTATGTGTCACAGGCTAGTTTTCCAGGAAGCAGGCTCTGGGATGAAGTTTCGTGAGCAGAGATATTATTGGGAAGTGCCTGTGGAGGAAAGCAGGCTTGGGCAGAAGGAGAAAATGAGTTGCAACGTGTGCCTGCCAGCTTCTGCTGATCTCACCAGGGCTTTGACATTGGAATGGCCCATCAGAGTCGCCCTGTGTTGGGTCCAGATGGCCTGGCCTTTATTCGCTTTTCCTGCTTCATTGGTCATTGGATGTGGGCTCCCTGGACGGGTGTGACTTGGGGAGGCAGCTCTCTGCAGCTGAGGCAAACCCTGAAGGAGCTCACAGCTGTTTGGGAAGAGTCATGAAGGAGAAACAGGACACATTCATGACACGCGTTCATCCCTGTGCCACAGTAGGTGGGCATGAGACAGTCTGGCATGCTGAGGAGAGTGGTGAACTTGGGGAGTGGGATGAAGGCTGTGGTCTAAATCATTGACATCTAATTTATAAAAATACCGTGCTGGCCAAGCAAAACACATTTTGGATTAGCCTCTGGATGTGGCCTCCTATTTAGATCCTCTCTGCTCTAGGGAGAAGGCAGTGTCTCAGCTCCAGCTGTGGCTGACTCGCTGTAAGACCTGGGCCAGATGATGTAATCTCTGCATGTCTCAGCGGCTCATCTAAAAAAAAGGAAGGGAATCATAGTTATATCTGCTGTGAAGAGCTGCTATGCAAATTAAATGAAGTAATCCATGGAAAGCACTAAGCACAGCACCAAACACGTTGTTAGCACTCAGTCAATGTGATATGCTCTTATAGTAATTATGACATTGGCTTTTGTTTGTTTGTTTGTTTGTTTTTGTTTTGTTGTTGTTTTTTTTGAGAAAGAGTCTTGCTTTGTCACCCAGCCTGGAGTGCAGTGGTGCAATCTTGAGTCACTGCAACCTCTGCCTCCCAGGTTCAAGCAATTCTCCTGCCTCAGCCTCCTGAGTAGCTGGTACTACAGGCATGCGCCACCATGCCTGGCTAATTTTTATATTATTTTTAGTAGAGACAAGGTTTCACCATGTTGGCCAGGTTTGTCTCAAACTCCTTCCCTCAAGTGATCTGCTTGTCTTGGCCTCCCAAAGTGCTGAGATTACAGGTGTGAGCCGCCGCGCCCGTCCGACATTGGCTTTTACCTTCAGATTACCAGAAGTTCCTGGTATTTATGATTCTCAAACTTGATCTTCTGGGTTATCTCTCCTGGCCTCACAACCTGTTCCCATTGCCTACTGGATTTTTCTATCTGGTTCTGACTGACTCAAGGTCAATTACCACCCTGCCACCCAGCCCCTTATGATCTATATCTCCTTCTTGATCCTGTTTCTCCACACTTACTGCCTCCCAAATCAGACACTCTCCATGTATTTCAGAGTCACCCAAACTGGAATCTTTAGAGGTGTCTTTTCTACCTCCTTCCTCTGCCTTTCTTTCCAGATTCCATTACTCACCAAGGCTGCCCTGTTGATTCCATCTTCTAAAGAGTTTCTTACCTCTTCCTCTTTCCCTTGCCTTACTTCACCTCTCATCCCTGTGCCTACTTTTGATGAACTGCATTTCATTCTCCAGATGGCTGCTAAGGAGATTTTTTTTCCAAACCACAACCATGATCATGTTATTCCTCAGCTTACATCCTTCCTACCTCATTGCTTCCAGCAGAAGTGCTAAGCTCCTCAGACTGTTTTGTGATCTGGGCTCTACCTACCCTTCAAGGTTCATCTTTTATCACTCCCCACAGGAGCCCTTGCTACCGTGCTGATCTGCCTGCAGTTCCATGAATGTGCCGTGTTCTATAATTCTGTGCTTTCCCATGCACAGTTGCTTCTGTCTGGCAGGCTTACCTCCCCACTTGCCCATCTTCCTGGAGAATTCTTATTTATCCATGAACTCTTAGTTCATACGTCATCTCCTCTGGGATGTCTCCCTGACCTAGTTCAGATTTTGGCATTCTCTTTTTTACAAATCTCCATCATTCATTTATTTAAAACTTATTTTTTCAACAAACACTTACTGAGTTCTCATGATATGTCAAGCAATCTGATCAATGCAGCTATTGAGTTATTTGTCATATGTCTAACTGCAAATCTGTGAGCCACGAGGACAGTGGCTTTCTTAATTTTGTATTCCTAGTATCTAGCATAGTGCCTGGCGTGTAGTAGGTAGTCAAAAATACTGTCTGTATAAATGAAGATAAAGTACCTATTGCCTAAATAGTAATCTGGACAGATGATCTGACCAAACACTTTTTAAATATTAATGAATACATTATGTAGAATCTTATAAAATTAATTATTATTAATTATTCTGCTGGCTATGTGAAAAACAATAAAAGGACACAGAATTGAACAAGTTTCCAAAACTGGTTACTCCGATTAGGGGATTACCTTCTTTGGGCTTAGTTGGAGGTCCCCTTGAACCTTGGTTTTCTGGGAGTTTATGAGAGCTAGGCCCTTCCCTCGTTAGTGTCCTATTCCTTTAAAGGACTAAAATCCATCCTGGTCTGGAAGCAGGAGACCTGGTAATAGAGATGCTGATCTCACATATAGCTTCCCAGGAATCCACAATTATTTTGCACCATTTTATTGTAGGCCAATTCTACAAGAAGAAAACATTTTCCTTCTTCTTATTTCACCTTTCATTCCTTCTGTCTTTGAACTTTTCTTTTTTATGTGCGGGCAATTATAAGATCTGCCTTCATCCTAGGCTTGCTGTGGCACACATAAACTGGTAGCCTTTTGAGGGAGGCACATAATGGCTGGAGAGGAGCTTTGTTAACATTTAGTAGCTCTCCAGCCCAGAGTCAGTACACAGAGAGATCATCGTGGGTCCTGCCTGCGGTCACTTGGGAGTGCTTTATTTCAACTTCTCAGTGGCCAGAGTTCCAGACTGAGGCACTTGGGAGTGGTTTATTTGAACTGTGAGCTCTTGCACTTCTGGAATTGGAAGTGTGGCATGAGGCCATCCCGTTGGGTAGTGGGTGGTATGCAAGTGCCTGGAAAAGTATCTGTCTTCCTTGACTTCCAGCTGGTCTTTTTCCCCCTCTAAAGGACTATCAGTGTGGAAAGATACAGAGTCTAAAAGTTGCTATTAATGTAGCATAACTAATTAGTGATTTAAGGAACTTTGAAAGAACAAGGAGTTCCATAACAAGATGACGTTTACATTAAAAATGATCCCCAGCTGGGGAAATGTACTAGACATGCAGTTTATATAAGGAAAGAACATCCCTCTCTCCCTGATATAGTCCCTGCTGCTTTTAGAAAATAGTTAAGCTTTCTTTGATGGACAGATGATGGATTTATGTCCTATCCAGAATGCCGTAATCAAGAATTTAAGGCTCTCCTTGTTCTGGCTGAAAATGGATAGCTGTATTGTGTGGTGATCTGGTCTTGTTCACAGACAGTGATCACTATCAAGTCATTTCAGACTAAGATCTATTTATTGTCTTTGTCTCTGAGTTTAAAATTTGAAAATTTCATTTATAAGCCATACCAAGTTTTTATAAATTTAAATAGTTAAATAAAATCTCTTCTGGGTGCAAACATTTCTTCTAGAAAACTGTTATATCATTTTATTCAAGGGGAGGCAAATTTACATATATTCCTTATGTTACCCTTTATGTTTAAGATCAAAGGGCATATGCCTTTCATTTTTGTTTTAAAATATATGTTTTGAATGATACATGCATTATAGTATGAAATATATAACATACAAAATCACATACAATTATTAAGCCTTCCAGAAAATTAAACTACTCAGTCTTTCTATGCTTACTTGGAGTTATTTCCTTGTTATCAGTTTATTCCTCCAGAATTATTCAATGCATATCAGGAATAGAAAATATATCTAATATATATATATATATTTTTTTGAGACGGAGTCTCACTCTGTCACCCAGGCTGGAGTGCAGTGGCGCAATCTCGGCTCACTGCAAGCTCCGCCTCCCGGGTTCACGCCATTCTCCTGCCTCAGCCTCTCTGAGTGGCTGGGACTACAGGCGCCCGCCACCACGCCCGGCTAATATATCTAATATGTTTTTAACATGAAAAATAAGGCCTGCTTTTCCCCTTCACTTAATAATATCTCTTGGAGATGGTGGTGGTAAACATCATTGCTGCTCACCCATATTTCCACTTCTCCTCTTGCCTAATTTAGTAGGAAAGCACTTCTAACCCATTGCAGTTAGGTGGCCATATGACTTCTTTGAATGAATGAAATGTACCCAGAAGTGACACGTGGCACTTCTAGGTAGAAGAATTTAAAAGTATGTGCATAATTTTCTTTTTCCCTCATAGATGCCCCTGCACTATGGTTATGAATATCTGGAGGATGAATCCAGGTCCCTGAGTGAGAATAACATGGTGCAGGGCATCCTCCTATTCCACGATAGAAAAATAGTTTTGTTGGCTTAAGCTACTAAAGTATTCAGATTGTTTGTTATTGCAGTATAACCTAAGCTATTCCGGGTAATATAGAGATCGTTCTATATTAGTATGTATACAGCTAGCTCATTCTTTTAAAAATATAAATAGAAATCTATTGTTTGGTTGTAATATGGTTTATTTGGCTAGTTGCCTATTGATGGATATTTAGTTTTTTTCTAATATTTTGCTGTTACAAACAATGCTGCAGTAAATACCTTTGTAAATTATATTGTTAGAGCTGGATCCTTTTTGATCCTTCTTCTTTGAATGAGATGAGATCTTCTTGGATCCACTATTTGCTGGAGTGTGTGTGTGTGTGTAAGTGTGTGAGTGTGTGTGTGTGTGTATGTGTATGTATTTGGAAAGAGGTCGTGGTCAGGTCATGTTTAGGCTGCCAAGAATTCTTTCTTTCACAGTAACATTTCTCATGAGATAGAATAGTATGTAGTATTACTTCCATGAGATGGAAGTAACATAATCCTTACTTCCTTTCAGCCAATAAGAATGAGCAACTGTATGTACCCTGCCTCATGGACACACTGCTTCCTACAAATATGGCATGATTATTAGTTTATCATTTAGCTTTGCCTTCCTTGCTTCTCCTTGGTGCTATTCTGATCATCAGAGCTTGTTCTAAATCAGGAATTATTGGTTTTTCCCACTAGTGTATGTCACCTACTTTGCAGTCTGTGCTTTGCCACTTTTGCTGAGATTTGCCACACAGGCATTCTCTTGCGGCATCTTCCTGCACCCTCTTTGACACTCACTGCCTTTGGCTGCTCCCCCTCATATTTTGTATTTTGGGGCTCACATATGTCTTCTAGTTTCATCAAAGACGTGGTTTGATTTATGTTTTCTTTTATCTTTGTTTTGGGGTGGTTTCTAAGAGAAGGGGGTGGTGCCAGCTTTATTATGTCATTTTAAAATCAGAAATTTCCTGTAACTTAAAAAAATTCTCAGTTGTCACTCATTACTTTTAAACCTATGCTGAGTCCAGGAAAGCTAATCTAACTCAATTCAGGAGTTACTAGTCTATATAATATGAAATTTGCAATTTTTGCAGTAAAAAATCCTAGATCAGCAATTTCATGTGGCCCAACTGAATATATGAAGAGTCTGTTCATCGTGGAAAACACTTAGTGCTTTTTCTGCTGAATACAAAGGCATGGGAATTTCTTCTGACAGTTGCTGTTGACCATAGCTCTCTCTGTCTCACCTTGGTACTATACCATGAGGGGCCCAGGCACACTGATGCATGACATTCTGACTGGCATTATAGCCTCATATTTGAAAGCCTAGACCCGGCTCTCTTTGGCATGAAGCACAGAGTAGGGTAAAAATTCTGTTTTTTTTTTAATGCTAAGCAACTAAATTGATACTATAGTTTGTATTTTCTTTATTTTAAGACCAACCATAACATATTGTATAGAGAGCATGTAAGTTATTTGCTTCCAAATGGCAGCATTCCCTACATTAGAATGTAATCCTCACTAGAATTAGTTAAATAACAAACCCTAGAATACTGCATTTGAGCTGGGAGTGACAGGTAGACTTTTCATGGTGTTATCCAAGAAATATTAATATAGTAAGTGACTTCTATGTGATTGTTTGTTTTTTTGGCTAGCATTCTATCATTCTGGCTCTCATTCTGAGAGCCAGTGTGTGTTGTTTCATTGTCCCTGTGTTTGTTATACTGGGGGTGCAGAAACTGTGATCCATGTTCCACTGGCATCACTGTTCCTGAAAAGGCAACTGCTTCTTACTGCAAGTACCTGCAGCTCTCTGTGGGTGGCTACAGGAGCATACCTGGCCCATGCACAGGGCAGGCAAGTAGTGCTGGAGAGTTAACACTCCTAGGAGCAGTCCTGGATCAGGGATAGATGGGAACTGGTGGATAAATAGCCCAACTTTCTTGAGCCACAGTTGGGAACACCCGGTTCTATGAAGTTTCCCAGAGTTCCCCAATGGGATTGAGCCCCACTTGTCCACAGTGATAGTCAGTTCACTGACACACTTATTTTAGTTTCCTTTCTTTCTCTGTCTAGTATCAGGGGTGTCCCAATCTCTTGGCTTCCCTGGGCCACATTGCAAGAAGAAGAACTGTCTTGGGCCACACATAAAATACACTAACATTAATGATAGCTGATGAACTAAAAAAAGAAAAAAAATCACAAAAAAATCTAATAATGTTTTAAGACAGTTTACAAATTTGCATTGGGCCTCATTCAAAGCTGTTCTGGGCTGCAGGTTGGACAAGCTCAGTCTAGTTTCTTCCTCCCTTATGAGGCTTTCTGGGATCACTTCCCAAATAAGGTTCTTCTACCCAATCCATGTATCAGGCTATCCTTCCAGGAAACTGTAATGTAAGGCAGCTGGTATCAGGAGAGGTCCTAGTGGGCAGATCCTTAGGATGAGATCCTAATGTTGGGTCATCCTCTGGCTGGCCAGTTGGCAATAAGGGCTTCATTGCTGGGGTTCATGTGGCACTTGTGGAGTCCTGATAAGATAAGTAAGCAACAACGAGGGAGAAGCCCCAGGTGGTGGAGAAAAATTATTGTGAAAAATGGCTAACTACAAACAACCTGCCTGCACAATATTCTATTCCCAAATACCTCTTTCCACATGTAGCCCCTCCAGCATAGCCATATAAAACTTCCCTCCAGCCCCTGTCTCTTTGCAGATAGCTTCTTCTCTGCTGTGGTGCCCATTGCACTCTTGCAATGTATCTTTGTATTTTCTCTAATAAATCTGCCTTTCTTTACCTACAACTGTCTTAATAAATTCTTTTACCACTTGTGTCACCAGCCCTAGCCAGTCACACCTGCAAAAGTACTGATAGCCCTTGGTGTCTTATAGCTCAAACGTATTAAAACACTTACCTGAGGTGGATTGGGTAGAGTGCAGAGAGAAGGGGAGGCATGGGCTTATCTAATAGTCCTAGTGCTTGAAAGATGTGGTCCATGGTGATTAATGGGCCGTAGAACAGTTGGCTGGTGTTAATGGCCATAGAAACCCTAAAGGAAGAAAATGACATGCTGAGACTAGCCAACTATAAACTCAGGGCACAGCGTAAAACCTGGAAGGCCTTTAAGGCAACAGTTTAGGTGGGTCCTGATGTCCTGAAGCAAGAGGGCAGGCTGTGCTGAAAATCAGGCATAAGATTTGGTTGTAAGTGTGATAAAGTAACAAAGGAGGCTGAACCAATAATCCTAGAAAGTCTCCTGTGCTAAAATAAAGGCCCTGGTAAGGAAAGGGTCAAACCCTAAGATATGGGATGAGGGTATTTGGGTATAAGCCCTAAGTTCCCCTAACTGCTCTGGGCTGGCAGAAATGGAAAAGAGCAGCCTCCTATTGATAAATGTATTCATTTCCTAGAGCTGCTGTCACAAATTATCACAAAGTGCATGGCTTAAGACAACAGAAATTTATTCTTTCATAGTTCTGGAGGCCCGAAGTCTGAAATTAAGGTGTTGGCAGTGTTGGTTCCTTCTTAGAGGCTCTGAGGGAGAATATGTTCCTTGCCTCTCTCTCTCCCAGCTTCCAGTGGTGCCAGTACCCCTTGGCATCCCTTGGCTTCACTCCATTCTTTGCTTCTGTCTTCACATGGTGTTCTTCCCTGTGTCCATGTGTCTTCTACACTTCTTCTAAGGACTCTAGTCCTATTGGATTAAGGCTCACCTTAGTCCAGTATGACCTCATTTAACTTGATCACCTCTACAAAAACCCTATTTCCAAATAAGGTCACGTTCACAGATAATGGTAGTTAGGGCTTTATACTTTTGAGGGGATACGATTCAACCTACACCATCTGGAGACCATGTAAATGAAGGTTCCACAATATGGTATTCATCTTTCTCAAGATCTGCCGCCTGTCTTTGCTTCTAAACCAATGACTAGGATCATGTTCCAGCATGGCCCAAGGAGGGACACTTGCCCTATCATGAAAAGAAAAGGATTATTCATCAAAAGAGCTACAGGATAGGGCTCATATAACCAGCAAGAACAGGAAGAGTAATACTGGAAATTGATCTTGAGAATTTGGACCAAGGAAGGTAGAATATAAAAATAATAGGATAGTGTTTGATATGGGGCAGAATTTTATATATTGGCTGATGGGATGGCCCCTTGAAGCTTGGAAACAACAGTGGCATCCAGTGAATGAGGTAGACATGCTAGAATTGCCTTGGCAGGTTTTAAAGAAATGGGTCAAAGGCTTAGAAAGCTGATTCTGTTAGAATCAGAACTGTGATGTGGACATAGACCTTGATAATTAAAGAATAAAACAATCTGGTTAGAATTGATCACAGACATTTCTCTTTATTTCATTAAAACTTTCTTCAATTCATTATTGTGAAGAATTAGAATCAATGTCCAATACAAATTATAATTAAAGCTCTATGTATTTAAAACGCTACTTATAGAACTAGGGTAACTACCTTCTGCCCTGTCTGCTCTTGTTGGTAGAGTCTATGTCATGACACTGAGATTCTCTAACTCTTTCTAGAAGGCTTGGAGTCAGGAGTTTTGCAAAGTTCTTTAGCTGCCTTATCATCTGATGTTTAAGAAGTTCTCTCTTAGCTACCACCTTGGGATCCAGAGAGATATATCCACTTGTGTACCACGGATTCTCAGGGGAGATTCTTTGGCAGAAGCTGCCTGGTAAATCAAGTGGCCATCTCCTTGGGCTCACAGTCACGAATTTCATTTTCCATGTACACAAGTTTCCCTGCATTTTCTAATGCCTTTTAGCTTCCTCCTAAACCTTGAGTTGAAAGCAGCTGCTTAGCTTTCACCACATATGCAGATACATTTATTAAAAACTTAGTTATATTCTGATCTCTGTTAAATATTGGATTTGTAACTCACTGCAGAATTCTGCAGGAATAAATGAGCTGAAATTATATTCTTCCTTTCAACAGTGACATGGAATCTTCAGTTACAGTGTGTGAGGTAGTTGTTGTGGAAGCAAAAACAAGTCCCTACTGTGAGAGCAAGAAAGATGCTGCCTGTATTACAGCCGAGCCACCTGGCCTGGGAAATACAGTGACAACTTAATTGAATAATTGGTTCTGCAACTAGTGGAGTTTTACATTTTCTGAACAAGACCATCAATTACCATAAAAGCAGGACATAGCATGTTTCTTGCAGTTGAAGCAATACATAACAATTAGGGGATGGAACCTATTGTGTGTAGAACCCCCCCAAAAAAGATGAAACCCAAATTCTGACTGAGTCTGTGGAAATTCAGTTCATTTTCTTACCAGGATCCTCCTTGTGGAAACTGATCACAGCTCACCTTGCTGCTTTTCTGTGCCACTTAGGAAATTTGAGGTGATGACTTTGGCTCTGACATCCTCTTGTCAAGTTCTCCCTTGTTCTACTTGCCACACCTATTTTTGGCTAGCCTCTGAGATATCCCACCTGGAGGCTGCTAACCAAAGCTACAGGCAAGATGTTGCCTACAGATCTGGCATGATGTGGAGGTGGATGAGCAGATTATGCAGCAGGCAATGCTTGGAAAGACTGACAACAACAGCAAATCCCAAGTGTTTCTAAGTCATCATCTGGGCTCAACTAGCATGTAGCACATAATTCACCAATCACCTATAATTTATATTAGATCCACTGGCTTGAAATTCTTGCTGCTAGCACAGCAGCCTGAACTTGATCTGGGACTATCGAGCTTGGTAGGGGGAGGGACGTCCACCGATGCTTGAGTAGACTGTTTTCTGCTCACAGTGTAAACAAAGCTACGGGGAAGTTTGAACTGGGTGGAGCCCACCACAGCTCAGCAAAGCTGCTGTAGCCAAACTGCCTCTCTAGATTCCTCCTCTCTGAGCAGGGCATCTCTGAAAGAAAGGCAGCAGCCCCAGTCAGGGGCTTATAGATAAAACTCCCATTTCCCTGGGACAGAGCACCTGGGGGAAAGGGTGGCTGTGGTCGCAGCTTCAGCAGACTTAAATATTCCTGCCTGCCGGCTCTGAAGAGAGCAGCGGATCTCCCAGCACAGGGCTTGAGCTCTGCTAAGGGACAGACTGCCCCCTCAAGTGGGTCCCTGACCCCCATGCCTCCTAACAGGGAGACACTTCCAAGCAGGGATTGACAGACACCTCACACAGGAGAGCTCTGGCTGTCATCTGGCTAGTGGCTCTCTGGGACAAAGTTTCCAGAGGAAGGAACAGGCATCAATCTTTGCTGTTCTGCAGCCTCTGCTGGTGATACACAGGCAAACAGGGTCTGGAGTGGACCTCCAGCAAACTCCAGCAGACCTGCAGCACAGAGGCCTGACTGTTAGAAGGAAAACTAACAAAAAGAAACAAATAGCATCAACATTAACAAAAAGGACATCCACACAAAAACCCCATCCAAAGGTCACCAACATCAAAGACCAAAGGTAGATAAATTCACAAAGATGAGGAAAAACTAGTGCAAAAAGCCTGAAAATTCCAAAAACTGAATGCCTCTTCTCCTCCAAAGGATCACAACTCTTTGCCAGCAGGGGAACAAAACTGGATGGAGAATGAGTTTGATGAATTGACAGAAGTAGCCTTCAGAATGTGGGTAATAACAAACTCTCTGAGCTAAAGGAGCATGTTCTAACCCAATGCAAGGAAGCTAAGAACCTTGAAAAAAGGTTAGAGGAATTACTAACTAGAATAACCAGTTTAGAGAAGAACATAAATGACCTGATGGAGCTGAAAAACACAGCATGAGAACTAGGTAAAGCATACACAAGTATCAATAGCTGAATTGATCAAGCAGAAGAAAGGATATCCAAGATTGAAAATCAACTTAATGAAATAAAGCATGAAGACAAGATTAGAGAAAAAAGAATGAAAAGGAACAAACAAAGCCTCCAAGAAATATGGGGCTATATGAAAAGACAAAACCTACATTTGATTGGTGTACCTGAAAGTAATGGGGAGAATGGAACCAAGTTGGAAAACACTCTTCAGGATATTATCCAGGAGGACTTCCCCAACCTAGCAAGGTAGACCAACATTCAAATTCAGGAAATACAGAGAACACCACAAAGATACTCCTCAAGAGGAACAACTCCAAGACACATAATCGTCAGATTCACCAAGGTTGAAATGAAGGAAAAAATGTTAAGGGCAGCCAGAGAGAATGGCCGGGTTACCCAAAAAGGGAAGCCCATCAGACTAACAGCAGATCTCTCTGCAGAAACCCTATGAGCCAGAAGAGGGTGGGGGCCAATATTCAACACTCTTAAAGAAACAAATTTTCAACCCAGAATTTCATATCCAGCCAAACTATGCTTCATAAGTGAAGGAGAAATAAAATCTTTACAGACAAGCAAATGCTGAGAGATTTTGTCACCACTAGGCCTGCCTTACAAGAGATCCTGAAGGAAGCACTAAATATGGAAAGGAAAAACTGGTACCAGCCACTGCAAAAACATATCAAAATATAAAGACCAATGAAACTATGAATAAACTGCATCAACTAATCTGCAAAATAACCAGCTGGCATCATGCCAGGATCAAATATACACATAACAATATTAACCTTAAATGTAAATGAGCTAAATGCCCCAATTAAAAGACACAGACTGGCAAACTGGATAAAGAGTCAAGACTCATCGGTGTGCTGTATTCAGGAGACCCATCTCACAAGCAAAGACACAGATAGGCTCAAAATAGAGGGATGGAGGAATATTTACTAAGCAAATGGAAAACAAGAGCAGGGGTTGTAATCCTAGTCTCTGATAAAACAGACTTTAAGCCAACAAAGATCAAAAAAGGCAAACAAGAGCATTACATAATGGTAAAGGGATCAATGCAACAAGAAGAGTTAAATATCCTACATATATATGCACCCAATACAGGAGCACCCAGATTAATAAAGCAATTTCTTAGAGACCTACAAAGAGACTTAAACTCCCACACAATAATAGTGTGAGACTTCAACACCTCACTGTCAATATTAGACAGATCAATGAGACAAAAAATTAATGAGAATATTCAGGAGTTGAATTCAGCTCTGGACCAAGCAGACCTAACAGACATCTACAGAACAGAACTCTCCACCGTAGATCAACAGAATATACATTATTCTGAGCACCACATAGCACTTATTATAAAATCAACCACATAATTGGAAGTAAAACACTCCTCAGCAAAGGCACACAACTACATGGAAACTGAACAACCGGCTCCTGAATGACTACTGGGTAAATAATGAAATTAAGGCAGAAATAAATAAGTTCTTTGAAACTAATGAGAACAAAAACACAGCATACCAGAATTTCTGGGACACAGCTAAAGCAGTGTTAAGAGGCAAATCTATAGCACTAAATGCCCACATCAGATAGTGGGAAAGATCTAAAAGTGATACCCTAACATCGCAATTAAAAGAACTAGAGAAGCAAGAGCAAACAAATTCAAAAGCTAGCAGAAAACAAGAAATAACTAAGATCAAAGCAGAACTGAAGGAGATAGAGACACAAAAAACCCTTCTAAAAATCAGTGAATCCAAGAGCTGGTTTTTTGAAAAGATTGACAAAATTGATAGACTGCTAGCCAGACTAATAAGAAAAGAGAGAAGAATTAAATAGACACAATAAAAAATGATAAATGGAATATCACCACTGATCCCACAGAAATACAAACTACCATCAGAGAATACTATAAACACCTCTATGCAAATAAACTAAAAAACCTGGAAGAAATGGATAAATTCCTGGACACATACACCCTCCCAAGACTAAACCAGGAAGAAGTTGAATCCCTGAATAGACCAATAACAAGTTCTGAAATTGAGACAGTAATTAATAGCCTACCAACCAAAAAAAAGCCCAGGACCATACTGATTCACAGCCAAATTCTATCAGAGGTGTAAAGAGGAGCTGGTGACATTCCTTCTGAAACTATTCCAAACAATAAAAAAGAGGGACTCCTCCCTAACTCATTTTAGGAGGCTAGCATCATCCTGATACCAAAACCTGGCAGATACACAACAAAAAAAGAAAATGTCACGCCAATATCCCTGATGAACATCTATGCAAAAATCTTCAATAAAATGCTGGCAAACCAAATCCAGCAGTACATCAAAAAGCTTATCCACCACAATCAAGTCGGCTTCATCACTGGGATGCAAGACTGCTTCAACATACACTAATCAATAAACATAACCCATCACATAAACAGAACCAATGACAAAAACCACATGATTACCTCAATAGATGCAGAAAAGGCCTTTGACAAAATTCAACACCGCTTCATGCTAAAAACACTGAATAAACTAGGTATTGATGGAATGTATCTCAAAATAATAAGAGCTATTTATGACAAACCCTTAGCCAATATCACACTGAATGGGCAAAAGCTGGAAGCATTCCATTTGGAAACTGGCACAAGACAAGGATGCCCTCTCTCACCACTCCTATTCAACATAGTACTGGAAGTTCTGGCCAGGGCAATTAGGCAAGAGAAAGAAATAAAGCGTATTCGAATAGGAAGAGAGAAAGTCAAATTGTCTCTGCAGATGACATGATTGTATATTTAGAAAACCCCAACGTCTCAGCCCAAAACCTCCTTAAGCTGATAAGCAACTTCAGCAAAGTCTCAGGATACAAAATCAATGAGCAAAAATTACAAGCATTCTTATACATCAATAATAGACTGAGGGCCAAATCATGAGTGAACTCTCATTCACAATTGCTACAAAGAGAATAAAATACCTAGGAATCCAACTTGCAAGAGATGTGAAGGACCTCTTCAAGGAGAACTACAAACCACTGCTCAAGAAAATAAGAGAGGACACAAACAAATGGAAAAACATTTCATGCTCCTGGATAGGAAGAATCAATATTGTGAAATGGCCATACTGCCCAAATAGATTCAATGCTATCTCCATCAAGCTACCACTGACTTTCTTCACAGAATTAGAAAAAATTACTTTACATTTCATATGGAACCAAAAAAGAGCCTGGATAGCCAAGACAATCCTAAGCAAAAAGAACAAAGCTGGAGGCATCACGCTACCTAACTTCAAACTATACTACAAGGCTACAGTAACCAAAACAGCATGGTACTGGTACCAAAACAGAGATATAGACCAATGGAACAGAACAGAGCCCTCAGAAATAACACCACACATCTACAACTATCCTATCTTTGACAAACCTGACAAAAACAAGCAATAGGGAAAGGATTCCCTATTTAATAAATGGTGCTGGGAAAACTGGCTAGCCATATGTATAAAGCTGAAACTGGATCCCTTCCTTACACCTTATACAAAAATTAATTCAAGATGGATTAAAGACTTAAATGTTAGACCTAAAACCATAAAAACCCAAGAGGAAAACCTAGGCAATACCATTCAGGAAATAGGCATGGGCAAAGACTTCATGACTAAAATAGCAAAAGGAATTGCAACAAAAGCCAAAATTGACAAATTGGATCTAATTAAACCAAAAATCTTCTGCACAGCAAAAGAAACTATCATCAGAGGGAACAGGCAACCTACAGAATGGGAGAAAATTTTTGCAGTCTATTCATCTGACAAAGGGCTAATATCCAGAATCTAGAAGGAACTTAAACAAATTTACAGGAAAAACACAAACAACCCCATCAAAAAGTGGGCAAAGGATATGAACAGACACTTCTCAAAAGAAGACATTTATGTGGCCAACAAACATATGAAAAAATGCTCATCATCACTGGTCATTAGAGAAATGCAAATCAAAACCACAATGAGATACCATCTCACACCAGTTAGAATGGTGATCATTAAAAAGTCAGGAAACAACAGATGCTGGAGAGGATGTGGAGAAATAGGAACACTTTTACACTGTTGGTGGGAGTGTAAACTAGTTTAACCATTGTGGAAGACAGGGTGGCAATTCCTCAAGGATCTAGAACCAGAAATACCATCTGACCCAACAATCCCATTACTGAGTATATACCCAAAGGATTATAAATCATTCTACTATAAAGGCACATGTACACATACGTTTATTGCAGCACTATTCACAATAGCAATGGTTTGGAACCAGCCCAAATGCCCATCAATGATAGACTGGATAAAGAAAATGTGGCACATATACACCATGGAATACTATGCAGCCATAAAAAAGGACGAGTTCATGTCCTTTGCAAGGACATGGATGAAGCTGGAAACCATCATTCTCAGCAAACTAACACAGGAACAAAAAACCAAACACTGCATGTTCTTACTCATAAGTGGGAGTTACACAATGAGAACACATGGACACTGGGAGGGGAACGTCACACACTGGGTCCTGTCAGGTGGTGGGGGGCTGGGGGAGGGATAGCATTAGGTGAAATATCTAATGTAGATGACGGGCTGATGGGTGCAGCAAACCACCATGGCACATGTCTACTTATGCAACACACCTGCACGTTCTGCCCATGTATCCCAGAACTTAAAGTATATGAGAAAAAAAAAAAGAAAGAAGCAGGCTGAACACATAGCTAATCTCAAAAATGCTCTGTTATGGACAGAGCCACATTAGGCTGTTAGGAGACACCAAATGTTTCGCTCTTTGTTATCATTGATGACTACATGAAATCTTACCTGTTGTTATGTATGTACCATTACATTCAAACACAAATAATGACAGCCAACATCTACTGAATGTTTAGTAGACACTTGGCACTTTCTAATGCTTTACAAGTATTAATTGATTTAATTCTATGCTCTATATCAAACCTGTGAATTAGATACTGTTATTATCTTCATTTCACAGATGACAAATTGAGTTAGAGTGGTAAAATAATAAGCCTAAAGCCTAGCAATCACGAAGTGGAGAGCCGGGATTTGAACAGAAGCAGCCAGCTCCAGAGCTCATGTACTTCATCATTGCTACCTCCTGGCTGATAGCAATCCCTTTTACTCACTATTTTGCCTGAAATGATTTGCTCATGCTGTTATGGCACTGAGCTCAAGACAGTAAGACGGTTGGTGCACCCACCCCACTCCACGTGTGTTAGTGTCATTCTTTCCCACTGCTTACATTGCACTGTTAAGGCTGGCTCTCTGCTTACCATTAGGAGCCAAAGTGAGAGGGTTGGATGGTTCAGTATGACATAATCCCATTACTGGAAAAACAACACAAATTGTGTGCTCAATGAGAGTCAGTAGGATTAACTTTATCTTTGTACAGATTTACAACTTCCCAAATTGAACATTCAAATGAGAACTCTTCAGCTCAGTTCCTTCCATTTAATGGGAAGAGGCAGGAATCATAAAGGGTGCCATGTGAGACAAGACAGCCACGTGACACAAATGGCAATTTCTATTTGAGAGAAGTTCTGCCCCATTGGCTTAGATGGAGAAAATAATGGTATGAAGGGGCAAATAAAATTTCTGGTATTAGAGTTTTAAGGGATTATAATTTATTACTCCTCTGTTTTTCCTGCCTAAGTTCAAAACTGAAGGATGGGAGCAAGAGAAAGGTTGATGCCAAGAGCCACCCTTGCTTTAGACAGGCATTTTCACCAGACGCTGGAACAGGAGGGCGATAGCTGGCTTCCTTGCATGGACGCACCCCTCATCTCCTAGGAAAGTGCCCGGAACATACCTCTCTGCAACCAGGCTGGCTGTCAGAGAAACCAACCAGGGGCTGAGCAGAGCATGCCCAGGTCATTTTTCCGAGCTCTTCTGTCAGACAATTCACTTCTTCAGGGTATGGGAAGGGGACTGAGGAGTGGGGCAAGTGACCAGCTGTGTTAGTCTAGTTGATATTCTTCTCTCTGGAAACGTAAGGAGATGAGGAGTGGGAACAAATGGCAACCTTCGCTAACTCCAGGTTGTTTTGTATTGTATATGGTAACTGCAGTCGAACAGTAGGAACCTGATTACCAGCATAATAAGACTATAACACTGCTAAATTAAGTTTAGCCTAAAGCCACTTCCTTACATATGTTAAGTTTGAAGGGGTTTCTCCATACATAGCGAACTGTAACCGAATGTGCCAACAGAAGTGCAAGCAACCTACTCTTGTAACAAGAGCCAATCACTGCTGACAAGTTTAGGCCAATCACAGGCAGTCGACTGTTCAAGCCGTGTTCGAATAAGGTAAACACCAAGCCGTAGCCAGTCTGGCTGTTTCTGCACCTTACTTCTGTTTTCTGTATGTCATTTTCCTTTTTCTGTCCATAAATTTGATCCAATCACGAGACAGCCCCCAGGTCGCTCTGGCCCTATTCTGGTTCTGGGGCTTGCTCTATTTACAAATTGTTTTTTGCTCAATTAAACTTTGTCTAAAGTTTTCCTTTACCAACGCAGAAATACACAAGACAGAAACACACTTTGGGAGGCTAAAAGGGCAGAGAGGCTTTTTGATGTCCAGTGTGGGCTGGTAAGTGGGGGAGGAGTAGAAGCCCTAAGGAGATCCTGCAGGGACCCTCTGAGCATTCCATGGAAAGTTATGGCAATCGACAGGAAGAAGGTGCAATGGTCCAAAACTATTGCTTTGCTAAAAGAAAATATTACACTTGTTCTTCTTTTCCAATTATTGGAAACTGTAGAGGTACAAGTAGAAGATATTAAAATAAGACAACCAATTATACAGTAGAAGACGAGGCATTAAAAAATAAGCTGGATGCAGTGGCTCATGCCTGTAATCCCAGCACTTTGGAAGGCGGAGGCAGGAGGATCACTTGAAGCCAGGAGTTTGAGATCAGCCTGGCCAATAAAGCGGGACCCTGTCTTTACGTAAAATATATTATCCAAGCATGGTGGTGTGTGCCTATAGTCCTGGCTAGTAGGAGACTGAGGTGGGAGGATCACTTGAGTCTGGGAGGTTGAGGCTGCAGTGAGCCATGATCCACACTACTGCATTCCAGTCTGGGTGACAGAGCAAGATCCTGAAGAAGATGCCCCAAGAAAATGCATTAATTCTTCTGCCTTGTGCCTGAGGTAGAGGACAGACATGAATGGGAAACCTGGGGAATTTGGGACTTCCTGCGAAAATTTGGGAATTCCTGTGGCTTATTTTTCTAATTGTTATTACTAAACTTTTATAATGTTTATTTTCCGAAACCTTTGGTAAGGTTATTGGTGGATATTTTAGCTATTCTTAAGGTGATTCAGAGGAGGTAGTGGTGAGAGTCAACATATCCCATGAGACCAGTTATCTGGAGAATGCAGGTAAACTGAAATTGACACAGTTCTTTATGAAATAAACAGAGATTTATGTATTATTTTGGTCGTTGACACAGAGAAGAACTTAGAATGCTTGGTGAATGCCACATTAGTGGTCTTATCACAGCATTAACCTCTCTGTGCTTTGGATTCCTGTTTGAGAAATGTCCTGGTATTTATTTAAATAAAAATGTAAAAGTGAGTCTCTACAAGCACCTGATGTTGCTTAGAAGCAGGAAAATACTTTTACATGAGGCTTCTATAAGTAACACGAGAAGACTTTGTAAATTCTAAATACAAATGTAAAAGCATTTGGCCTTAAACATTTCATTGGCATGACTTTTCTTTTTATGTGTCATAGCTTGCTTATTACTGTAGATATGACATCTTACCTAGGCCCTGCTTTTAAGCCCCATGTAAGGATAGTCACAATTGTCCTCCTCCTCCACATTTTTCTCTTGAATAATGTCTTCACTCTCCCAAAATATACATGACAACGTGTGGCTAGCAACTCCTCAGTGAGCTACAGGAGCCCCATTCTAGCCTTATTCCTTTACATGGCCAAAGCTTTCTTGGAGGATGATTACCTATAGTTTAATATATTGCCTCTTATTTGGGTTTATGGGCACAGAAACGCATGATACACCAGCCTTCCCTTCTCCTCGCTGTTTTCCTTTTAGGGGAGTTAGCAGAATATCGCATGTTGCCAGAAGAGACCTCCCATGGTGCAGTCTCCTTGTTCACAGGACGGAAGCTGCCAGAATAGGAAACAGAGTGGGAAGACGGAGCAGTGGAGCGAGGGTGGCCCAGGACATGCGAGGGGCCTGCCACAGCCATCCAGCCTGGTCCTGAGACCTGAGTACGTGGTGCTCCAGACAAGAAACCGGGCATTTTAGTTACCTGTTAGCCCTTTCGTTTGTGCAGGTGACGTGTTCTTAGTCCCATTTTGATTAATAATTAACATTCGTTCAGTTTACAGAACACTTTTCCTTGTGTTATTTTATTGGGCCTTCTCAACAACCTGGAATATATTTATCATCTTTTTACTGGATAGGGGAAGAGAATTGAGGTTCAAAGAAATTAATCCAAAGCCATGAAAGCCAGTAGGTGGGAAAAACAGAACTTGAATTTAGGTTTTCTGGTTCCAAATTCTGCGTTTTTTCTATGAAAACCACCCTCTCCCTTACCCTGATGATCTCAAGTAAACTAAAATGTTAAGCCATGTTCAATTTGTAAGAAGAGATAAAAAGTATTTTTTGAGCACATATTATGTGCCAGGCATTGCATTGTGTGGTTTTCCTACTTTATATCCTTGAGTCCCCACACAAACTCTATGAGTTATGCACCGTCATCCCCATTTTACAGATGAGGAGGTAAATACCTTGATGGAAGTCACATGGCTTGTAAGTGGCAGAACTGGGATTTGGATGCCAGTCTTGGACTCTGATGCTCTGCTCTTAATTATGGCATTATGTTGCCTCCCTAAGAGCTGGTTTAATCTCGATGACATTGAGAGTCATCTTTGAAGCCAGTAAGTGAGAAATTGGAGGGAGAAGTCCCATAGGTGCCTGGAAAACACAGTAATGGATCCTTAAAGAACTCATGGCAGGCAGGGCTCTCTTGCTCACATGCAACCTGATATGCTGATGCAGGAAAGTATGTGGTGTGTTGTCCTGGGGTGAAGCCCAGGGGCTTGGAAAGACTTCCAGCTTTTACCGTTTGTCCTTTTAAAGGCAATTAGAAGACAGAAAGGCTGCTTAGGAAACTATAAGCTCATGAGCTGATTGTAAAACATCCAAGGACAAGCTACCATGTCTGAAAGTAATTCAACACCTTTGGTTAGCGAATTCTTCTTGTAGTGGTAATGCTAGAGACAATGACACATAGTTTTTTTTTTTTTTTTTAGCATGTAAAAATTTAAGGTGCCATCTTGGATTATACCTTGAGTATGTGTGATTTTGAAAAAGTGAAGTTGCATCTTTTGCTCCAGATCTAGTCTCATTATTTTAGCAGCAAAGAACTCCAGCAGTAAGATATTTTCTTGCAGTCTCTTAGTAATGACACTTGCTTTGGGAAAGTTTCTAGCGAGCCATAATCACAGGGCACCTGGGGAGGAAAACACGATTTACTGTTTTGTTCACTAACTTGAAAATCTTGAGAAAGTGCGAATTTCCCATGAGTTTGCTCAGTCTGGCCTCTGCCTTTGTGGATTCCTGACATTGGTATGTTGTAACACACCTGTTTGATCAAAATTGGTGTTGCAGTTATGTTTTGGAGGGTGAAAGAAGGTAGGAGAAGTATTTTGCTTTAGCAAATTGTGAAATACAAATTCCCGTATGGAAGGTGAGTACATGATTATTGTGCAAGTCGGGATGCTTTTGGAAGTGAAAGAGGGCACTTTGCCTCATTATACCAGACAATACCCTAGATCACACCTGTCCCACAGAAATGGGACATATGCTCACCCTGCTTTCCTGAGTCTTAGTTTGCAAGGAAGGGGTGTCTCTAAACCCAATGCCAGGTGTTGTCAATTATGTACACCCACCACCCTCCTTTCTTCCTGGATGAGCCATACAGGTATCTAGGGATTATCTTGATATAGAGGTGTCATGCACTGTTTTACTACTCTGACATCCTCTCCAGGACATCCTGCCTTGGGCAGTTTACTTCCTTGCCACATAATGCAGAGAAATACCAATCACTCTGCCCCTCTTGCCTAAGAAGCAAGAGGTGATGGACAGCAGGCTGCACTGGCTCTGCTGAGTCAGAAATCATGGGTTTGACGCTTGGTGCTGCTTCTTTCCATCCGTGCAAACTTAGAGAATTTACTTTTTTTTCTTTGAATCTCAGTTCTCCATTCTGTGGAATGGGGTTGATAATTAATACCTATCCAGTCTATCTTTGTGGTTCATTGTAAGGGTCAGGGAGCAGAAGCGTGTGATAAACAGTAGAGCGCTATTCAGATGTTAGCTCTTAATGAAGCACTGCTTTCACTGTTAACTAGCAGAGGAACACTGGGCAAGTTATGTCCTTTCTAAGCCTCCCTTTTCCTTATCCATAGAAAGAGGAGCATATATCTGCTTCTCCAAGGGGCTGATTAAATACATAGAACACCTGCTCTACACAAATGTGAATTAGCTTCTTTTTAAATTGGGCTTTTCTTGGAATTTTGTAACTAACTTTTGTTGTTTGGAATTTTGTTTGCTTTTCTCAACGTGGTTGTCAGGGGTTGATCTCTTCCTGTCTTAAATGTCCTCACTTCAGACAAAAGAACACTGGTAAGCTCTGCAGACCACTTGAGTGGCGCCCAGGCAGGAGTGAAGATGCTGACTGGTGCCGAAGCTGGGAGGATTCAGGGGACAGGCTCAGGAGTGACAGACTGCAAGCCTGCCAAGAAACAGCACAGGGAGCTCCTTCCCTCACGCTGCTAAAAATACTACTGGGAAAGTAATTTCTCTGGTCCTATTTTAGAAATCAGAGACAGATCCACCATATTCATGTTTGGATCCTGGTCAGCCTTCTGGTTTGAGTTTTAAATTTCAAGAGATTTTTTTTTTTTTTGGTGGGGGGTAGGGCAGTTGAAACAGTCTGCAGAGTTTGAGAAGCAAAATTTGAAAATACTGTTAAAGAAGATGTGTTTTCGGCATTATGTAATTACTAGCAATTTATTATTATTATTATTATTATTATTTTGAGACAGAGTCTTGCTCTGTTGTCCAGGCTGGAGTGCAATGACGCCATCACACAACTCGCTGTAGCCTCGACCTCCCAGGCTCAAGTGATCCTTCCACCTCAGCCTCCCCAGTAGCTGGGACTACAGGTACATACTATGGTGCCCAGTTAACTTTTTTATTTTTTGTAGTGATGGTGTCTCACTATATTGCCTAGGCTTGTCTCAAACTCCTGGGCTCAAGTGATCTTCCTTCCTCAGTTTCCCAAAGTGCCGGGATTACAGGTGTGAGCCACCAGGCCTGGCCACAATTTTTGAAAAGGCTTTATTAGAGACAATCAAAATGTCATAGTGACAAAATCCTTCCAGCTGTTTATTTGCCCATGTCATTGATTTTATATATACATATATATATTTTATATATATACACACATAAATATTTACTTAAGGTAGATTTATATAAAGATATTTTCCTCTTTCTTTCCCATTCCTTAACTTTCTTTCCCTCTTTTTTTCCATCTTTCTCTTCTGAAAACTTCCTTCTGTCCATTTTTTTTCACTCCCTCTTTCCTTTCTCTCTCAGTGACTGTTTCATACTGAGACAGAGGCCCTCCCGGTGTGTGGAAGTTTGTCTGTCTCTGCTGGAGCCTGTCTGCTCTGGCCTTTCACTGTGTACTTTGTTCACCTCTTTCACAAACATTTACCGAGTAGCTATTAGTACAAAACACTGTATCTGGCCCTTGGAGAGGAGTGGGGAAAATACAAAGATGAACAGCACATGGTGTTTACTCTTAAAGAATCCTACAAAGTAGTGGAAGAGACGTAAGTTCAAGATCAAAACAACAAGGGAATGAGTGTGTGGGCTGGGGTGGGAGGAGGAGTGGTATTTGTGTGTGTAAGCAGGCCAGTTGCCTAAAAATCAATTTCCCAAAATCATTTCACCAAATGACCAATATACTGAAAGACCAATTGACTGAAAATCAATTTGCAATTGGCCCAGAGCTGCCAGGTGTTGCTATAGAAAGAATTCACCTGAAGTTTCAACAGGGACAACCTCAGTATTAAAAGAGGGACCACTTTTAAGTTCTGGTCCAGGGATATATCTATAGTTGAGAGTCCGCTTCGATTTGGCCATGGAGGAGCATTTTGTATACACAGTCACTGTAAGCAGAAGCATGGTTTGCTTAGATAATACAGATTATTATTTTTTTATTAAAAAAAATTTTTTTTGAGATGATTTCACTCTTGTCACCTAGGCTGGAGTGCAATGGCATGATCTTGGCTCACTGCAACCTCTGCCTCCCAGGTTCAAGCAATTCTCCTGCCTCAGCCTCCCAAGTAGCTGGAATTATAGGCACCCACCACCACACCTGGCTAATCTGATTCCTGATGTGTCAGTTGTGGTTCCAGCAGGAAATAGATGGCACGTGAGAACTTGGAAATGTGAAGATTGTCTAGAGAAGGAGCTTTTTTCAAGGCCCAGGTAGGATTCGGAAAACCAACAAGGGATAGTGCAGTCTCTGGAGGTAGCAAAAGCAGGAAGCCATTGCCTCTGGAACCTGGGGGGGTGGCTCTACTGACAGGGCCATTGGACTGGAGGAGGGGTCCCCTTCTCATCTCTTACAGGTGCCTCTCATTGGCCAAACCCAGCTGTAAACTAAGGAAAATGATTTCCTGTCATGAGAAAGTGGATCTTGAGGGCATTCGCTATATCAGGTTATGATTAAATAACATGGCACCAAATTATCATTGTGTTTCCTCAAGGAAGAATATGGTTGTCATTTCAGACTGAAAATATCAGCATCCTTCCAAATTTATCAATTAAGGATTGAAATGTGTAACAGGGTTCCCAAGAAAATTCTTTTTAGCAAGAGGAATTCTCAGTAATTCACTGTGTAGGTGGATACAATAAACAATTTTGGAGCAGATCTTTGTTCAGAAAAGTCATTTGCATGACACTCCCTCGTGTGCATAATGTAAGGTTTTTTTTTTTTTTGAGACAGAGTCTCACTCTGTCGCCCAGGCTGGACTGCAGTGGCACGATCTCGGCTCACTGCAAGCTCTGCCTCCTGGGTTCACATCATTCTCCTGCCTCAGCCTCCTGAATAGCTGGGACTACAGGCACCTGCCACCATGCCTGCCTAATTTTTTGTATTTTTTTAGTAGAGACAGGGTTTCACCGTATCAGCCAGGATGGTCTCGATCTCCTGACCTTGTGATCTGCCCACCTTGGCCTCCCAAAGTGCTGGAATTACAGGCGTGAGCCACCGCGCCCTGCCAACGTAAGGTATTTTTAAAGGGCATAACAGAATCTTCTGTTTGGCTTAACAAGGCAACCCTGCTCTTGGAGTATGGGGGATTAGGTACCCTGGACTTGTCACAAAGTCCAAAGGCTTTTGGGATAAGGCAGGGGCATAACACGTGGCCAAGGTTAGAAGCCTACTGGCTTGATTCTGGCTCTGGAGAAAGGTACTTTAGCTGTGAGTCTGAAGCTAGAGAGCTGGCCTTCAGGGTTATATAGGGATCTGGCAGAGAGTAAAACACCGTGGTTGCTAGACTGTGCAGGACCAGTGTTCAACAGTGACACCATGTGGTGGGGATGAAGCTTGGTGCTAGCGGTAACTACATTTCTCACTTTTCATCTGGACTCATTTCCTTTGGATTAAGTAAATTTCTGGGGTTCTTGGATACTCAAAGAGGAAAGTGTCCTCAAGAGGGCGATCATAGAGTACTTGATGATAAAGACAGATGCAGCTTTGAGGAATTAATTAGAGTAATAAATGAGATGTTATTTGACATCTGCATTAAATTGGTGAAGTAAATCATATTTGCTGCAAAACATGAACAGAGGTTTGTTCATTGCTGACTAGATGTTCTAAGTGCCTTTTTAAGGCAGAAGCAGAAGCAGTGGTTGCAGTGGGAGGAAGAAGGAATAAAAATAATTTGTCTTAGAATCGCACTGCTTACACATCCTCCGTATTCACAGCTTTCATCCCATCACCACCCCAGCTTCAACTTAGAGATACAGAGAAGAGATGAGGGCATAGGCAAATGCCCTCCTGGAGTAACTTGGGGCTATCAAAGTTTACCAAACCAATTTCGGACTTGTAAAGAAAAAATTGCCAAACTTAAATGATGAGATTCAGAAAATATGATTAAGTATGAAGTTTATTCAAATGCAAAACTTGAGGATAGCCACCCAGGACACACCAACTCTAGACAAATGAGGTCAGCATTCCAAAGTGGAGGAGTTAAGGTTTTGTTTATATCGGCAGAGACAAAGAAGTTCCAGCAAGATTACAACATTTTCCATACAACAGTGTAAGTTGCTTGGGTGATGGGTGCGCCAAAATCTCCACAATCACCACTAAAGAACTTATTCATATAGCCAAACACAACCTGTTCTCCAAAAACCTACTGAAATAAAATTTAAAAAAAACCCCAAAACCCATTTTCTGTACAAGATCAGTGTGTATGCCATAGCGATTTGATTGGTTACCAATTGCTACATTCCAAGGAAGATTACTTTATTCCTCTCTGAGGCGGGGCAGTGATCTGAGGGGAGTCTTATCTTTGGTGCCGCTTGGTCTTCCTAAGTATTTACAGAGAAAAAAAGTAGAATTTGTAACTGCATGCCATGTGACTCAGCCTGCATAGCCACATTCCTCTCATGGCCAAGAACATTTTATATTCCAACAGGTTTAAGTTTGAATAATTTTAATTCACAAAGTGAAATGGAATTCCATGACATTTTACTAGACTTCCTTCTAATCTCAGTCTGGAACATCAACTTTAAACCTGGAAGGGAGATTTGAAGAAGGGTGTTTAGAGCTGTGTTTAAAAGTATCACAAATGTAACTTGTTTATTGATCAGTACGAACTTGATGGGTAACAGTTTTCCTTTTTTCCAGTTGCTACGTTGGATCTCTGCTTCTCCCTAATAGCAGTATCGTAAAAGCATCTTGGGCAGATTTGATAACTTCCCAGTCATTTCTAGTTATTTAAACTCAGGACAGCCTAATCCAGTTTAAATCTCCGACTTATAGTCAATTTGAAACTTTGCTCACCCCAGCCAGGTTTGGGTTTAGGGAGGAGGTCTTGGTATACTGTTGGGGCTTATTTCCCCACATATTTTAAGCTGGAGGAATTTGAGAAAACTTAAGGAGCAACAAAGTCTCTCTGATCTTCTCCTACCCTTCTGTCCTGAAGCAGGCCATAAAACCTAGGAAAGATGTTCTGATCTTCCCCTGAAGCAGGTCATAAGACCCTCAGGTGAGAGGTGCCCTCCCTATACACGGAGGAAAGGAACATCTTTATCTCTAAGGACCGAGGGACACACAGAGACAAATCTGAACAAACATGCCTTGCTAATTTATTTATTTAGCATTTATTTATTACCATTATTTATTTTATTTTATTACCATTAGATCATACCCTTTTTGCCCTATCCTATTTCTTCACAAATATCCACTTTTCATCAAACCTACTATATAAAACATTCAGGTTTTTTCATATCTCCATTGCTTTATGGAGGCTCTCATGTCACATAAAACATAAATAAATGTGTATGCTTTTCTCTTGTTAGTCTGTCTTTTGTTATAGGGGCCTCCACCATGAGTCTAGGATGGGTGAGGAAAAAATATTTTTCCTCCCCTCCACTATCTTTTAATTCTTCTTCTGAATACTGTAGTTTGGGGTTGGGTGGTCGGGGAGGGGCACTGTTCTGGTTCTAGGACCTCTTTCTTCCCTGCTGTCTTCTAGGCTCTAGCTATATCCATTGATTGGGGAGGAGGGAAAGAGTGACGACTCGATTTGCCTTTCACCAGCAGAAGCTCTTCTTAGGAGGGAGGCAGTCCCAGTGTTACTCTGGCTCACTGAGTAAGTAAGCCAGTGTACTAAGAATGGCAGGGTTTTGAAGCAAATAAAGTTTAATAATTGCAGGGCTGGCCAAGTGGGAGGATGGAAGCTAATTCTTAAATCTGTCTCCCATAAAGCTCAGGTTAGGGTTTTCATGGATAACTTGGTGGGTGGGGGCTAGAGGAATGGGTGCCTCTGACTGGTTGGGGATGAAGTCATAAGGGTGTGGGAAATGGTCATCATGTGCTGAGTCAGTCTCTGGGTGGGGTCATAGGACCTGCTGAGTCATGAGTCACAGGTCCAAGTAGAGTCAGTGAGTTGCCAGAATGCAAAAGTCTGAAAGACGTCGCAAAAGACCAATCTTAGTTTATACAATAGTGATGTCATTTGTAGAAGCTCTGGGGAAGCCATAAATCTTGTGACTTTTGGCTATGTGGCTCCTGAGCAGTAAGGGATGACAGAAAAGCAAGCTAGGGAACAGTGGCTGGTTGTCATTGAAATATACCTACATCTTAGCAAAATTCGGGACCCTCCCACAATGCTAATCTTATCCTTTTTTTTTTTTTTCTGAGATGGAGTCTTGCTTTGTTGCCAGGCTGGAGTGCAGTGGTGTGATCTCGGCTCACTGCAAGCTCTGCCTCCCGAGTTCAAGTGATTCTCCTGTCTCAGCCTCCCAAGTAGCTGGGAGTACAGATGCGTGCCGCCACACCCAGCTAATTTTTGTATTTTTAGTAGAGACAGGGTTTCACCTGTTGGCCAGGATGGTCTCGATCTCTTGACCTTGCGATCTGCTCACCTTGACCTCCCAAAGTGCTGGGATTACAGGTGTGACCCATCATGCCCGGCCTATGGCCTTTCATTCGCCTTACAAAGGTCATTTCAGTCCCTGAGCAAGGAGGGGGTCAGTTTTAGGGAGGGACTATTATCAACCTTGCTTCACAGTTAAACTAGAAATGAAATACCTCCCATGGTTAACTTGGCCTAGGCTCAGGAGTGAGTGAGGATAGCCAGCCTGTGAGGCTAGAAGCAGGATGGAGTCAGCCATGCTAGACTTCTTTTGCTATCATAATCCTTGCAAAAGCAGTTTCAATGGCTTCTTTCATGAGTGTGGTCTCTGTAAAGTTCAGTTTCATCTCAGCCCCTTCTAATGGCGAGGGTCCAGCTATGCCTCTCTTTGGTTTGTTGACAGTGGTTCACGTTCCTAAGCATCTTTCTGGATGGGTCATCTCCATTTGTGTCCTTTTGTGCATCTTCTTGGCTTCTGCTCCTTCTCTACCCTGTGCTCCTTCCTATGGAGCCACAGGAACTGCTGAAGTTCCCTCCCACACCTTTGAAGGCTACAAGGATTTGGGATGAGGTGAAGGGCCGCCCTCGTATTCTTTCCGGTTTTATGAACTTCACTGTTATTCCATCTCATCCTGTTGTTGCAGGTAACGTCTCCAACCCTCCCAGCTTCAGAAATCTCTAGACAAAAAGCAGGCTTTGTGCTCTATGTTGGGTGTGCCTGCGAATGCTAGAGATCTTATAGGAAGTGATCCCCCAAATTTATCATGCTTTGCTTTGCTCTGATGGAAGTATGAGGTGGTTCTACTGACTTTTCAGCTCAACTGATGTCTGCCTAGAGAATGAAAAATCACTTTCCCCTTCTGGAAGGCACCCCATCTTTACAGATAATTTCCCTGGGTCCTCTTCCCTTGCTTTGGGATGGAGAGGGTTGGAAGTGTGGAGGAGGATCTTTCCTCAGGATTCAGAAATGTCAGGGAGTGTCTGTCTCATTGAGGAACTGAAGAAACTCATCAGAAATAAATCATCTGAAGAAGGAGAGATTCAAGGAGGCCCTAGGCCATTGGTCAAACGGTGCCCTGCGCACCAAAAAGAAACAAAGATTTTGAGTATAGCAGGGTTTCTCTCTTGTCCCACCCCCAGCCCCCAATGGATTTGTGTCTCCATCTGTGGGTGGGGGTGGGGAGAGCTATTTGAATAAAAAAAGAAAGAAGAGCTGTTTTTACACAAACAAACTCTCTTTGAAACATTGGGAGTACAAACCAGCATTGTTTTGAGAGGCATACAACAGAAAAACACAAAATGGGGAGAGAGAGGTCCTCTGCACCTGGGCACAGAGTGCAGTGATTTGAATGTCAGGGGCTTTGGCACTTTGGTGTCTCCTGCACATCAGTGGTGCACCAGTTCCAGTGGTGGCTGCCAACACAGCTGATTTATTCTGTAGTGGCAAGAGGAAAAGGGAGGGGAGAGGAGGTGAGGTGAGGGGAGAGGAGAAGAAGGCCTTGCCAGTGGCAAGCAGTGGGGCTGAAAAATTTGAAAGCAGTGGGAAATGGTACCCTTGGCCTGGATACCAGCACCCTTTCTCTCAGGTTGGAGCCGAAGTAGCATCCAGTGTCAGCTATATTGATGTTCTGGCACAATACAATGGCTTAGGTTTACCCCGCCAGCATGGGTGCCTGGCCAGCGGGTCACCCACCGAGGGACCATCTCATGGCTGAATGGAGGCTCACACTCACACCTCACAGGCAGACGGCACCAGTGCTGTCAGGGCGAGATGTGGGAAATGACCATGAGTTGTGCTTGACAACTCGAAGACCCAGAAATAATTGTAGGGAGGAGGAACTTTTCAGGAATCAGAGTGTAGTTGGGTTAAGGGGTCCCATTTACTGGTAATGGTGCTCCCCTCAGCACATGATGAGAATGGGTATTTATCTTATCTATGTGTCCATATATCTATGTCAGAGGCATTTGAACTAGAGCAACTCCGTCTTGAATAGGAGCTGGAAAAAATGAGGCTGAGACCTCCTGGGCTGCATTCACAGATGGTTAAGGCATTCTAAGTCACAGGATGAGACAGGAGGTTGTCACAAGATACAGGCCATAAAGACCTTGCTGATAAAACAGGTTGCAGTAAGGAAGCTGGCCAATACCCACCAAAACCAAGATGGCGACGAGAGTGGCCTCTGGTCATCCTCACTGCTACACTCCCACCAGGGCCATGACAGTTTACAAATGCCGTGGCAATGTCAGGAAACTAACCTATATGGTTTAAAAAAGGGAGACATAAATAGCCCACCCCTTGTTTAGCATAAAATCAAGAAATAACCACAAAAATGGGCAATCAGCAGCCCTGGGGGCTGCTCTGTCTATGGAGTAGCCATTTTTCAATCCTTTACTTACTTTCTTTCTTTTTTTTGAGATGGAGTCTTGCTCTGCTGCCCAGGCTGGAGTGCAGTGGTGTGATCTTGGCTCACTGCAACCTCTGCCTCCTGGGTTCAAGCGATTCTACTAACTTAGCCTCCTGAGTAGCTGCAACTACGGGCACGTACAACCACGCCCGGCTAATTTTAGTGTTTTTAGTAGAGATGGGGTTTCATCATGTTGGCCAGGCTGGTCTGGATCTCCTGACCTCGTGATCCACCCGCTTCGGCCTCCCAAAGTGCTGGGATTGCAGCTGTGAGCCACTGCACCCGGCCTCATTCCTTTACTTTCTTAATAAACTTGCTTTCACTTTATGGACTTGTCTTGAGTTCTTTCTTGCACGAGATCCAAGAACCTCCTCTTGTGGTCTGGATCAGGACCCCTTTCTGGTAACATCTATGCTTAAAATTTACAGAAGAGGAGAGAGGATGAGATAGATGGAGAGAATTTCTGAAAGGAGACGCCCTAGAGATTTATACAAATGAATAGTCCAATAGGCAACGGAGTCATATGGTGACAACTCTTGGTAGAAATTCAATTTCAACATCTAAACATTTTCTATGGTTATAACTACTACTCCCGGAAGAAATCATTGGCAACTTTTCTGTAACACATACTTTCTTAAGGCCTCAAGTCAACAGACAAACTCGTTTTTCACCCGGCTTTGTGCATTTGACTTGGTAAACTTTAACAATGAAAGCAGTGCAATAAAACCAGGATTCCTAGCTTTGTAATAATATCCTCTTAATTGCTATGGGGCATACCTGCAAGAACTTCATGTTCTCAGCTTGGAGTTTATTTTGGCCCACAGCGATCCAATCAATAGTAAATACAAGATTGATTTGCATTAAAAAAATACTGGAGAATTTTGTAAATGCCATTACGTAGTATCTGATGAATTTGGGAGAAATGATATGGAGTCAGTATCGAGTAAGGAGGAGGAATCTGCTTTGTGACAGCAGTGACAAAAATGATTATTTATTAAGCGATGGAGTCTGTTGCCCAGGCTGGAATGCAGTGGTGTCATTATAACTCACAGCAGCCTGAAATTCCTGGACTCGAGTGATCCTCCCACCTCAGCCTCCCGAGTAGCTAGGATTGCCATGCTTGGCTAATTAAAAAAACTTTAAAGATGGGGTCTCACTATATTGCCTGGAGTAGTCCTAAACTCCTGGCCTCGAACGATCCTCCTGCCTCAGCTTCCCAAAATGTTGGGATTACAGGTGTGAGCCACCATGCTGGGATGAAAATGCAAATTTAAAGTAGTTTAGGGCTGGGCGTGGTGGCACACGCCTGTAATTCCAGCACTTTGTGAGGCTGAGGTGGGTGGATCACCTCAGGTCAGAAGTTAAGACTAGCTAGGTCAACATGGCAAAACCCCATCTCTACTAAAAAAAATACAAACACTAGCTGGCCTGGTGGCGCACACCTGTAGTTCTAGCTGCTTGGGAAGCTGAAGCAAGAGAATCGCTTGAACCCGGGAGGTGGAGATTGCAGTGAGCTGAGATCATGCTGTGTCCAGAATTGGTGGGTTCTTGGTCTCACCGACTTCAAGAATGAAGCCGCAGACCCTCGCGGTGAGTGTTACAGTTCTTAAAGGTGGCATGTCTGGAGTTTGTTCCTTCTGATGTTTGGATGTGTTCCGAGTTTCTTCCTTCTGGTGGGCTTGTGGTCTTGCTGGCTTCAGGAGTGAAGCTGCAGACCTTCGTAGTAAGTGCTACGGCTCTTAAGGCCGCGCGTCTGGAATTGTTCCTTCCTCCCATCCGGAGTTGTTCATTTCTCCCGGTGGGTTCGTGGTCTCACTAGCCTCAGAAGTTAAGCCGCAGACCTTCGCGGTGAGTGTTAACAGCTCATAAATGCAGCACGGACCCAAGAAGTGAGCAGCAGCAAGATTTACTGCAAAGAGCTGAAGAACAAAGCTTGCACAGCATGGAAGAGAACCCTAGCAGGTTGCCACTGCTGGCGTGGGCAGCCTGCTTTTATTCCCTTATCTGGCCCTACCCACATCCTGCTGATTGGTCCATTTTACAGAGAGCTGATTGGTCCGTTTTGACAGGGTGCTTATTGGTGCATTTACAATCCCTGAGCTAGACACAGAGTGCTGATTGGTGCATTTACAATTTTTCAGCTAGACATAAAAGTTCTCCAAGTTCTCACCAGATTAACTAGACACAGAGTACTGATTGGTGCATTTACAAACCTTGAGCTAGACACAGGGTGCTGATTGGTGTGTTTAAAACCTTGAGCTAGACACCGAGTGCTGATTGGTGTATTTACAATCCTTTAGCTAGACATAAAGGGTCTCCAAGTCCCCACCAGATTAGCTAGATACAGAGTGCCGATTGATGTGTTTACAAACCCTGAGCTAGACACAGAGTGCCGACTGGTGTATTTACAAACCTTTACCTAGACACAGAGTGCTGATTGGTGTATTCACAATCCCTTAGCTAGACATAAAGTTTCTCCAAGTCCCCACTAGACTCAGGAGCCCAGCTGGCTTCACCTAGTGGATCCTGCACTGGGCTGCAGGTGGAGCTACCTGCCAGTCCCGCCCAGTCCCGCCCAGTACGCCCACACTCCTCAGCCCTTGGGCAGCTGACAGACCACCCCGCGGGGCATGGGGTGGCGCTTGTCTGGGAGGCTCGGGCTGCGCAGGAGCCCACGGTGGAGGGGAGGCACGGGCTTGATGGGCTGCAGGTCCTGAGCCCTGCCCTTCGGGGAGGCAGCTGAGGCCCGGTGAGAATTCGAGCGCAGTGCTGGCGAGCTGTCGCTGCTGGGGGACCTGGTGCACCCTCCACAGCTGCTGGCCCAGGTACTAAGCCCCTCACTGCCCGGGGCCAGCGGCGCTGGCCAACCAGCTGCTCCGAGTGTGGGGCCTGCGGTGCCCACGCCCACCCGGAACTCGCACTGGCCCGTGAGTGCCGTGCGCAGCCCTGGTTCCTGCCCGTGCCTCTCCCTCCACACCTCCTCGCAAGCAGAGGGAGCCGGCTCTGGCCTCAGCCAGCCCAGAGAGGGGCTTCCACAGAGCAGCGGCAAGCTGAAGGGCTCCTCAAGCGTGGCCAGAGTGGGCACCGAGGCCGAGGAGGCACCGAGAACAAGTGAGAGCTGCTAGGGCTGCCAGCATGCTGTCACCTCTCAATGCCACTGTGTTCCAGCCTGGGTGACAGAGTGAGACACTGTCTCAAAATAAATAAATAAATAAATATAAAAAATAAAGTAGCTTAGAATCCTGAGAGGCAGGATGGTGACACTTAGACATGTGCCAAAAACTTTCTTCACGTTTACAATTTCTTCAGCTATACTGAGGAAAACACAGTAGATTTTTAAAAATAAAGTTTAAATAGAAGTAAACGAAATACAAAGTACTGGTTTTGAATGATTCTGAGAAAAAACTTTGGACTTGTCCATTGGTATGTGCTTAAGAAGATGGTAGAGGGGGAAAAAAACCCCCAGATTTAAAGATTAACTTCAAATCTGAAGTGCCTAATTTGGCATTACAAAAAGGTAATTGCAAAAAAGCAAATTAGAATTTTATTTGGGAGATCAAATTTGAATTAAGAAAGATATTTTATTTAAAAAGTACATTTTTCTATACCTTTCCCTGGTTAACGAGGGTCTTAAATACCTTAGACAAGCACACGCTGATGCTGTTCATGATGTTCCTTCGAAGTCACTTATTTCTCTGGTTGTCTAAGTGCAGTGTCTGCTCCTCTCTCCTGTGGTTTGCTTCCTCTTGCCACACTAGCAGCACCTTGGCTTTTGCTCTGTCTCAGCTTTACTTTCTCCCTGCTGCAATTCATTGTGTTCCACGTTGAGACATGAATCTCCATCCTCAGGAAGAATTCATGACACTCCTGTCAAGAGTCAAAATTACAACAAATTTTGTTAAATGATCAGATTGGCTTTTATTTCTGATTCATGAATGAGGACGGCATCTCCTTTAAACATTTAGGAAAGGTGCCCCAAGGAGGTTGGCTTTTTAGGCAGGAAAAGGCTGAAGAAAGCAGGAACAAGGAACAAAATGTGGATCAGTTAGTATTAGGCTACTTAGGTTACTCACCCTGTAAGGGTTACAGCCGAGGGGACTTCCTTATCCTGCCAGCTAAAACTGGCCTGTGTGGGGATTTGGCTATATCTTGCCCTCTTGATTTCTCAAAAGGTCAGATAAATAACTTAGAACTTGGAACTTTAGCATGAGTGACTCCATTTTGGTTTGGCCTGTTGAGGCCTACTGCTGGAGCTCAGTCCAAATCAAGGGACTTCTATAAATTTGTTTAACTCTCCTCTGCTTCTAAATCTAGAGTAGCTCCTTCTGTCCACTGAAGGAGATCCAAACTCCTTGATCAAAAATAAGGTTCCCTAAGGTCCCTTTAAGAATTTAAAGTCCCGTAAGTTCCCTTTTCAACTCATCTCCCACTATTCCCCTTCGCACATGCTAGCTGTGGCCCAACCCAACTATTATCAATGCTATGTTGGCTTGAAACATTACCTGGTTGTTGCCAGGTAGAAGAAAATCCTACTTCTGAATTCTTTTTTTTTTTGCGCCGAAGTTTTGCTCTTGTTGCCCAGGCTGGAGGACAATGACACGATCTCAGCTCATTGCAACCTCAGCCTCCTGGGTTCAGGCGATTCTCCTGCCTCAGCCTCCCGAGTAGCTGGGATTACAACTAATTTTTGTATTTTTAGTAGAGATGGGGTTTCACCATGTTGGCCAGGCTGGTCTCAAACTCCTGACCTCAGATGATCCACTCGCCTTGGCCTCCCAAAGTGCTGGAATTACAGGCGTGAGCAACCGTGCCTGGCCCACTTCTGAATTCTTATAGCACTTTCCTCATGCCCCTCTGTTATGGCACTTACCACATTTTATGTTGTTTTTAAATTTACAAAAAATGAGTTTTATCTCTTCTAATAGACTGTATGCCAAGGGTGTCCATACCTGTGGCTGTCATCTTTGTATCCATCTCATTCATGTCTTGTCCAGTGTTGCTTCTGAATACATATTTTATTTAAGTCAGTTAATTCTGTTGGGTTCAATCGGGAATATTTTATCAAGTTGAGTTCACTGGGTCAACTCTTTGATGGAATTAAACCTAGGCTTGGTCTTCAACTAATTTATTGTTCAGATCTTTTACAAATCAGGCCAAATGTGGGACCAGACTTGACAGCTCTTAGGACATCCTTGGAAGGACGGGACTTTCTCAGGTTTTACTTGTCCAAGCTCAAATTCAGAAAGTAGCCTCAATGACTTGAGTCAGTCTGGGCTCTCAGGTGAGTGCCCCTTTTGATTCAGCACATCCTTTCTGATAGTAATGCCTTTTGCATACATGACTACTGTGTTTGGAGTATTTCTTTTATGTGACTTTGCCACCCTGTTAGTCCAGGAATGGGACCAAAGAGGCAGGAGTGGGTAACAATAGCACACGTAGTATTGAAGTGGCCTCATTCATCTGGGGTAATACCCAAGGTTCGTTGTCTCATGTCAAGGAAATTAAGGACACGGGCACATGTGGAGTGGGGTTAAGAGCGGAGGTTTAATAGGCAGAAGAAAGAGAAAAGAGAATAGCTCTCCCTCCTGCAGAGAGAGAGGGGCACCCCAGTGGGTCTTCTGTTTCTGTGGTGAAATGCACAGGGTTTTATTGATGAGCTTGAGCAGGCAGTGTCTGATTTACATAGGGCCCAAAGATTGTTTGGACCAGGTGTGACATTAACATAGTGCAGGAAGAAGCTGGCCACTTCACCCTAATCTTTTATTATGCAAATGGATTTTCTACTTGGCCAGCTCCATGTTGTCTGCTCCTTACTGTACACATAGTTGACAAAGAAAAGGGAAGATGGATGCTCCATTTTGAACATGCCTAGCCCCCAGGTAGCCTCTTCCTATTGGCACAGGTACCAGCATTCCCCCATGCAAGCTTTGGAAAGCTTGCTTATCTATGTTTGCAGCTCAATTTTACAGGTTGCTTTTGTTAGAAAAGAAATGATCTGGGGGCTGATTTTTGTTAAAAGGAAAACCTTACTGAGGACTTCCTTACCCTCACTATCTGCCTAAATAATTTCTTTTTAACTTTTATTTCAGTATTATGGCCGATCAGATCTCTCAGATGAAAGTAAGAGGGATGGGAGACAAGCCCCAAACAGTGAGACCCAAGTCACTCTCTTCAAGTAGGCAGGTGGGGTCACCCTCTGCTGTGACTGATGTACAGGAAGCCTCTGGGTGGGTGCTGGGCTCAAAGCTCCTCTTGCGATTCTTTTAGATTGGTCACCATCTTCATCATTTCCAGGTTATGCTGGTTCAGTCAATGATCAGATATTTATTGAGCATGTACTTGAGGCAAGGCATCAAACTAGATATTGTAGAGAAACAAAAAGAAGTTTCAGTCACAGACTCTGCCCTTTAGATATTTGTAATCTGTTTGGGAGAGATGTTTCAGGTTGAAATAGGCATGGGAAATGTCAATTATATAAAACAACATTGAGCATATAATATAATCACGAAGAAGAGCCTAGCTACAAAATATTGGTAGTTCAGAGGATTAAATTAACACACACTAAGAGACACCATGCACATTGATTTAAGCCACTTCTCTTCAAAATATGCCACAATTCCTAGAAGTTTCTAAGCTTCTCTGAAGAACTCAATGAATAACAAATCATACTGCAAGTCAAAATTTCTTTGATGCTAACTCATACTCTGATATCTTTAATCATCTAGCTTATTTAGGGGCTCTTTTCTACGAATAAATGAAATTGTATATAATGAAATCTAAAGCATAAGAAATAGTAGATCACTGGAAAACTTCTAAATTGTCTTATTTGGGTAAAAGTATAAGACATAAAATACCAAAAATATTTTAGTGTCAAGATAAGCAGACACCCAACACCCATTTCTCCATATTGCAAATTAAACCTGGACTATTTACTTGCTGTGGGCCAGAAAAAGGGCCATGAATGAATATAAATAGATGCCTGAACCAAAAGATACTACTTACCCGGCAAGAATGTCCAAGGCACCCAGTTGAACACTGAGATTAGAAAGGTCCTTTGAATTTAAAGTGACTGGTACTTAACAAAGGAATCATAAAATCTAAAAAAAAAAAAAAGAGCTATCATTTATTTATTTATTTATTTATTTTTAGACAGAGTCTAGCTCTGTTGCCCAGGCTGGAGTGCAATGTTGCAATCTTGGCTCACTGCAAACTCCACCTCCTGGGTTCAAGCGATTCTCCTGCCTCAGCCTGCTAAGTAGCTGGGATTACAAACGCGCAACACCATACTCGGCTAATTTTTGTATTTTTAGTAGAGGTGGGGTTTCACCATGTTGGTCAGGCTGGTCTCAAATTCCTGACCTCTTGATCCACCCGCCTCGGCCTCCCAAAGTGCTGGGATTACAGGCAGGAGCCACCACGACTAGCCTTATTTATGCATCTTAATCAACAAAATGACTGGTACTAACAAAGGAATCAGAAAATCTAAAAAAAAAAACAACTATAATTTATGTATCTTAATCAAACCAGGAAGCAGCCACAGCAGCCTGAGTTCTGAACTTGGAGGCCCAAGGTGTGAATGTAAGTGACTGCAAGTGACACCTTCTCATATCCCAAATCACTCTCTCTGCAATAATTATACTAATATTATCTATTTCATGGGAGCATTGAGAACTGAGAGGTGGTGGGACAGAGGAAGTGTTTTAATTATTAGTAAGTCAAATTCCTACATATTTAAAAGGGACCATAAATGTTTAACTATATGAAGGGAATTTGCAGATGTTTGTCTTTCAGTTGTGGAATCCCAGTTATGGGTGGTCTTTCACTCTGCTGTACATATTTGGTCTGTTTCCCTCAATGCAATTTGGAACAGAGAGCCTTCACTGAGTGCTGCTGTCTTTCTCCTGGAGATAGCTGTCCTGGCATCTGTCCTTCCAGTTCTCCTCGACCCCCTGCACCCCACCCCTAATACACACACACACACACACACACACACACACACACACACGAACTTCACTTTCTTTGCCTCCCTCCCTGGCTCTTTTTTCTCCTTCCTCCTTTAGATGAGTGATCAAGGAGGAAGGAATTCCCTAGTTTCTTGCCCTGGGCTTCTCCAAACCCCATCTGCACTCTTGATCTGTCCCATCCTGGGATCTCCACCTACTATTACCCTTACCATGAGCCCTTCAAACAGCCAACCTGTCAACTCAGCTTTGCCTTGCCTCCCAACTACACTAAGCCTAGACTCCTTTGGGCGCATTTGAAAAAATGCAGTATTTTAGTGGGCATTTTTATTTAAAAAAATAAGATGAGGTTTAAAAAAATGCTTTAATTTGTAGAGTCTAGATTTTGATCCCAACTTATTCACAGGTTTTCTTGGTCAGCAGTTTCTGGGTACCTCTTCCTGGATCCCCTTCCTTTGTGCAACCCAGGTCAGAATAACTGCTAGTCTTAGCTACCTGGCCTTTCATCTCCTGTGAATTCAGGATGACCCTGCTGCTGGGTCCAGGGTGTTTTAACTATTCTTGATCTTGTTTCTATATATATATATAATTTTATATGTTTTGTTACTTAGTTTAACCCTCTTGTCTATGGCTCTCAAGAGCTCTATGAGCTCTTGTATTAAAAACAAAACAAACAACAACAACCCAACACATTTCTTGATCACCTATTTTGGGCCAGGCAATGTGCCATATGATATGGAGAATACAAAGAAAAGCAAGTGTCTGGGTGGAGTCGTTCAGAGCTTAGTGAGAAAGAGGGACAATACCCGTATAATTGCAGTAGAATGGGGCCAGAACTTTGGTAGACATTTGACTTTTTTTGAGTACCCAGCACCCAGGCCTCCTTTCTATTCTTGAGGAGCTGGCAGAGATTGCTGATTTGTGCTAGGCCGGGCTTTCTTTCACTTCGTACAAACTATAGGAATTTGTTCTTTCGTATCTCCAGCAATAAAGATACCAGGATGTGACCATGCTCAGCTAATTTAATGCTCCTTCCAAGGATTTTTTTTTTTTTTGAGACAGAGTCTCACTCTGTCACCCAGGCTGGAGTGCAGTGGTGCTGTCTAAGCTCACTGCAACCTCTGCCTCCTGGGTTTAAGCAATTCTCATGCCTTAGCCTCCTGCGTAGCTAAGATTACAGGGGTATACCCCCATGCCCGGCTAATTTTTTATATTTTTAGTAGAGATGGGGTTTTGCCCTGTTGCCCAGGCTGGTCTCAAACTCCTGAGCTCAGGCAATCTGCCCACCTCGGCCTCCCAAAGTGTTAAGATTACAGGCGTGAACCACCGCACCTGGCTCTGCCAAGGATTTTGAATCCAGATGGAGAGAAATAAAGATACAGGGACTACTATTAAGAAATGTTGTATTTATTTTTTATGAGACGGAGTCTCACTCTGTCGCCCAGGCTGGAGTGCAGTGGTGCGATCTCGGCTCACTGCAAGCTCCGCCTCTGCCTCAGCCTCTCTGAGTAGCTGGGACTACAGGCGCCTGCCACCATGCCCGGCTAATTTTTTGTATTTTTAGTAGAGACGGGGTTTCACCGTGGTCTCGATCTCCTGACCTCGTGATCCGCCCGCCTCGGCCTCCCAAAGTGCTGGGATTACAAGCGTGAGCCACCGCGCCCGGCCTATTTTTTAATTTTTATTTTTTGAGATGGAGTCTCACTCTGTTGCCAGGCTGGAGTGCAGTGGCACTATGTCAGCTCACTGCAGCCTCCGCCTCTCAGGTTCAAGTGATTCTCCTGCCTCAGCCTCCCAAGTAGTTGGGACTACAAATGCGTGCCGCCATACCCAGCTAAATTTTGTATTTTTAGAGATGGGGTTTCACCATGTTGGCCAGGATGGTCTTAATCTCTTGACCTCACGATCCGCATGGCCTCAAGCCTCCCAAAGTGCTGGGATTACAGGTGTGAGCCACCGTGCTCGGCAGAGAAGTGTTTTAAAGATTGTGGCCCCAGCACTGAGTCCAGAAACTACATTTGGTTTCTGTACATTTACCAATGTACTCTGGACTTCTAGGCACTCCGTATCTTCCTATATATTTCTTTTCTTCTTAAATTATTCAGAGGTATGTGTGTGTGTTGTTTTTCTTGCTTGAAATCAAGAACTTTGATACAGAAATTAATAATGGGGAGTCCAATGCAGACAACAGATCCTTAGGGACGGGAAAAACTAAAATTGGGAGGGGATCCATGAAACTTGCATTAGTATTGGTTATAGGATTCTGGCAACCATGACATGAAGTGGTGAACACTAATTCAATGACCGCCCATGGTCACTTGTAATGAAGCACTCATTGAAGGCAAGATGTCAGGGACCACTTTACTGCTGACACAGAATAGTATGAAAAAATGAAAGAGTAGTATGAGAAATTTTTAAGTTAATAATAGTATGAGAAATTAAAGAGTAGTGGGTAAGGTGGATTCTTTTAATGGCACTAGAAAATCTGAAGAAAGAAAATGATAGGCCCAAATATATCAATTCAGCCTTAGGCTGTTTCTTAAGTCTTGGGGGAAGAGGACTTACTTTTGTCCCTGCAACTCCCTGGCTATGTGAAGCCAGTTCTTCTCAGATCTTAGCCATCTGCCACCCTCGCCCCCTCAACCTAACCTATCAGTAAAATAGCTGCCAGCTTTGAGTGGGGCTCAGGACAAGAAGATGCTCTCTGGCCGGTATAATCAGAAGCACAGACAACTAGAATGGTGAGCAGAGCTCATGGCTCAGCACAGCCAGCGCTGTACCTTAAAGGAAATCATGCCATTGATTAGTTAAGAATTTCTATCACAACACCTGAGATTCTACCAACACCACAACATTTGTCTTTTGTGAACCAGCTGAGCATCTGCCAAGCAACTTCAATACTATTTTTTCATGAGTAAATGCGCCCTAAACCTCCCCCAAATCATTTACAAACACAGCTTTGAAACATAGGCTGTTTGTTCCTATGTGTGGGTGCATGCATACACACACAAACATGCACACAAATAGTTGCATGTGTAAACTCATTGAGCTTTGCTTTTTACTTTGTATAAATATCTTTTAACTCAAGTGCACATTTCTACATAGCATAATGTAAGATGCATTGTAAGCCTTTAACCAGTAACTTTGTTATCAATACTTTGCTGAATCAAGACATAGGCACTAATAATCTCTGATTCCTCAGATTCATAATGCAACATATTTTATTTTCCTCATGGATTGAATTTCTTCCTAACTTGATTTGACTCCAAACTTGTCAAGAGTTTATATCACAGAAAAAATATCCCATGGTGAAGAAAAATGAAAACATGTTTAAATTGTTGCATCTCTCTTAAATGTTATATTATTTTGAAGGAATGCTTAACTAAAGGCAGATAACTGGCCACACTCACCTATGAAATGCTTTCTTTCTTGGGCTTATAGAGCTAAAATTTTATCTTTTTAAACTTTCTATGTTTTATTTTTAAAGATGAGGCATTGCTCTGTCTCCCAAACTGGAGTGCAGTGGCACTGTCATAGCTCATTGCAGCCTTGAACTCCTAGGCTAAAGCCATCCTACCACCTCAGCCTCCCGGGTAGCTGGGACTACAGATGCCACCATGCCTGGCTAATTTTCTTTCTTCTCCTTTCTTTCTTTCTTTCTTTCTTTCTTTCTTTCTTTCTTTCTTTCTTTCTTTCTTTCTTTCTTTCTTTCTTTCTTTCTCTTTCTTTCTTCTTTCTCTTTCTCTTCTTCTTCTTCTTTTTCTTCTTCTTCCTCTTTTTCTTCTCCTCCTCCTCCTCCTCCTCCTCCTCCTCCTCCTCCTCCTCCCTCCTCTCCTTCTTCTTTTTCTTTTTTTTCTTTTTCTTTTTCTCCTTTTTTTTTTCTTCTTCTTTCTTCTTCTTCTTTTTGCAGAGATGGGGTTACCCAGATGAGTCTCAAACTTGTGGTCTCACAAGATCCTCCCACCTTGGCCTCCTAAAATGCTAGGATTACAGGCGTGACCCACCACAGCCAGCCTGTAATTTTATCTTTTGAAATTAGTAAGGTGTATCATTTTTTAGAGGGCCCATTTCTACATAACAAGGGAAATGAAATACCTTTTACTGCTACAAAAATAGAATTAGGTACATGTGGTTTGATGAACAAATGTGTTTTTGGATGCTTAATAATATGTTTCTTTTTCTTTTTTTTTCTTTTTGAGATGGAGTCTTGCTCTGTCACCCAGACTGGAGTGCAGCAGCGCCATCTCGGCTCACTGCAAGCTTCGCCTCCCAGGTTCACACCATTCTCCTGCCTCAGCCTCCCAAGGAGCTGGGACTACAGGCACCTGCCACCATGCCCAGCTAATTTTTTGTATTTTTTTTTTTAGTAGAGACGGTGTTTCACCATGTTAGCCAGGATGGTCTCGATCTCCTGACCTCGTGATCTGCCCACTTGGCCTCCCAAAGTGCACGTGTTTCATTTTTTAAGGCATATCTTCTACAGAGGTATAACTGATATGAATTTGTTTTCACTGGAAACCTCTTAAGGTCTACTTTCTGAATAAATTTCAGAAATGAAAGAAGCCATTTCATAGTGGAGTTGGGACCTCTTATGGTAGGGTCTGTGTTATAACTGAAACTTCTTTGAAGAGTTCATTTGTGTAGATATAACCTTTGTTTAAGTAGATGATCTGTTTGATGTAGATGAGGAGTTGGCAAATTTTTTCTACAAAGGGCTAGATAATAAATATTTTAGGCTTTGCGGACACCTGTGGTCTCTGTTCCTCTTCCTTCTCCTCCCTGTCCTCCTCCTCCCCATCCTCCTCCTCCTTTCTTTCCCTTTCCTTCTTCTCCCACTTCCCTCTCCCTGCCTGCACCCCCTCTTCTTTCTTCCTCTTTTTCCTCCTTCAGTCCATTAAAAAGGAACAAACCAATTCTTTGTATAGAAAAACAATCTGCAGACTGAATCTGGTCTACAGGGCATATAGTTTGCTGACCCCTGAGGTAGACTATTATATTAGTCAGAGTAGGGAGACAACAATAACAACTCTAAAACTCTGAAGTCTCTGCGGCTTAATATGTTTATTATTTATTTTACACGTATGCAGGTCAGGTGGCCCTCCTTCATCTTACAGACCTACTAGATCCTCATCAGCCATCCTCAAACTTCCTGCAGAACAGGGCTGGCACCAGGGTGAGGCAAGTGAGCTCTTTAGGGCACGGAATCTAAGGAGGTCCTGACTCTTAGGTTCACCAGGGTCTGCCTCTGAAGGGGAAGAGAGAACTGGGGGATCACAAGGCATTCTTTAAAAAATATTTTTTAGAAGTCTTAGAATTACAGAAAAGTTGAGGAGACAGTACAGAGAATCCCCATAAATCTGCACCTGGGTTCCCCTATTATTAACATCTTATATTGGTTTGGTGAATTTATTACCATTAATGAATGAATATCGCTACATTAACATTAGCCAAAGTCTATACTTATTCAGATTTCCTTAGTTTTTACAAAGTGTCCTGTTTTTTTTAAAAAAAATTCCATGGTCGCATCTGGGACACCACATAACATTTAGCCGCCGTGTTTCCTTAAGCTCCTCTTGGCTGTGACAGTTTTTCAGAGTTTCCTCATGTTAGATGACCTTGACAGTTTTGAGGAGTACTGGTCAGGCATTTTGCAGGATTCCCTTCTCTTGGAACTTGTCTGGTGTTTTTCTTACACTTCAGCCATTTTTGTGTGTTATAGGGAGGAAGACCACAGAGGCGAGGTGTCATTTTCCTCACATCATATCAAGGGTGCACATCATCAACATGATTTATTGCTGTTGATGTTGACCTTGATCCCTGAGCTGAAGTAGTATTCATTACCCTCTTCCCGTCTTCCCACATTGGACTCTTTGGAAAGAGTAATTAAGCGTAATTTGCACGTAGGTAGTAGGGAATAGCTACATAAGTTATTTGGAATTCTTTTGAATGGGAGGCCTGATTCTTCTTTCCCATTTATTTTCTTATTTTATTTTAAATTGACAAATAATAATGACATATATTTATGAAGTACAATGTGATGTTTCAATACATGGATACATTGTGAAATGATTAAATCTGGGTAATTAGCATATCTGTTACCTCAACTATCATTTCTTTGTTGTGAGAACAATTAAAATCCTCTTTTAGCTATTTAGAAATATAGCTTATTTCTAAATACATTCTTGTTAACTATAATCGTCTCCCTGTGCAACAGAACAGCAGAACTGATTGCTCCTATCAAACTGTAACTTTGTACCCATTGATCAATGTCTCCCCTTTCCCTGTACACCTCTGCACTCACCAGACTCTGGTAACCACCATTCTACTCTCTACTTCTATGAATATGACTTTTCTAGATTCCATATATAAGTGAGACCATATGATATTTGTCCCTCTATACTGGGCTTATTTTACTCAATGTAATATCCTCTAGGTGCATTCATGTTGTCACAAATGACAAACTTTTCTGTGTATTTTAAGGCTGAATAGTATTTCATTGTGTATAGATATCACATTAAAAAATTCATCTGTTGATGGACACTGAGTTTGTTTCCACTTCTTGGCCATTGTGAATAATGCTGCAGTGAACATGGGCATGCAGATATCTCTTTGGCACACTGACTTCAATTCCTTTGGGTATGTACCCCACAGTGGAATTGGTGAATCATATAGTGGTTCTACTTTTAGTTTTTTGAGGAACATCCATACTGTTTTCCAAAATTGCTACACTAATTTATATTCCCACCAAAAGTGTTTAAGGGATCCCTTTTCTGCACAGCCTCTGCAACACTTATTTTTCAACTTTTTGATAATAGCCATTCTCACAAGTCTCACTGTAGTTTTAATTTGCATTTATCTGATTATTAGAAATCTTGAGCATTTTTTATATTAGGTATGTCTTCTTTTGAGAAATGTCTCTTCAAGTCCTTTGCCCATTTTTAAATAGGGTTATTTATTTTCCTATTATGAAGGCAGTATGAATTCCTTATATATTTTAGACATTAGCCCCTTTATCTGATGTATGGTTTGAAAATATCCCATTTATTAATTTATTTATATTAGTATGGGCTCTTTGATATTTATTTTATACTTTGGATTATAATTCAGTACCTTATTTTGTGGCTTGAGTTGTTTAGCTTTGGCCACTGGGACTCTTTTGGCTGGCTCCTGTGCTTCTTTGACATAAGTAAGCACTTCCTTACTTTTTGGCACAAGAGGACCCTTCAAGTTCATATTTTCTGCGCCAGCTTTAGAATCAGCCATTTCTCCAAAGAGCCCTGGTTCTTTCTGTTGGAGAATGGTATTAGAAACCCAGATTTGGGTGTTAGGTGTGCTCATTGCTACTGGGGTATTATTGGTTCTATCTGGGACATTTTTGGGACTTCAAAGTTTACCACACTTTGAAGCTATTTCTACACCAAACCCTCAAATACATCATCCTCATTTGAGAGATTGTTAGAAATACATACTTTTTGGCCCCAGACCTACTGGATTAAGATCTGCATTTTAACAAAATTTCCAGGTGATTTGCATGGACATTCAACTTTGAGAAGCACTGACTGGAACTTAGTCCCCCAACTACTAGGGAGGCTAGAAATGTGTGCTCAGAAAGAGGAAATAATGTGGAGGGCATATGGTGTTGTCTCTGCCACAACTATGCCCTCGAGTATTTGCTGACAATTGCTGATTTGTTTAGATAACTTATGCTTAAAACAGCTGTTTTATTTTTGTTCCTGCTCTTTCATTATATTACTTTTTACATAAAATATTCATTCATTTATTGAAATAACTATTCATTGTATTAGTCTGTTTTCACACTGCTATAAAGAACTTGTCTGAGACTGGGTAATTTATAAAGGAAAGAGGTTTAATTGACTCACATTTCCACATGAATGGGGAGGCCTCAGGAAACTTACAATCACGGCAGAAGGGGAAGCAGATACCTTCTTCACAAAGTGGCCGGAGAGAGAAAAAGAAAGAGTGCATGAAGGGGGAAGAGCCCCACACTTATCAAACAACAAGATCTTGTGAGAACTCACTCATTCATGAGAATAACATGGGGTAAACTGCCCCCATGATCCAATCATCTTCCTTCCTTGTGGGGATTACAGGTCCCTCCCTTGACATGTGGGGATTACAATTCAAGATGAGATTTGGTTGGGGACACAGAACCAAACCATATCATTTATTAAGTCACTGCTGTGTTTCTGGCACTGTTCTGAGTACTGGGGATGCAACAGGTGAACAAAACAATAAACATTCCTACCTTCACAGAGTTTACAATTCATATGGGTGTGGGCACAGAAAAAATATGTATATGTTAGATGTGATGACTGTTGTAAAAAAAATAAGGCAGGTCAAGGGGTAGAGAGTAATGGAGGGGTTGGGGGTAGGTTGATGATTTAGGTAGGATGGCAAGCAAGGGCCTGTTTGACTAGGTCATCTAAGAATGGATCTGAATAAAGTGAACACGTGAAGCCTGTCCTTACCTGGAAACGTTCCAGGCAGAGGGGACACTATACCAATGGTTCTCTTCAAAGCCAAAGACACACATTTTGATTAAAATTTTAAATCTCAGCTCCAAAGCCAGGTGTCCAAATATCCAGGTGTCAACGCCTTTTGGATCCTGGACTGATATTTTGTTTTTCCCCCATCTAGATTTTTGACAAGATATAGATCCTGATATGTTATTGCAACCACTTTTGTCATCAACGTATGTTATATAGTGGTGCTCACTTCATAGGATATAAAAGACTGTACTATAGTCATTCTCAAGATTTTTTATCTCAAGACCCTTTTACACCCTTAAAAATTATTGAGGGCCCCAAAGAACTTTTGTTTATGTGGGTTACATCTATAGATATTTAGTATATAGAAATTAAAACTAAGAAAATTTAAGCATTTATTTGTTAATTCATTAAAAAAGAAAGTTAATATATATTAACATAAACAGCACAGTTTTTATGGAAATAAGTCTATTTTTCAAAACAAAAACAAAATTTAGTGAAAAGAATGGCACTGTTGTATTTTAGCACATCTCTTGGATGCCTGCCTTAATAGAAGCCGGCTGGACTCCCATATCTGCTTCTGCACTCAGTCTCTTGCATTGTCATGCAGCATCTGGAAAACTCTATGATATACTTGTGAAAGCATGTCAGTAAAAAGGGCAAATAAGAGTTTAGTGTTATTACAAAAATAGTTTTGACCTCCAGGACACCCTCAAGGGTCTTGGGTAGCTCCAGGGGTCCCTGAAGCACAGTTTGAGAACCTGGCCCTGTGGATTCCAGCTTCATTGTGCCACCTTGGGGGTGTTATTTAATCTTCTGTGTCTTAACTTCTTCCTCTTTAAAATGGGGAGAAAAACAGTGCTTACCTCCTAGGGTTCATGTGAGGATCAAAGGACAATTCGTGTGAGGCATTTAGAGCTGAACCTAGTACAGAGAAAACTCCACAGTCATCAGTATAATGTTTAAACAAGCACAGAAGTTGATTATGACAATTTCTGATCTGTGATAGAGTATTGTTCACATACAGGATTTAATTTTATGCTACTTCCTTGGTCAGGAATGCAATATAATCTTTTTAAAACTTATAATCTTTTAAAAACATCATTACATTTTTATCATATTGATAATCTCTTTGTGATCAGAACTGGGGAAAACGTGTTCTTCCACTCCCCAAGTTGAAACATGCCCATGTATGACAGCTCTCCAAACATAGATCTCATTTGCTATTTACTGTTGCTGTTGATCTGAATTCCTGAAAGTCCAAGACTTCAACCACTGTTATAATTCCTTTGAGACCACTGACTTTACAATGCTTCTTTCATTTATAACCATTTTGCATAGTTGATCTAATTGCTATAAACATAGTATGAATTAAAACCACCAAGCTGATTTTTTTCATGGTCAAGTCGCAGTGATTTTCTCTTAACTCAGGGTATATGGCATTCACATTCTGTTTTATTGCAGCATGTGCGTTAAAATGAAAAAGCTTCACATTACTTAAGTAACAGATGTACAATACATGCAAAGTTGTGCAGTCTTGTGATAACGTCTTAAATGTAAAAGAACTTCAAACGACAATAATGTGAGGTTAATCCAAGAAGCATTAACAGTCTCCTCCTTATCCACCCTGAAAAGGAAAGCATTTATGTAACTAATTAGTGTTCCATAGTAAATAATCCACTGACATTTATAAGAAGCATTCCTATTAGAGTCTGGAGTAAATATTATGTTGCATGTAAAACTATAAATAGGATGAAGAGTGGTACCAGGCCCAGTTTTAAAATGCTATGGAAAATAAATGAGCACCGTCTGGGTAAAATGGGTGTTCTATGTCCTCTATATAGCGGTGTCCAGCTGCCCAGCTCAGGTTTCCTATAGCTGCTGTGGAAACTCGATGATTCATCTCAGTTTCCAGTATGACTCTACAAGGTGGCTAAAAAAGTGAGTGAAGTTTCTCTTCTGGAAACAAAATGTAGAGGACAAAAGAAAACAAAATTTCTAACTGACTTAGAGATGTAGATTTCACCTAGCTTTAAATGAATGGAGAAAACAGGGTTTTCTACATCATAGAATTTGGAGTTTCTACTTGCAAAAGCTTCGACAATTTGAAGAAAGTTTAAATAAGGAAACCCCATGTTGCCCCAAATCATTTTATAACAAGTGATATTTGCCTGCAAGATCTGAGTATTTGGTGGCTTTTTTCAAAACTGCATATCAGGTATAGAAAGAATAAAGCCCAGAGTACAAAAGTAAACAAGGAAATGACATGTCTACATGGAGAAAATTTCGTGAGCCCACAGATTTGGGTGAAGCATAAACCAGGTGCTCAGTTTAAGGCCTAGTTAAGAGGGAGTGAAGAGAGGAGTAGAAAGGAGAACCAGTATTTTTAGGGCTCACCTCCGGCATAGCCAAAGGAGCAGCTGCCTTCCCGGGATATGAGGAGCCCAGAGATTGTCACTTGCCCCATTCCTGAAATTCCCACCATGAGAGCCACACATTCTGGTTAAATCCCTTTCGGTGGAATGATCCCATTCCTGTGTGTGACTGTGTATTCATCGACTTAGTCTTTCACTCATTGATTAAACATCTATGAATAATGGATTGCGCTACAAATATAAAGATAAAATAGAAACATAAGAAAAAGCTATAGTTCCTGTCTCAGTGAGTTTATAGTCTGGTAGAGTAGAGAGAGGAAAATAAATGACATTTTAGTGTGACAGGTGCTTTGATGGGGATAAGTTCCAATAAGTGCAAGAGTACAAGAGATGGGGACCAAACCCAAGTTGGAGTACGGTTGGAGTAGATCCAGGTAATCTTCCTGGAGGGATGGAGGACAGGTAAGGGTGGGAAGAGAGGAAGAGAGTCCAGAGCATGGGTCTCAGGGCTTCTCACAAACAGGGAGGGTGGGGTAATCATGTCTATCCTCTAGTTCCATGAAAGCAGACCTTACCCAGTGTTTCCACTGCTGGATCTTACTGAGGATAGAGTGTGGTACACCCTGGATAGCAATATTTGTGCATATAGGTGATAAGTATTCATAGATCACCTGTTATGTGCTAGGGATACTGCAGTGAACATGACACACCCTGATTCTTCCCCCATGGAGCTGATGCCCTTTTTTTTTTTTTTTTTTGAGACAGGGTCTTGATCTAATGTTTAGGCTGGAGTGCAGTGGTATGGTCATGGCTTGCTGCAGCCTCCACCTCCCAGGCTCAAATGATCCTCCCACCTCAGCCTCCTGAGTAGACGGGACTACAGGCATGTGTCACCATGCCCAACTATTTAAAATTTTTTTTTTATTTTTTGTAGAGATGTGGTCTCCCTATGTCACTCTTGCTGGTCTTGAACTGCTGGGCTCAGGCAATACTCCCACCTTGGCCTCCCAAAGTGTTGGGATTACAGGCGTGAGCCATCACAACTGGCCGAGCTAACACTCTTGTTTAAAGAATGAATGGGTACCTATGAGGTACAATTAATTCAGGTAATGGTTACACTAAATGCCCAGACTTCAACTACACCATATATCCAGGTAACAAAAATGCACTTATACCCCCTAAACCTACAAAAAAATATTTAAAAGGAATGGATGGGGCACAGCATGGTGAATACAGTTAATAATAGAGTATTGCACATTTCAAAATTGCTAAAAGAGTACATTTCGAATGTTCTCACCAAAAAATATTTTAAGTATTTGAGGTAATGAATATGTTAACTAGCTTGATTTAGTTGTATTCATAAATCATAACATCACCTTGTACCCCATAAATATATATAATTATAGATGGTCAATATTCAATTAGAAAATAAAATTTAAACAAGTGAATGGAAATGGACATCCAGAAAGAGTTCAATTTCTTTTAGAGCTCCCTTACTAAAACTGCATAGGAAATATGAATTGGACATACAGTAATTAAAAGATAACCATGGTTACTTCTGGATACCTGGAGATGCTGATTTTTTAATAATCTATTTCTGTATGCTTTAATTTTGCACACTTTGTTGCCTTAGTAATTAAAAAAAGAATAAAGATGCGAAAAGAAAAAAGTGAGTATCTGCTTGTGTAATAAATGATACTGCATTGATTTTTACAAAGATATTATGGACAGTCCTGTTTCTGTTTCCTGGGAAAATGTGAGCTTTTCATCTGCTCCCTGACTTTTCTAATTGTTGGATCAGAATCCATTTCCCCTCAGTTTTAAGGCTGAGAACATTTTAGGGCTTTCTGCTCCTTTAACACTTTTCCACTCCTAGAATGATTGACAGACACTATTGCTGGGCTAACTGCATTTTTTTTTGAAACATTCCCCCATGAAACACAGGACATCTGTAGGTCTTAGGATAATATTAAACCCATAATGTTAGATACTATATTTTGCTAATATGATATCTTCAATGTGAAGTATGCATCTGTCCATCCATCCATCCATCCATCCACTCATTCGTTTATATTATGTGCTTTATGGTGTCTAAATAGTTTAATAAGAGATATCAACAAGTAAGCAGGCCAGAGTCACCAATGTCGTAGTGCTCTGGGAGCATACTATAATAGCTATTTGGCTAAGATGGAATTAATTTAAACTTAGCAGAATGAAGAAAATGAAAATTTAAAATATTTATCATACATAACGGTTATATTTTAAAATTTCTATTTAAAACTAAAATCATTTGAAGATTTTTGACAAGACAAGATAGCTGATGGCCTAAATTATTAAATAGCCCTGCTGCAGATCATGTTACCTACATGAACCTGTGCTTTGAGGACGTGGTCCAGAATTGCACATTAGATAAGGCAAAATAGTACCCTAGGTGGTAGAAAACCAAGCAAAGAAACACAGTCTCTGAAGTAGTTCCTTCTGATTTGGGCAAAACCCTTAGACTGGGGAGAAAAAAATCATATGCTCAACTTAAGACATAATTGGGGAGGGAAGAGGTGCATGGTAACGTCTGCTAATCACACTCACACAGTTACAAGGGCCTCCGCTGCTCCTCGTGGATGGTAGTTTTTCATTGTGTGCCAAAGCCCTTCCCCATGAAGCAGTTGCTATGAAAATCCCCCAGAGGGAGGAGCTTCCTGTTCAGCTGTGCCTCTACTACCCTTAAGGAAATGGAAGGGAGGCTGCATCCACTATTAATGACATCAATTGATATTCCCATACTACCAATAGGCTTAGAAGAAAGAATATCAAGGTGACAGCAAAGTCACGATAAATGGTCCTTTGCTGGATGGCTGGAAACTTTCTTCTAGGTTAGCCCGGCATGGTGGTGTGTACCTGTAGTCCCAGCTACTCAGGAGGCTGAGGTGGGAGGATCACTTGAGCCCAGGAAGTCAAGGCTGCGGTAAGCTGCGATTGAGCCACTGTATTCCAGCCTAGGCAACAGAGCAAGACCCTGTCACAAAAACAAAAACAAAAACTAAACAAAACCCAAACTTTTTTATACGGCCAATATGCCCTTCGGGCTGAGGCTACCTGCGGCTGTTGTTGCTCTCACATGGAATCTTCCTGGGATGTGGAGAAGGCTGAATGTGGTCAGCTGCAGAGGCCCAGGGCAGGATGCCCTTGGGAATCCCTGTACCATGGAGTCCATGTCTGTAATTAACTCTTCACATTAGAAGCAGACAGGACTGGGCAGGGCTGATACTCATACACCCAGTAAACCTTCTCTGAGCAGAGGACCAGCCTTTAATTCCCTGAAGCCACATTGGCACATAGCATCTCTCTGAGGTTGTTCAAGGTTCTGGCTATTGAGGAGTTCCATTCCTTTTGTGGTTCCTGTTGTCTAATTAAGTAGATGTGCTTGGAGGCGGGTGGTCTTGGTGGTGGGTTGGGCAGATACAGACTTGCAAGTAGGAATAGTCAAGGTTATTCTCCACCTGGTGGTTATGATGAATGTCACACCCAACCAAGGCCAGGGAGGGGCATGATGGCTGAGACAGTGGCTGGGGAGGCCACTTAGAGTCCTGTCGTGAGCTTGACCCTGGCTCACCAGCTGTTCTGTTAACCACTGCTATGCTGCCATTCCAGGCCCCCTCTGGACTGCTCCAGCCAGAAGGGAGGTGAGGATGGGCACATTTGCTGGAGATCCCTGACCCAGTCATCTCTTTCTTTGGGATGAATAATGGAGGACAGCACCTCTTGCCTCCAGAGGATTCTTGAGAACAAAACCCAGATTTCTTGTCTACACACTGTGTCTACTGCTGACTTCTCTGAGGTCCAACACACTGTATTCCCTGCTGATCCCTCTTCTCTTTGCTTAATTCAGCCAGCCCTGCTGGTCCCTGGGCTGATTCTAGAACACACAGGTGGAATCCTGCCTGTAGGCATTTGTGCCTGCTTTTCCCTCTGCCTGGGATTGTTTCCATGCCTTGCCCATTCAAGGGCTTCTTGCGAGTATCTGCTCAACTGTTGCCTTATCAGAGACCACTCTATTTAAAATACTACCTTCCTGCCTCCCCTTCCTCCCTAGCTGAGTCTCTACCCCTTTCCTGGCTTTGTTTCTTTTCTTAGCACTTCTCACCAACTGACTTATGTTTTGTGTTTGATGTGACATGCTGAGTGTATGTCTCCCATCACCCAATGCAAGCTCCTTGAGAGCAGCGACGTGGTATTCCCAATGCCCGGAACAGTACGTGGCACCTGATGAGTACAGTCAAAGGCATTTTGGAACGTTTGCTGAGTGGGTAAGGGCAATTTTCCTAAAAATGTCCTCTTCCTCTAACCTTCACTGTCTCTGCTTGTTTACCTTTTATTCATTTTGTAATTCATGGCAATGAAGCTTCACCCTTGGCAGGACCATGTCCTCTTACACTCTTACAGTTCTTTTTAGTTCCTATTCGACCTCACCTTTCTGAAGCAATTTATGCTATGGAAACAGTATTGTGGGCTTTGGAGCCAGAAAGGCCTGCCTTTGAATTCTGTTCCACCCCTTAGTAGCTATGTGATTCTAGGCATGTTATTTCACCTTTCTCAGCTACCATTTCCATGTTAGTTACATCAGGATACTAATGTCTCATTCATGAGATTTTCCCAGGAACATGAAGCGAGGGACACATGTAAAACTCCAGGTACGAGACTGAGTACATAATCAGAGTTCAATAAATGTTAGCTCCGTTGCTTTCTTCCCTTTTCTATTCCACTTTATTGTGACTCCACTTTCTTCTCTATTATGTTACCTCTCTCATCACTTCTTTGTGTCCCTTGCACACTTTTCTTTTTTCCTTCTCCCCACCTTCTGAACTATTATGTTTCCCCAAATCTGTCCTCAGCCTTGCTCTTTTTCTGCTAATGTGTGCTCCCTGGGTTATCTCGTCCACACCTGTGACTCCAATTAGCATCTATCAATGATTCCAAAGTCCGCAGGCCCATCCCAGGCCTCCCTCCTGGGCTTCCAGCTCATACTTCCTAGTGCTGACATCTCCATGCACATGTCCCATGGGCTTCTCCACCTCAGTGTGTCCCAAATCAACTCATTCACTTCCCTCCAACCTCTCCTCTGTCCTAGAGCAAGGTCGCATCTTCCCAGTTGCTCATTGGAAATTTGAGTCAGTTTTTACTGTTCTCTCTCCTGTGTCTCATATCGCAAAGCCCAATAATTTCTAATTGCCAAATATACTTTAAACATTTTCACCTTATCTGCTGCTTCCTTAATTCAATCTCTAATCTTTTCTCACCTACGTGACTGCTGTTGTTTTTAACTGTTCTCCCCATTCAATGTGTTCTCTCTTAAATAATCTTCCAGAGTAAACTGGAAATATGATTATATCACTTCCACTTAAAAAACAAGATAATTCAGTGGTTGCCTGTTATCTTCAGGATTGAGTTAAAACTCTTTAGCCTAACAAACAAGACTTTTCATGAACTGACCCCATTCCCAGCTACACTTGCAGTTCCCCCAACATTCTGAACTATTACAAGTCCCCCGACTTTGCCCAAGCTGTTCCTGTTGCGTGGAACACCCTCCTCTTCCCTTTGTCTATTTGGCAATCTCTGCTTAAGCCTTGCAGTACTCAGTTGCATCACCTCCTCTTTGAATCTTTGCTGCACTTTCTAAGCTGGGGCAAGTGCCTGCCTTGGAACTCTTCCCCATCCCTTGCATTCCCATTATATGACTTACCTCACTCCACTGTAACCTGCTGACTTTCCTGTTTCATGTGCAGTCCCACAGGCTGGAATGTCACGGAGCCACTCACCTCTGATTCCCCAGCATTTAGCACATCTGGCCCTCAATAGATAATGGTTGGCTGAATGAAGAGTGGGGTTAGTGTTTGTTTTAGTAGAACAAACTGATAATGGCCTAGCTCACCCTGTAGGGCATCGAAGCTGTTGATAAATTCAGCTTTTCCTCCTACCACCATTGTTCCCCATCATATATTGCGTGTGAATTCATTGGAGACTTGCCTTCAGCTTCTTTTTTTTTTCTTTTTAGAACGAGTTTGGTTTTCCTTCTCCATCAGATCTGAAGGAGTACATTGGACTAGTTCATCTGTAGGCTCCCTTCCCACTCTGATATACCATGATGACTTCTAGTGAGAATAGAAACTAACAGCCCTAAAGGAATGTCCCAGCCCTGTCATCAAACAGCTGTAGGACCTTGCACAAGTCACTTAGCCTTCTTGAGCTTCGACTTCCTCTTTATAAAGTGGAAGGAATATTCTTCTAAATGTTTGTGGGGATTAACTTAAAGTATGTGAAAGCATCAAATGCAAGGCAATATTTTCAGGGTGTTATACCCCATATTTCTACACTTTATGCATCTTGAAATAAAGAGGGACAAATGTCACATAGCTGCCTGGTCATGCTATTTTGGATCAGGAGAGGCCATATCAAGAACTTTGGGTGAAGTCGTGAGGAAATAATGCAGTCTTCAAATAACTCAGAGCGTTCAGAACATACCAGAAGACTGTCTTAGAGAAGTGGTCTAAGAACCTCTCTTCTGAAACCTATATGAGCTGAAATGGAATCCCCTGGGGTGAAGCTATGAAGACTGGGGCGATGTCCACCTTGCTGGATCTCTCAGCTCTATCCAGGGTGGTGCCCTGGAATGTTCTGCTGATGTCTTCCTCTGAGACCACTGACGATCATGGATAAAGATGTCACTGCTGTGATTTAGAAATCCAGGAAATCCTTGAAGAATGTTTCAAACGCAGAGCCCCAGAAGCTATCTGGCATCATGACTACAAAAAGACTTGGTCAGGAGACCACAGCCAGGGAGGGAGGCCGTCTGTGGATAGATCAGTTCATTCCATAAGACTTAGTGAGCAACTGGTATGAGTTAGGTCCACTGTCAAGCTCTGGGAAGGCAAAGATGAATAAGAAATGGTTTGCGGCTATAGTAGAAGTTAGAGAAGGGGTTTGGTATCATCAGGGTCTGGAGGAAAGGATTGCCACTAGGAGATGTGGCCCTTCCCACAATGGCTGACTACCAGAGTGCCTCAGAGACACAGGGACCAAGGGTGTGGGAGGAAGCCCATCCTGGTCCCCACTTGTGCAGCCCCCTCCCAATAACTGCATGAGTGACAGGTCCCTGTTCTCCCATCTCTATACCATGGTGGTCAGGGGACCTCCCAAAGGTTCAGATGCAGAACCGCGGGTGTGGTTTGGGTTGTGAGCAGCTGGGCAGAGCTATCACTCACACACATGGTTCTATTTGGTAGGCACAAAAAGCCCTCCCACTTAGAAAAAACTTCCCCAGAAGCCTGTACTGCCTGACCTTTCACTAATACAGATTCATTGCTTCAAACTATCAATGAATGGCCATTAAAAATAGGAATAATTCTGCAAATACTAATGATACTTAGTACCTACTGATATTTCCTTTATGATAGTCTCTAAGTGCTTTACAGCTATTAAGTCATTTAATTCCCACAACAACTTGAGGCAGGTATTATCATTATCCCCATTTTACACACGAGGAAATGGAAACGCCTTGAAGGAAATTTTCCAAAGCAGGTCACACAAGGAAGTAGTAGAGGCGAGATTTGAATCCAGGCAGACTGGCTCCAAATTCATGCTATTAAACACTATGCTTTTCTAGAAAGAGCAGCATTGAACCTTATTAGCAATTAGTTCCTTAGTTTAAACTACAGCAGCTAATATTTAATGAGCATTTATGGTGTGCCTGGCACTGCACCAAGTGGTGCTTGTTATTTAATTTATTGTTAATAAAACCTATAGAGTAGGTACTATTATTAGCATTTTACAGATGAGAAAAATAAAACTTAGGGCAGAAAAAGAATTAACTTGAGGTCATATAAGCGGGAAATATGGAAACAGGATTTGAAATCAGGCAGTTTAACTCCCAAATCCACACATCCAATGGCTCCCTTCGATTGTGATGTACAATTGGGCGAGACCAGACACTTGTGAGCTGTCACGCCCAGTTTGTCAGTGGGAAAGCAGGCCTTGTGGGGACGGTCAGTCCAAGGGCTCTGTGGCACCCCTGGGGAAAAGAGGACTTGGGACATGTGGAAATAACCCATTTCACCCCTCAATTCCTTCTGGGGCTGACTCTGCCCACTGTCCAGCTCAGAATTTGAAGATACAGCTTTATTTACTAAAGCCTTACCCACCAGGCCTAACATTCTATCACTGAACTTTAAAACAAAAAAGGTTAAGGAGCTTCTATTTCAACATCCCACCCAATGCCACCTGTAGTCTCCCTGACAGGTACCAGCATTCTCATGTACAAGAACTTGTCTTTCTCAAGGCAACCATCCCTCTGTTACAGCTCGCTATGGTGGTCAGGTTATTGAACTGTAATCTCTCCTCCTGGAACTTCCATTTCTACCCTCCAGAGGCTAAATGAATCAGGTCCCTCTCAGGCAATCAAGAAAGCTGTGTTCTCTGCTGCCACAAGACCCCTGCTCATGCTATTTCCTCTGCCTAGAAGGCTAGCTCCTCCCTTTCAACCCATTTTGTTAATCTTGACTTGTCCTTTCACTTCGACGTAGTCATTTCCTCAGAAAGCTTTCCCTGGCCTCCCGGACTTGGTCAAATCTCTTAATTACATACTTTCAGAATATCATTGTCTTAGATCATGTTCTCTAAAAGCAGAACCTGGGGCAGGGGATGTGTGTTCTCATGATTTATTGAGGGAGTGCTCCCCCCCAAAAAAACTGAAAGGGAGTAAAGGAACCAAGATAGGGAAGGAGAAAGAATCACACAAGAATGAGGTTTCAGGTGAGTCTGGTTCAGCCTGATTTGGAAAGGAGCATAGGAGGGTAAACTGAATCTTGAGGCAAATGTGGGGGGCTCCTGCATTCCCACCCCAGTCAGTGGTTGGCCGTGCGCTGCCATGGGTGGGTGAATTTCCAAGCACTTCCTGCAGGAAATGTCATGGGCAATGCTCTGGAAAGGCTGCAGGCATCAGCCATTAGGTAAAGATTGGCAGCAGCTGCAGCAGCCAGGCATGGGCTTGCTCACTAAACAAGCGAAGGGTATCCCAGAGGTCTGAGTGGGGCACCAGCAGCGTGTGCTACAATCACAGCCTCTCCTTCATGGAACTTGCCCAAGTAAGACTTTTACATTTATGCGCATGGTTATTTGATTGAAACCTGACCTTTCCATTGGAGCATAATCTCCTTGTGGCCAGAACCTGAGTCTTGTCGAGTTACTTTCCCACAGTCATGGAGCCAATGTCTTCGCTTGTACGGTTTCCACAGTGCCAAGCACAGGGCTTGTAGATAGTTGGTGTTCAGAAAGGACTAGTTGAGTGAATAAATAGATCAACAGATAAATGATTGAAGCCTACTTTCTCTTATAGACGATAACAGTCTCTTTTAGGTCCGTATCTCCTTTTCTACTTATCAGCTTTTGGACATTTTCAATTCTCTTCTGTCTTACAGAATCTTTTCCTTTCTGGCTTCCTTGAATTACATTTTCCATCCTGTCTAGGAATCCTATATCCTGGTTGTTAACAAGCCAGGGTGTCTAGAGACATTTATCAAGTGCTCGTTCTCAAGAATGGGGCTCAGCCTGCCTTTGTAACAATTCATAATTCCCAAGGGCCTCAAGGAAAAAGACAAACAGCAGATATCCTTTAGATAAGATTCTTTCATGTTCTATCAATGTCCCTTTCTGTGTGTCAGGGGAAACAGTGGTGAATTACAGTCATTTTTCTTCTCCTGGAGATTTTTGTGGCTAACTTTTCATTGACCTTTTGCTGTATCCCACTACCCTGCTTTATACTATTTAGAATGCTGAGGATTTTGTATTCATTCTTGCTAATCTATCTATTGGCTCATTAAATCAGCCAAATCCCACTTGTTGTCATACAGATTGTTGAAGGGTCAGGGCCCAGAAGCAATGAGACGAGAGAAGGCTAAGTGTTGACGGTTGAGAAGCTGTTTGGAACCTAAATGCTTTTAGAACGTTTAGGATACTGGGCGTTGGGTAGAGAGAGTGTTCTAATGGGTGATAGAAGGTTCTGAGGCACAACTAGTCTGGTTTACATTCTAGGAATGACTCTATTGGATTAAGCAGTGGAGTTCCAATTGTGCTCTGCCTTGACAAAATATGTGCATGTGTGTCTTTTTTTTTGTTTGTTTTGTTTTGTTTTTTTTGAGATGGAGTTTCGCTCTTGTTGCCCAGGCTGGAGTGCAATGGCGCCATCTCAGCTCACCACAACCTCCACCTCCCGTGTTCAAGTGATTCTCCTGCCTCGGCCTTCCTGAGTAGCTGGGATTACAGGCATGCACCATCACGCCTGGCTAATTTTGTGTATTTTTAGTAGAGAGGGGGTTTCTCTATGTTATTCAGGCTACTCTTTGAACTCCCAACCTCAGGTGATCCGCCTGCCTTGGCCTCCCAAAGTGCTGGGGTTACAGGCATGAGCCACTGCACCCGGCTTTGTGTGTGTTTTAATTAGTCAGTCAAAAATATTGTCTGGGGTCTACTATTTGCCAGGCTGTGTTCTAGGTACTGGGAATATAGGAGACAATGAGATGACAAGGTCTCGCCCTTCAAAGAGAATTCCAGAGTGTGTGTGTATGTGTGTGTGCGTGCATGTGTGTATTCATGTACAAATCCAGTCCTGAGATTTGCAGCTATCTAAATCTGCTCCTGCAACATGCATACTCCTCTGGATTTCCATAGCCTCTCCTTCCACACATCAGGGCAGCTTGGTATATGGAACAGAGCACTAGGCCAGGAGTAAAAAGGCTCCATTCTTGGCTCTATATTAACCAGCTGGGTCACATTAAAAACTATACCACATGTCTCTGAGCCCAAGTGTCTTCATTTATAAAACAAAAGTGTTGGAATAAATATTCTCCGTTTACTGAATTCTAGGGAAACATTTACTGTGGGTCTACTATGTGCTGGGCACCTTTGTGGTATCTCATGAGATTCCATTTTCTCATTGAATTATCAGTGGAGCTGCTGCCCTCCTTGATTTATAGATGAGGAAACGGACACTAGAGACACTGAGTTACCTTCCCACAGCCACTTAGCAAGTCAGTGTCAGAGTCAGGATTAGACCCATTAGACCTGAACTCACATCTAGTGCTATTTGCTCCATCATTACATCTGCTTCTCACTTCACTCCAGTGCCTGTGACTGACAGGGAGTGCAAGGTGGATTTGGTGGGGAGTCAGAAAAGAAATGGGGGAATCCCATCTGGATTGGCTATGGCACTCCCACTGCCAACCTGCTTTAAATCCCTGTCTCCACACGTTCATCCCTGCTGGGGCAGCGAGGCAGTAGCATTGCTGGGATGGAGAGCCCCAGGTAAGGTGCTGGGCAAAAATGCACAGAATTTAGTGTAAGAGGCTAACCCAGTGTATGTCCAATGATGTGCACAATAGCTATTATATTCTATAGTTTTCAAGAATAAATAGTAGTTTACGTAAGTATGATAAGTATTAGATTTTAAAAGTTAAGCTGAGTGCTGTTAGTTTTAGAATAAATGTCTTGGCTAAGATAGAAAATCCTTCACATTCAGCTTTTCCCTTAAATGATTTGACTCCCAGCTCTGGCCTTACCTGATCGTGTATTCTTGGGCAGTGGTTCACTGTGCCCACTGATGTGTAGTTTCATCATCTAGAAAATGGGGACAACAATAGTAACTATTTTGGAGGGCTTTGGTAAAGACTAGATAATGTCATGAAAACAATAAAGTGCCAAACAAATGTTCATTTTTATTTTGTGCTAGGTCTTGTGCTATCCTAGTTGCTGGGGATATAAAAATGAAGAGGACACAGCCCTCTTAACAAGCCAGGGTAGCTAGAGACATTCCTCAAGTACTTGGCTTTTTGATGACCTTTAAATGCTGTTTTCCTGAGGCCCCTGTGGGCAGGACTGCCTTTGACTTGTGTGTTCTAGTTGCTGCAGGTCATATGGTTTCCTAGTCCTCTCACTCCTTTGATTTATGTTACCCATGGAACAAACTGAGTTGATTTAAGGGAATATCTCATTTCCTCCCATGCAAACCTCCAATCTTCTACCTTAGATTTTCCTGGTGGATTGCTTTCCTAACACCTGCATTCATTTGTCAGTGACTGATAGCACAGCAGAGAAGCTCCATGCAGAGTAGATTGCTGGCATGGGGTAAGGAGGAGAAGCCAGCCAGAGTGACCTGGCCCAGCGATTGGGAACCAGGGACTTTGACTAACTTTGTCCAGACGTAAAGGGTGAGTATTGCAGAGGCCGCCACTATCCACTCATAACAACCTCCTTTCTTCCTTTAGTCAGATATCCCCCAGTTTAAGCTGGATATGTATGTGACTGCCACGCTCCGTGACACTTATGTGTGCTTGGGAAGCTAAGTTTTGTGATGTGAACATGAATGATACGTGCAACCCCTGGGTTGTGTCCTCAGGGGAAGGCGTTTTTACTCAGTCTTCTTTTCTTTCTGCAGGCTGGAATGTTGGCACGATGGCCGGAGCTGTAACAGCCATCTTCAACTACAAAATGGAAGCTGCAAGCTACAAATGACAGAAGACAAGATCAAAAGAACCTGTGTTCCCAGCACCACAGAACTGTCCCTATGGAAATAGACATGACTGTTACATAAGAAAGAAATATACCCTACTATGTTTAAGCCTCTGTTATTTTAGCATGTGTTGTAGCAATTGTATACTAAGCAACTAATGAGAAAGAATATTTTGTGCCCTGGTAAAGATGGATACCTCTATACGTTATGAGAACCGTTTGATGAGGTAATTGTAATTTAGTAGAATAATATCAAACATTAATGTCAAATGACTAGTTTGGCATTGCCACATAGTAATTGTTGGGCAGGTTATTAACCTGTGTCTCAGTTTCCTCACTGGTAGAACAACAATAACAGACAATGGTACTAGTGTCTAACGTTTTACTGAACATATAGCTTGGTTCAGTGCCACACATTATTTGAATTAAGTACAATAAGAGAGTCCTGAGTAAATATAACCCGAATGTAAATATTTTTAAACTTTATTACATATGTGAGTATTATGATTTGAGCTTCTCATACTGACTTCTTATTTACTTCACTGATTCTAGGCATTGACCACTCCTGAGGTTTTACATCCATACCCCCTAAAAGGTCTGGTCCGAAATTTAGCACATAATAAACATTTAATGAGGGCATAGCTTATTTTTAAGTAGAGACCTCTATTCACAGAATGTTTTTCTCTTGATTAAAAAAATTAATTGCATTATATACATAACATAAAATTCACTATTTTAACCATTTTAAGTGTACAATTCAGTGGTATTAAATATACTTACATTGCTGTGAACCATCACCACTATCCATTTCCAGAATTTTTCATTATTCCAAATAGAAACTCCATATTCATTAAATAATAACTCTCCATTCTTCCTTCTCTCGGCCCTTGGTAAACTCTTTTCTACTTTCTTTCTCTATGAATTTGCCTATTCTACGTACCCCATATAAGTGGATTCATTCACTATTGGCCTTTTTGTGTTTGACTTATTTCACTTGAAATAATGTTTTCAAGGTTCATCATATTATAGCACAGCACATGTTAGAATTTCATTTGTTTTAAAGTTTATTTTACTTCATATTCTGGGATACCTGTGCAGAATGTGCAGGTTTGTTACATAGGTATACATGTGCCATTGTGATTTGCTGCATCTATCAACCCATCATTAGAATTTCTTTCATTTTTAAAGTTCAATAATATTTTATTATAGGTATGTGCCATATCTTGTTTATTCATCCGTCAATGGACTTGGATTGTTTCCACCTTTTGGCCATTGAACAATGCAGCTATGAACAAGGGTGTACATGTTCTTGATTTGTTGTTAAAGCAGCAATTTTGACTTCATATCAGGAGTTGACACTGATGTTTCTCTGGGGTGGTGCAGCACACTGGAAGCTGCTTGCTCTGTTTCTGTTTCTGTTAGAGCGAGCTTGTCCAACCCATGGCCCACAGGCTACATGTGACCCAGGATGGGTTTGAATGTGGCCCAACACAAATTAGTAAACTTTCTTAAACATTGGAGCTTTTTCTGAGTTTTTTTTTTTTTTTAATTTCTCATCAGTTGTTGTTAGTGTTAGTGTATTTTATGTGTGTCCCAAGACAATTCTTCTTCTTCCGTTGTGGCCCAGGGACACCAAAAGATCAGGCACCCCTGTGGTTATCATGGTGCTTGGAATATTGAATGTTTCATTGGTGCCTAGACACAAAAACTATCCCTGGCAGAGCTGTGAGGATGTTCACAGTGTGAGGCCATCTCACTTTGCACAGAAGGATTCTAAGTCACAAACAGAACATGGAGAGGGTGACACCAGGGTATACAGGCACAACATGAGTTGTGCAAATGAATTTCTCTCTGTTCCTGGGTATAATGTGTCACACCTGATACTTGCAGACTGGATGAAGGGGTGCTTCAATTTACTGAACAGAGTCAGAGTTGGAGATGGGAGCTGGAGGTCAGGCCTTCCTTACCCGGTACTGTAAATGCTGTGTATGTGTTTGGCCGATAATCCTTCCATCTCTCAGTGTTGGCTCCCTGTTGTGCAGGCAGAAGCTGATGACTTTGAAGCTGCATTATAGCAGAAGATTGCCTGAAGAATGTGACCATTATTCTAGCTTCTGCAAAATGCAATCATGAGGATTCTCACTTAGGTCGTTTAGCTCCAAAGACATGGCTCCCTAGGCCTGCAGTTTTTATACTGGCTGCCAGTCAATTTTAGAATTGGTGTCAACATAGAAAGCACTGCGTGGCCTTGGAGTCTCTGATGTTGATCCTGCAGTCTGACAGATCAGATTCCGGGATGATGGGATTTTGACTGTCTCTAAGTTTCAGGCAAAGTCAGATGAGGACACCACAGGCAGGTCTTCTCATACATCCCTGGTTTTAGCTCTGTCCCTTTGAGTTTCAGTCATTCGGTACAAATTCATATCCTTTTATGTATTGTGGTTTAAAATATTTTTGATTGTTTACTGCTTGTTAGGCTATGTAAAAGGCCTAATGAGATATACTAAGAAAAGTAAGGATGTTGGGCTGTGCTAGAAAAACAAAGGACTTACGTTTCATGTTTTGGATAACTGCAGAAATAAAAGAGTTTATGGAATGGAATAGCTCCCAATCCACTGGCTGGGGTCCAATGCCCTCATTTGTGCTCTGCTCACTAGGTTTCTAAAAAAAAATTAACTAGTGTTTTTAATTGAAAAAGAGATACATGCCTTAGTCTGGGAAGCCACCTGAGGAAAAGCTGAAGTGCTACTGCTTAATTGGGAGGTACAATGCCAAGGCAGCGGAAGCAAGGGAAGGGGTGTTGTGGCAGGGAAGGATGGGAAGCAAACACCAGGTGGTGTGTTACTGCACATATACATACAAGGTGACTGCTGTTCACAAGTTTGTCAGCCCCTTGGAATGGCTCTGGACAAGATATGCAGAAACACCATATCCTGCAGCGGTCCATGGAGGGATGAATGATGAAGACATTTATTTGTTGGTTCTTTCCCATTTTCTGTCCTTCCATAAGTTAAAGTTCACCCTATGGGGTGTTATTGGCCCTGTGCCCTCAGGTTGCATCCCCTGACCGCTTGGCAGCTCTTGTAGAAGTCGGACTCCACAGGATGTCACTTCATCTGAAGCAGTGGGAAGAACCAGAGACTTTGACCGTTGATCTCACTGGGGTGGACCAGGTGGGTGGGGCAAGTGAAAGAGGTCAAGGAGAGGGCTGAAGCTAGAGAATCTGAGGTAGCCCATAAGATTGGTTCCCTATAGACATAGTAAAACTTTCAGCAATACCAAAGAGTATACAATAAATACATTTTCCTTCCAGCTCAGACCACCAAGTCACTGTCAGTAGTTTGCCCTAACATCTTGTGTATACCAAACATTCATCTATGTTTGTAAGATCGTATGTTACAAGATTTTGCTGCTTGTAACAGAAACCTCACAAACATGGCTAAAACAAGAGAGAAATTTGTTGTTCTTTGTGGTGTAAAAGTCCGAGGAAGGCAGGAAGGCAGACTAATGGCAGCTCCCTGGTGATCATTCTGCTTCATCATGTTTAGCGTGGTTTCTATCCTCAAAGCTACTTTATCAGAGAAAAAAAAAAAGGACAAAAGATTGTGTCTTCTAGCTGTGTTAGTTTCATTTAAGCAGTTTTCTCAAAGGCCCTACCCAATAATTTTCACTTCACTTTCATTGTCCAGCCCTAGCAGCAAGGGAGGCTGGGAGGCTGAGAAATAGAAACTTTTAGACAGGTATTTTGCAGCCAAATAAAATCAGAGTTTATTTAGTAAAAATGAAGGAAAGAATGAATATTGGGTGGACAACTAGCAGGTTCGTTTTACACAAATTCAACATCTTGCTTTTTTATAATGTAATGTACTTGGATATTGTTCAAGAGTAATGCATGTAGATGTACTTCATTAATTTGAATACATTCATTGTATTCTATTGTATGAAAATACTAAAATTTACTTAACATGTTCTCTATGGGTAGATATTTAAATTATTTCTGATATTTTGGCTATTATAAACAGCACTACAATTAACATCATTAGACATATATATTTACTCATTATTTGAATATGTATTTCTAGGATAAATTTACAGATGAGGAATCACTGGATTGAAGGGGTAACGGCATTTTGAATTTTACTATATATTGTCAAATAGCCCTCCAAAATGCTTGCATTAATTTGCATTATCACCAACAGTATATAAAAGTACCTATTGTCTTCCACTGCAGATAGCAATGTGAGTTATTGGACGTTAACGGCATTTTCCAATATGATAAGCAAAAATTACATCTTATCAATTTGGTTTTCATTAATTGTCTCATTAACCTTGTAAGTGATCATAGAAGTGGTCAATTCCACCTATTTCCTAGCCCGAACCAGTTTGGATCACTGGGTGTTTATGTTACTCCACAATTTTATAGAAACGGAGATTTAGAATTTCGAGGTGTAATCCATTCTAGTCATGAAGCATGTTTAAAAAAGAACAGCTTTATTGAGGTGTAATTTACATATCATAAAGTGTACAATTTAGTGTACAATTCAGAGGTTTTTAGTATATTCATAGAGTTGTGCAACCACTGCCATTATATAATTTCAGGACATTTTCATCATCGTAAAATAAATCTTGTATCCATTAACAGTCACTCCCATTCCTCTCCCCTCCTTATGTTCCTTGGAAATCACTAATCGACTTCCTCTTTCTGCGGATCTGCCTATTCTGCACATTTAAATATAAATGGAATTATACAATATGTGACCTTTAGTGTCTAACTTCTTTCACTTAGGATAAGGTTTGTCAAGGTTCATCCATGTTGTAGGATGTACTAATACCTCATTCTTTCATTTTTCATTGTGGTAAAATGTACATAACATAATATTCATTATTTCAAGCAATAAATATACAGTTTAATAGCATTAAATACATTGACAGTGTTGTGTACCTATTACCACCATCCAACTCCGATCTTTTTCATCTTTCCAAACTGAAGCTTTGTACCCATTAAACGCTAACTCCCCGTTCTCCTCTCTGTGTCTATGAATTTGACTACTCTGTGTACCTCATATAAATGGAATCATACAATATTTGTCCTTATGTGTCTGGCTTCGTTCACTTAACATAATGGCATAATGTTTTCTAGACCATTCATATTGCAGCATATATCCAAATTTCTTTCCTTTTAATGGCTCAGTTGTACGCCATTTTACGTGTATACCACATTTTGTTTATCCATTAATATGTTGATGGACGCTTGGGGTGTTTCTACCTTTTAGCTATTGTGAATAATATTGCTATGAACAGTGGTGTACAGATATCTGTTTGAGTCATTGCTTTCAATTATTTTTCATATAACTTAATGGATGTGAAGCACTATCTCATTGTGGTTTTGATTTGCATTTCCCTAATGACAAATGATATTAAGCATCTTTTCATGTAATTATTGGCTATTTGCATATTTTTTTCTTCAGAGAAATGTCTACTCAAGTCCTTTGCCCATTTTTAAAATTGACTTGTTTTTTGTTGTTGAGTTAAAACAATACTTTAAACAATCTGTATTTCCATATTGTTCAGTGTCTTCTCCTGACTACTTACTTGTCAGTTTCCTTTTTCTCCTATTGTCCTCCTGTGTCTTAGTTCGTGCAGCTGTGGTATCGTAAAATACGATAGACTGGGAACTTTATAAGCAATGAAAATTTATTACTTACAGTTCTGGAGTCTGGGAAGTCCAAGATTTGGTGTCTGGTGAAGGCTTCCTCTCGGGTTTAAGATGGTGCCTTGTTGCTGAGTCCTCTCATGACGGAAGAGGTGAACATTTCCCTTGTATTTCTTTTGTAAGGTCACTAAACCTATTCTTGAGGGCTCTGCCCACATAGCTTAATCACCTCCTAAAGGCTGCACTTCTTCTTCCTTTCTTTATTTTTTTGTGATGGAGTTTTGCTCTTGTTGCCCAGGCTACAGTGCAATGGCGCGATCTTGGCTCACTAGACCTCCAGCTCCCGGGTTCAAGCCGTTCTCCTGCCTCAGTCTCCCAAGTAAATGGGATTACAGGCATGCACCACCACCCCAGGCTAATTTTGTATTTTTAGTAGAGACAGGGTTTCTCCATGTTGGTCAGTCTGGTTTCAAACTCTCCACCTCAGGTGATCCGCCTGCCTCGGCCTCCCAAAGTGCTGGTATTACAGGTGTGAGCCACTGTGCCCGGCCAAGGCCCCCCGCTTCTTAATACCATCATGTTGGTGATCAAGTTCAGCATATGAGTTTCCTCAACATGTTTAGATTCTAGCACCTTGCTTTGATGCTCTGTGATCATCCATCTCTTAGATATGTCTGCTCTTTATAGAAGATCCCTTGATCAGAGTCATGCATAGCTCTCCACTGTCTTATTTTTATTCTCCATATACCCTAATCATTCCAGGTTACTCTTATCATTTAATTTTCAAACTTTTATGACCTCAGGACTTACTTTTTATGTAAGGTAATCCTGAATTAATATGTGCCCTGATGTTAAATTTGTAGTCAACTTGATGCATCTAAAATTGATGTATATGATCTTTTTTTTCACATTGTCTTTGTCCTGTTCCCTCTTAACCAGTTGTGTGCTGGTTAAAGGGGCATAGAGCCCAAATGAATGGCCACTGGAAAACTGATTTTCATTTTTTTTTTTGTTTGTCATTTTCGGTTAGTTATCTTGGTAGATGTGAATTGGTATTTCAATATGGTTTTGATTTGCATTCTCCTAATAACAGATGATGCTGAACATCTTTTTGCATGCTTATTTGTATATCTTCTTTGGAGAAATGCCTATTCAAATCTGTTGCCTATTTTTAAATTGGGTTATTTGTCTTTATATTTTTGAGTATAAATATTCTTTATGTGTTCTAAATACAAGTCCTTTATAAGATATATGATTTGCAAATATTTTCTGTCATTCTATAGGCCATCTATTCAATTTCTTGATGGTATTCTTTTTTCTTTTTTAAAATTGTAGATTCAGGGAGTTCATATTCAGGTTTGTTACATGGGTATATTGCATAATGCTGGGGTTTGGGCTTCTATTGAACTCATCACTCAAATAGTGAACATAGTACCCAATAGGTATTTTTTAACCCCTTCCTCCCCTCCCCCCATTGCCTATCATTCCCATTTTTATGTCCATGTGTACTTATTGTTTAGCTCCCACTTACAAGTGAGAACATGTGGCATTTGATTTTCTGTTTCTGCATTAATTCACTAAGGATAATGACCTCCAGCTTCATCCATGTTGTTGCAAAGTATATGATTTCATTCTTATTTATGGCTAAGTAGTATTTCATGGTGTATATATTCCACATTTTCTTTATCTAATCCACCATTGATGGTCACTTATGTTGATCCCATGAATTTGTTATTGTGAATAGTGCTGTGATAAACATAGGAGTGCAGGTGTCTTTTTAATAGAATGATTTCTTTTCCTTTGGGTGTATACCCAGTAGTGGGATTGCTGGATTAAATGGTAGTTCTATTTTTAGTTCTTTAAGAAATCTCTATCCTGTTTTGCACAGGAGTTGAACTAATTTTCATCTCCATCAACAGTGTATAAGCATTCCCTTTTTTCTGCATCCTCACCAACATCTGTTATTCTTTATGTTTTAATCATAGCCGTTCTGACTGGTGTGAGATGGTATTTCATTGTGGTTTTAACTTGCGTTTCTCTGATGATTAGCGATGATGAGCATTTTTTCATATGTTTGTTGGCCGCATGTATGTCTTCTTTTGAGAAGTGTCTGTTCATGTCTTTTACCCACTATTTAATGGGATTATTTGTTTTTTGTTGTTGTTGGTTTAAGTTTCTTGTAGATTCTAGATACTAGTCCTTTGTCGGATGCACAGTTTGCACATTTTCTCCCATTCTGTAGGTTGTCTGTTTACTCTGTTGTTTCTTTTGCCATACAGAATCTCTTTAATTAAGTCCTGTTTGTCAATATTTGTTTTTGTTGCATTTGCCTTTGTGGTCTTAGTCACAAATTATATGCCTATGTCCAGAAGAGTTTGCCCTAGGTTTCCTTCTAGCATTTTTAAATTTGAGGTCTTGCATTTAAGTCTTTAATCCATCTTGAATTGATTTTTGTATATATTGAGAAGTAGAGGTCGAGTTTCATTTTTCTGCATATGTCTAGCTGGTTATCCCAAAACTAGTTATTTGATAGGATGTCCTTTCCCCATTGTTGTTTTTGTCAGCTTTGTCAAAGGTCAGTTGGTTTTAGGTATGTGGCTTTATTTCTGGGTTCTCTGTTTGTTCCATTGATCTAAGTGTTTTTGTATCAGTACCATGCTCTTTTGGTTACTATAGCTTTGCTTGAAGTCAGGTAAAGTGATGCTTCTGGCTTTGTTCTTTTTGCTTAGGATTGCTTTGTTTATTTGGGCTCTTTTTGATTCCTTGATGGTGTTCTTTGAGCACAACAGTTTTAAATTTCGATAAAGTCCAAGTTATTTAGGGTTTGGTTTTTGTTTTTGTTTCTATTGGTGCTTTTGGTGTCATATCTAAGAAACCATGGCCTAATCCAAGATCATGAAAATTTATTCCTATATTTTTTGCTAAGAGTTTTGTAGTCTTAGCTATTACATTTAGGCCTGTGATTCATTTGAGTTAGTTTTGTATATGGTATGAGCTTAAGGTGAAACATTTGTAAAACCATTTTTATAAAACAAGAAGGTTTTTATTATACCTAAGCAGAATACTTCCTCCCTTAGGTTTAGCTCATTTTCCTTGTTCATTCATTTATTCAGCAATGATTTGTTGAGCAACTGTTTAGTGCCTGGCTCAAGCATACTGTGTGAAGGAGAATAAGGTGTGGTATTTATTTCCAGTGAGCTAACATTGGAAGAGAAAAAAAGAGAAAGAAATCAACAATTACTGCATGCTACAGCAATAGGAGGTGTGCTTAATTCTGCTTGAGGAGGTCAAGGGAGAGTGTTTCTCTGGAGAGATAATGACTGACTTAAGTATTGGAGAATGGAGTAAAATTTCTCAGGTACATGAGTGTGGTGGGAAAAAGATGATATTCCAGGAAAGTGAAAGCACATGTAAGAAAGTAACAGAGCCCATGAGGAAGCATGGTGCATTTGCAGACATGAACATGGGGTTGTTATTTTTCAGGGCATCATACTGGGAAGTTGTAGTACAGTTCTGGTAGCAAAAGCAAAACAAAACAAAACAAAAACAAACAAACAAGGAAAACATAGGTGAACAGACCTTGTTCAGGAAGTCCTTTGCTACAATGTAGTTTAGAAGTTATTAAAGGCTTAACTGAATCAAAATTAGTGAAAATGAAGGGGGGATGTAGATTCAAGGAATACTTAGGAAAGTTGAATTGATGGGAGCTGGTAGTTGATTAGATTTGGACAGTGAAAAGCAGATGCCTAGGACACAGCTTTGGAGTATGGGGGATTGGAGCGCAGTTCACTGAGATGATGAATTCAATTTGGGACCTAACTATGGTTTCTAAACTTATCTACCACATTTTAAGTAACCGGAACCAGATCCAAAGCTTTCAATAGTTCCAAATAATATCATTTAAGTGCTTTACTCTTCAAAGTCGAATTCAGTTCTTTTACATTTGAATTATTAAAATAGAAGAGTTTCTTATAATATTGCTAACACATGTCTGAATCAGGCTCATATTCCTTTCCCTACCTCTGTCTTGCCTTTAAATTTTTTTTTTTCCCTTTTCAATACTCTTTTAAAAATTTGTGTCGAACTAGCCTATCGCAGGCTTGGGAAAGAAAGAACAGAGAAGTTCTGACTCCCAGCACTGCTTTTCCCCACTGCTTCCCTGTGTGGAGTTTTGTCTCCATGTTGAAGAACTTGCCAGATACCAATGGATGCAAAAGAATTTGCTTTTCTATTTGTTCCCTTCGTAAGAGCATTGCATGGGACTAGCAGATGCCTCACAAGGAGAAAACACTGCTTGTTAGAATAGGAAATGCAGATAATTGGCATGCTTCCTTTCCTGTCTGCCAACGCTGGCCTGAAAACAAGCCATCATTGAGTGCAGCTTTTCCTCAGTGCAGCTGTGGCTCCCAGCACTCAGTGTCTGTTCTTTGGGGATTAGAAACACATTGATCTGAGCTGTAAAAGCTGATGGCTAAAGACAGTTCAATTGCATAAGTCATTTAAGAGGTTATAACTAATGAATGCACTGTTCGGTCAGTGGTGCTGTCCGGGTGGTGAGTGAGCCAGCTCTTTGCTTCTGTTTCTCCTTTGCTGTGACCCAGCATTTCAATGGCAAGGTAATGAGCATCCTTATGACAGGGCCAGGAGACCCAAAGGGAGCCAGAGAGGCAGTGTGTATGTGTCTCCTTCACTAGAGTGTAAGCTGCTTGAGGACGGGGGAGTAGAATTTATTTTTGTATTTCCCATAGCACCTAGCATGGTGTTCTTCCAGGAGAAAAGTTAGTTTACTTTGATTCACCTAAGTAGCCTTGCTCTGAGAACGTGGCAGATTGGCTTCATCTTTGATTCCTTCTCTTTCTTGGCTCATTCTTAGGTGAGCTAATGGGGCTTGAAGTGGGCATTTGAGCCATGATGCCAGATGTCTAGAGAGAGCAGGCACAGGATTTCCTTCTCCCTGGTATCTGGAAAGGGCTGAGGGGCCAGCAGAAGAGGAGAACTTGCCTCACCTTGAGGTCTAGGCAACACTGACTTTCCTGGTTCCCCATGGAGGCTGAAGCTGGAGAACTACTGCCTATATTACTTTCATCTGGTGATCCTGATGGCCCCCTCCCTGAGCCTCAGTCGTGTTGTCCTGGTGTGCTGGCTGGCTTGTGGGCCCATCTGCTCATGAGGGTCCACTTCCACCCATCACTGGTTTGCCAATGTGCCAAAGCCCCTAACAGCCTAACTTGGTTGCTTGCAGGGCTGGGGTGGACACAAAATCATGAACAAAAAACCACAGTCCCTGGATATGAAAGCCAAGTGGGACATCTGGCCCAGGTGACTCTCTCCAAAGATAAGCTCTTTCCATAAACAAGGTAAAAAGGAACTTGAACAAAATATATCACAAAAAGTCCTAAGGCATTGAAATCACAGCATTAAAAAGGCATTCTGAAACAAAAGAACTATAATTTTAAAAGAAATTCAGCAGATGCATTTTGAACACTTAGTATTTAAAAAACACCTTATGCTAAGTGCAACGAATACAGTGATGACTGGGATTGTCCCTTTTCTCGAGGAGTTTACAATCTATTGAAGAAGACAGACTTATGGATAACTACACATGGTACAAAGAAGGATGACATCAGAGCTTATGTAAAGTAGGAAGAAAGTGTTTTGCATATAGAAGCAAGAGTTATTAGTTCTAAATGGCAGATAATGGAACGTTTGCAGAGGAAGTGTTGTTGCAGCTCAGTTCTGAGGGATGAGAAAGGTCTCAGCAGTGGGAGGATGAGGGGAAGAACAGGCAGGGCTGTGAGGAGTGCTGGGCTTGGGGAACGGTGTGTGCAGGCCTGTGAGGCTGGAGAGAGGTCACAGGAGATGCAGCTGGAAAGAGGATTCATTCCACAGGTACAGAATCATCATCGGGGACCTGGCATCAGGCACACGTAGTTTTCAAGGCTCATTCTATCACTCACAACTGTGTGACCTTCTGCAATGGCATTGTTACCATGAAAAGAGAAATGCTGTAAGAACTAGGAATAATATATGCACAGGGTGTAAGGTACATCGTGGTCTCTTGGGGTAGGTTTGCAGTCTGAATAAACAACCCAGAGAGAGGCATGCATTATCTCCATTTTTATAGTTGAGCTATTCGAGATGGAAAGAGTTGAAATAGCTTGTTTAAGCTGTTTCAACAAGTAAGAATTCCTGTCCAGATTTGAGCCCACCTTCTGCCCCTTGAAATACACTGCTCCATGGGGAGAAGGCACGATGTGCGGAGGGGCAGTATAAACAACGTGTGTCACTGCCTTCAGAGCGTGCAATCTGGCTTGTTAAACATGAAGGTTGGATTGCAAAACAGAAGGGGCCACAGAGTGGTAGTGCTAGAGGGGCTTAGAGGAGGCATAGTCCCAGTGACGGGAAGTGGTGATGGGGACTTCCTGAAGGAAGTGGAACTCTTCTTTGGAGTTGCTGAAGACAGCAAGCAGAGAGGGAACCCCTGAGTGGTGGCTGCTCTAAGGCCCCAGTGTCTAAGGAACGAGGGACTTACTGCCCTGGCTGTCAGACGTGCTGCAGGAAGATGGCCCTCAGCCGCCAGTCCTTTGGGGACTGCCTCTACTGAAGAGACTACCTTGCCCACAGTCCCACCTCCTTCCACACCCAGGAACTGAGGCTTGGGTCTTTTGCCCAATTTGTGCCAACTCTGAAGGCTCTCTCAGAGCTCAAGGTCCCCATGGAGTCAGCTGAGGTCCTCTTTGGGGCTGTGGCTGGGGCAACCTCTCCCTCTCCTGCTCTGTCCCCACCACAGGTGCTGGCCCAAGAGCACTAATAGGCATCTGCATGTCTGTCAATCTCTGTTTTATCTTCCCAGGGAACCCAACCTGTGACATCCAGATGTGGATCACAGCTTGTAGCTTTGGACTGCAGCTGAGTCTGCAGGATGCAGCCCACTCCTGGGTGCTGGGTGGTGAGAGAGGGGGATCAACATAGATGGCTGATGGATACCCCAGAGCCTGCTAGTGTGTTTTCACACAGGACCTGCGGCCTACCATCCCCCACCTCCTACCCACCCCCTTAACATTCTTTTCTGGGAGGGACACATTCTTTTATGCCTGATGGGTCAGAGCTGAGGGTATGTGTGTGGTGGGGTAGGGTGGTGGTCAGGGTGAGGGAGGACTCTAAAGTGGAGGTGCTGTCTTCCACAGGAATCTGTAGCCCTCAGTCAGTGGAGAGAGGAGCAGAATGTGGGAAAGGAAACCTGGGAGGGACTGGCTGAGAATGAGGCCCAGCGTTGGGCAGGAAGGAGAATCAGAGTCCAAGAAGGACCCCTAGGTGGTCTCAATCTTATAAAAACCTGGGCTCACTTTCGATGGATATGAAAATATCATGCTCAGTTGTAAATATTAATATAAGAGTACTTTCATTTAAGTGGTTTTCTCCCCTAAGGTGTATATATTTTAAATATATTTTGGTCTGAACATGGTGGCTCATGCCTGTAATCCCAGCACTTTGGTGGCTCGTGCCTGTAATCACATCTGAGACAGGAGGATTATTTGAGGCTGGGAGTTTGGGCAACATAGTGAGACACACACACACGCACACACACTTTAATATGTATATATTTCATAACATTGTGTTACATACTGTAAATACACACTATATATATTATGTTATATAGTCTATACACATATAACACGATGTTATGAAATGTATATATAGTATAATAAAATGGCTACTATAGTAAAATAAAAGAACATATTCATTGGGTTAAAATAATTAAACAGGTGTAAATAAATAGCACATCATAAGGAAAAAACAGTCATGCTTGAAAGGATCACAGATGTGCAGAGTGGAGAGCCCAACTTCTGCAAATCCCCTCAGGAGAGATGTTTCCATTGGGATTTATTTTCTGTAGTTTGGATCAAGAAGCAAGTTATTCTTCATTCTACTTAGTGAATGTAAAATTATCATTTGTAAAGCAGAGACTCCCCATTGGAAGCACAGCAGCTTGAGGCTGTGTGTATGTGAAGCTGGAAAATCTGGCTGGCCCAGTCTGTGGGGGTCCCCTTAGTGTTGAGCAGCTCCTTGGGGAACTTGGGGGTCCTTCAGAAGCCCTCTTGCACTCCAATGACAGGAAGGCATAGGCCTGACAAAGTATCTCAGGCCTGCCTGGCTTGCGCGTGGGTGCACAGATGCAGCCCTCAAGTTTCCAGTGAGTTTTCTGAGCGACCAGAGCCTGCTCTTTGCCCCTCCCCCGGCTGATTTCTCATGGCCAAGGGCTGGCCATTGAAAAGCTGAGACCCAGCAGGGGGCCTGGACCCCCTTGTGGGGGTAGCCTCTGACATTCGTCGACACTGAGACTCTTAATCAGAAAGAGTTAGACCTGATCCTGGGAATACACGGAGGCCCGTTTCCCTGTTTCTTGCAATGTATGTGACAGCAAAGAAGTTGGTACACGTTTTTGAATAAGGAAGCATGAGGCTTAGAGTGGAGTTTTGGAAAGAATTGGCTTTGTATCTCTGGAAAGTCCTAGCTGCAGCAGTAGAGAGGGCAGATCGGGGGCAGGGAGACCAGTTTGGATGTGTCTGTGACCCTCCAGCTGGCGATAAGGAGGAGCTGCACTGGAATGGTGGCTGTGGGAATGGAAAAGGGGATCATCTGAGGCACACTGGAGGCAGAATGTGTGGGCAGCAACGATGGCTCAGACACAGAGAAGTCCCGTTTCAAGCCCGAGGGAATGGTGGCTGATAACGCCATTAAAAGAAACTGGGAAGTCAATTCTCACAAACCCTGTGAGACAGGCTTCAAAAATAGATCTGGTTTCAAATTCTAGCCCTATTACTACCAGCTGTGTGGGTGCCACTGGATATACAAGTTACCTTAGGGAGTCCAATTGTGTGCATGTGTGTGTGTGTGTGTGTTTTTTTTTTTTGTTTTTTTTTTTTTTGAGACGAAATCTCTCTTTGTCGCCCAGGCTGGAGTGCAATGGTGTGATCTCGGCTCACTGCAACCTCTGCCTCCTGGGTTCAAGCAATTCTCCTGCTTCAGTCTCCCGAGTAGCTGAGATTACAGGTGCATGCCACTATGCCTGGCTAATTTTTGTATTTTTATTAAAGACGAGGTTTCACCATATTGGCCAGGCTGGTCTCGAACTCCTGACCTTGTGATCCGCCTACCTCGGCCTCCCAAAGTGCTGGGATTACAGGCGTGAGCCACCGCTCCTGGCCCTTGTTGTTTTTTTAATTTGTAAAATTGGGGATGATGATAACGATGATTTCGTAGTTATTTATTGCAAAGAATAGAAGAAAACATCACAAAACATTTTCAAGAGGACAGCACACAATTGTCACTCAATAAATGGAAGTGACTGAAGTAGAGTCTGATTAGTGCAATTATGAGGTTGTAGAGGAAGTCAGACCCTCAGAGGAGAGTGAAAGGTTCCAGCTGAGCGGTGCAGGGAATGCTCATGGAGGAGCCAGAGACTGTGCTAGTGTCTATTCAGGGTCTTTGAGGTCTTAGAAGGCCAACTCTTCTCACAGAAATGAATCAATTTATACAATGGTCTCTTATTTTTCAGAGTTAGATGCAAATGACAAGCATGAATACTGTTGATAATCTCTTTCATACATAAGGTAGAAATAATGTTCTTCCTCTTTTTGCAATTTTAATAGCAGCTGAGATTTTTTAAAAAGGGAATTAAACCATAATGACATTTATTGTTTCCTTAACATGAAACATTCAACAGTGTTATTAAGGATCCAGGCTCTTTCCCAATTCTTGTTGGGTTTTTCATCTTATACTTGTTGCTTCATGGTTGCAAGATGGCTGCCATAGCAGAAGGGATCACATTTATGTTCAAGACAGACAGACAAAAAAAAAAAAAGGAAGGTGCAACGCCATTGAGCTCTCTGATACCTAGCTCTCTTAGCAAAGCAAACATTTTCTAGAAGAGTTTCCTTGGCCAGAATTAGGTCACATCGTCTTGACCAAGGATTAAAAATGTCTGGGAAAGCAAATATCTGGCAAAGAGTAATAAGATTGCCTGATAATGATTCTGTATGCTAGTGAAAGATTTTTAAGCAGCTGAGATTTTGGCAACTTAGAATTTTGGTTTATCCAGTGATTTACCATTTAACTGTAGATCAATGAACATTTTAATAGATGACTACTGTTTTCCAGAGGATAAGAGAACTGAAAGGGCATTTGAGAAGAAAAGATGTCTTTGCTTTTTTGGTTTTCCAGGGCCTACAGATGCTTTAATTCTGCTTCCTTTTTTTTTTTTCTTTTCTTTTCATATTTCAATAAGTAAATAGAAGACCTCTCTAATTAGATAACTAAAAAATATTGGTGGACTTCAAGATTAAACTTTGTGGTTGGTTTTTAAATTTATTTCTGAGTTCAGCAGTAGACTCAGTTGCACTGGAAGCTGAAACAACAGGAAGGAGGAAAAAGATGCCTGTGTCCCCTCATGCAGGAAGGGACCTGTGCAGTAGTGATCAGGAGCTGCTCCTCTTGTGCCCTCAGGCCTGATGGCAAGGCCCAGGTTCCTTCTGGTAAAGAAAAACCCTCCTCGCCCTTCATGATTAAGCTGAAGACAGCTTAAGCATCCACAGATACTTAACAGTAGTTTAATGATCAAATTCCTTGTTCTAAAATGAATTAGAAAAATTCAATAACTTCAACAACTTATGTAATAACTTCAAACACCTCTGTAGTAAAAAAGAGCTTCTAATAGTGAAATTAATTACAAAGTCATTTTTTAAAGGCAATTTTAATAAATTTTAAAAAATCTACTGAAGATGGGTAGTGGTGATGGTTGCACAAAAATGTGAAAGTACTTAATACCACTAAACTGTACACTTAAAAATCATTAGAGTGGTGTATTAGACCGTTTTCATGCTGCTGATAAAGACATACCTGACACTGGGAAGAAAAAGAGGTGTAATTGGACTTATAGTTCCACATGGCTGGGGAGGCCTCAAAATCATAGTGGGAGGTGAAAGGCACTTCTTACATGGTGATGGCAAGACTCAATGAGAAAGAAGCAGAAGTGGAAACTTCTGATAAACCCATCAGATCTCGTGAGAGTTATTCACTATCATAAGAATAGCACAGGAAAGACCTGCCCCCATGATTCAATTACCTCCCCCTGGATTCCTCCCACAACACATGGGAATTCTGGGAGAAAAAATTCAAGTTGAGATTTGGGTGGGGACACAGCCAAACCATATCATCCCACCCCCGGCCCCTCCAACTCTCATGTCCTCACATTTCAAAACCAATCATGCCTTCCTGACAGTTACCCAAAGTCTTAACTCATTTCAGCACTAACCTAAAAGTCCACAGTCCAAAGTCTCATCTGAGACAAGGCAAGTCCCTTCTGCCTATGAGCCTGTAAAATCAAAAGCAAGCTAGTTACTTCCTAGATACAATGGGGGTACAGATATTGGGTAAATACAGCCATTCCAAATGGGAGAAATCAGCCAAAACAAAGGGGTTACAGGACCCATGCCAGTCTGAAATCCAGTGGGGCAGTCAAATCTTAAAGCTCCAAAATGATCTCCTTTGACACCAGGTCTCATATTCAGGTGCAAGAGGTAGGTTCCCATGGTCTTGGACAGCTCTGCCCCTGTGGCTTTGCAGGGTACAGCCTCCCTCCTGGCTTCTTTCATGGGCTGGCGTTGTTTGCGGCTTTTCCAGCTGCACGGTGCAAGCTGTCAGTGGATCTACCATTCTGGAGTCTGGAGGATGGTGGCACTCTTCTCACAGCTCCACTAGGCAGTGCCCCAGTAGGGACTCTTTGTGGGGGCTCTGACCCCACATTTCCCTTCCGCACTGCCCTAGCATAGGTTTTCCATGAGTGCTCTACCCCTGCAGCAAACTTTTGCCTGGGCACGAGGTGTTTCCAACATCTTCTGAAATCCAGGCGGAGATTCCCAACCTTCAATTCTTGACTTCTGTGCACCCACAGGCTCAACACCAGGTGGAAGCTGTCAAGTCTTGGGGCTTTCACTCTCTGAAGCCACAGCCTGAGCTGTATGTTGGCCCCTTTCCGCGACAGCTGGAGTGGCTGGGGCACAGGGCACCAAGTCCCTAGGGTGCACACAACACGGGGACGCTGGGCCTGGCCCGCCAAACCACTTCTTCCTCCTGCGCCTCTGGGCCCGTAATGTGAGGCGCTGCTCTGAGGGTCTTTGACACGGCCTGGAGACATTTTCCCCATGGTCTTGGGGATTAACATTAGGGTCCTTGGTACTTATGCAAATTTTTGCAGCCAGCTTGAATTTCTCCCCAGAAAATGGGTTTTTCTTTTCTATCACATTGTCAGGCTGCAATTTTTCTGAACTTTTATGCTCCGCTTCCTTTATAAAACTGAATGCCTTTAACAGTACCCAAGTCACCCCTTGAATGCTTTGCTGTTTGCTTAGAAATTTCTTCTGCCAGATACCATAAATCATCTCTCTCAAGTTCAAAGTTCCACAAATCTCTAGGGCAGGGGCAAAATGCCACCAGTCTCTTTGCTAAAATATAACAAGAGTCACCTTTGCTCCAGTTACCAAAAAGTTTCTCATCTCCATCTGAGACCACCTCAGCCTAGATTTCATTGTCCATATTGCTATCAGCATTTTGGGCAAAGCCATTTAACAAGTCTCTTGAAAGTTCCAAAGTTTCCCACAATTTCCTGTCTTCTTCTGAGCCCTTCAAACTGTTCCAATCTCTCCCTGTTTCCCAGTTCCAAAGTTGCTTGCACATTTTCAGGTATGTTTTCAGCAATGCCCCACTCTGCTGGTACCAGTTTACTGTATTAGTTTGTTTTCATGCTGCTGATAAAGACATACCCAAGACAGGGAAGAAAAAGAGGTTTAATTGGACTTACATTTCCACATGCCTGGGGAGGCCTCAGAATCATGGCAGGAGGTGAAAGGTACTTCTTACATGGTGGCAGCAAGAGAAAATGAGAAAGAAGCAAAAGCAGAAACTCCTGATAAACCCATCAGATCTTGTGAGACTTATTCACTATCACAAGAATAAGCATGGGAAAGATGGGCCCCCATGATTCAATTACCTCACTCTGGGTTCCTCCCACAACACGTGAGAATTCTGGGAGATACAATTCAAGTTGAGATTTGGGTGGGGACACAGCCAAACCACATCAAATGGTAAATTTTATGTCATGTGTATTTTACCATACTAAAAAAAATTTACTGAATGTAGCCTTGTTAAGCTGAGAGGCCTGCTTCAACGAATGGGTAAATAATTTGCAAAGAGAAGAATGAACAATTGCATTTAAGTGTTTTCTTGTCTCTCTACACTCCGTACATATCTTGGTCACAGTATTCTCTTGAACCTTGGACCTGTACATTCTATCTACTTGGCACGTCTCATAGACTCCTCAGGTGCACCATGTCTAAAAGTGAATTCAGTGTCTTCAGTTCACCTGCAGACACCTGCTCCTCCTCTTTCATTCTCTATCCATGCAGCCAACTGCCCAAGCCAGAAATCTGGATGCCATTCTTGAATCCAACTTTTCCTTTATCCTCCACACCAACTGATCACCAAGTAGGGTTAATTCTATCTCCTCAACGTAGCTCTAATCTGTCCACTTCTCTTATCTTCACAGTTGCCATGCTAAGGTAAATAAGGAATCAGGAACTCTTATCTCTAAAATAAGCTCCTAGCATCCATTCTGCCATGCACTGATCTTAATATGAGTCTTTCCAAGGAAGTAAGAAATCATTTTCTTAGCCAAGGTGGATGATCTGCTGGCCTTCTTGGAGATACTAGTAAGTTGCTTAGCAAACCAATTTTACAAAGGGACTCAGCCATAATTTTTGAAAAATGGAAATTACTGATCTCTCAGCAGGACTTTTGCATATGCTTAAAACTTCTTACCCTTCCACAAAATATTCAACCCCCACTCCCCACTTAGCATAGTAACACGACAGTGTGAGACAAAAGAATTGGGGGATCAGGTGCTCAGGGAGTGTTAAGGAAAATGGCTATCTTACATTAATGTGTGAGTTGTCCAAGGACAAGGCTATTTTAGTTTCATCAATTTACTCATCAGTTAATTAACATTTATTCAATATCTATGTATATGGGGCACTGTTAGGAATAGAGAGATGGGACAGTCTCTACCTGCAGAAAGCACACAGCCTAGGGGTGGGGACGGATGGAAAAGCAGATGATTGCTTTGCAGGGTGGAGTGCTGAGAATAGAGCAAGGTGGTCTGGAGTCATGGGGAAGGGCATTTCTCACAGCCAGGGATGATCGGGGAAAGCTTTCCAGAGCTGGAAAGTAAAGAAGATCTGAATTTAAGATCCAGTCCTGATCTCACATCTGGCCCTTTTCCCATTTCAGCTAAGAATGTAATCAATGTGACAAGGCCCTGGACTTTAATAGTCTCAGAATTATTTCACTTTCTACTTCCTGCCTACCAGTCAGGCTGAGCATCTTCTCATGTTTATTGACCCTCCGAATTTTCTCTTCTGTGTATCATCTAGTTTTATCATTTGTGGAAAATCTTAGTATTGAGAATAAACTCTCTGAGGCAGATAGGGAGCTTGTCTTTTGCTCTTTGAAGGATTGATTTCCTAAGTCTTACACACATCTATGGGCAAAATAAGAATCAGGATGTTTTTCTAAAAGCCCCCTTGCTTCTTGCCAGTCTCTGCCTTCTTGCCAGTAACCTGGCTTCCTAAGGGAGGTCAGCAGGACATGATGGAATCTGCACGTGCAGACACCATCGTCATCTTTAACAGTTTTTTTCTTTCAAAAGTAAGCGAGAAAGTCTACCCAGATGGACAGAGGGAGTTATGTGTAGGTTTGCAAATGTGAGAACTGTCTGATAAATCGAAGTATTTGAGTGTGCAAATCTTAGAGAATGAGGTCCAATTTCATATCTGGTATGAGAGAAATGTCTATAAACTACTACATGGATTTGAGAATGACTCTCATTCATGTAACAGAAAACGCAATGCCTTCAACCACAGTTACCCATGTCCCAATTAACACAAGGACTCAACATTCCTGCTCTCTTGCCTGATGGCAGGCAGAAGGACTCTCCAACTGGGCTTTGTGTTTTAAATGCCTGGTGGCCAGAGGACAGAATTAAAGCTGCCTGAAATGTAGGGGAAGCAACACTCAGGACTTAGAGCCAGAAGTACCTGGGTAGGACTCTTGGCTCTGTTACTTATCAGCTGTGTTCTGTTAAGCAATTCTCTCTACCTCTCTGTGCCTTGGTTTTCTCGTATGCAAAGTAAAGGAAATACCTCTTAGCCTCCTGGGTTATTATAAGGATTAAATAACATGATAATAAATTGTTATATAGATGTTAAATGTGTGTACATATTCTTTTCCACTCTTTCTTTTCTTTACTATATCACACACACAGCCAAGCAGAAGGCCTTGAGTGTGTAGTTGATGCCTAATACTTGTTCATTGCTTGACTAAATACTACAGCGCTTCCTTTGGGGACCACTTTGATATGGCCACCTGATTTGCAGCATTGGTATCACCTGGGAACATATTAGAAGTATAAATTCCTACACCTACTTGATCAGAAACTCAACAAGCTGTTTTCACTTCTAGGCAATTCTAATGCTTGCTAAAGTTCGAGAATCACTGAAATAGTCTCCTTTCTATTGTGGTCAATATACAATGAGATTTGGTAAAATAATTTTTTTTTTCTTTTTTGAGACGGAGTCTTGCTCTGTTGCCCAGGCTGGAATGCAGTGGCGCCATCTTGGCTCACTACAAGCTCCGCCTCCCGGGTTCACGCCATTCTCCTGCCTCAGCCTCCCGAGTAGCTGGGACTACAGGTGCCTGCAACCACGCCCGGCTAATTTTTTGTATTTTTAGTAGAGACGGGGTTTCACCATGTTAGCCAGGATGGTCTCGATCTCCTGACCTCGTGATCCGCCTGCCTCGGCCTCCCAAAGTGCTGGGATTACAGGCGTGAGCCACCGCACCCGGCCAGTGAAAGAATGTTGTAATGGGCCAGGCGTGGTCCCAGCACTTTGGGAGGCCGAGGCAGCGGGAACACCTGAGGTCAGGAGTTGGAGACCAGCCTGTCCAACATGGTGAAACCCTGTCTCTACTAAAAATACAAAAATTAGCCAGGTGTGGTGGCGGGCGCCTGTAAACCCAGCTACTCGGGAGGCTGAGGCAGAAGAATTTGCTTGAACTCAGGAGGCGGAGGTGCAGCGAGCTGAGAGTGTGCCATTGCACTCCAGCCTGGGTGACAGAGCGAAACTCCATCTCAAAAAAAAAAAAAATGTTTTAATGACATAAAGGCCAATATTTAAAGTCCCAGGAGGTGACTTTCATCTAATGTCGTATTTTCCTTAAAATATAAATGACATGCTTAAAGTAGAACTGTTTCTTGTTACTTATTGAAGAAAAGCACAAGAGTTTAGCTTAACACCGGATTTGAGACAAGCTATCTGTATGTCTACACTGAACTGGAATAGATACGTTTTTATCTTTTCTGTTCTTTATACAAACGAATCATTGAACTTATAAACTAATGGTTGCTACCCTGACTACTCAGTTATGGAAGATCTGACATGATAATTTGCCACGCTATTATTTCTGATTAAATATATTAATGTTATTTAAAGCCAAAACCATTTGCCTGTGTTCATAACCATAGTGATTAAACATAATAGCTAGGCCCATTAACACATTTCTGCATTATCAGTGAAAATCCTGAGGCTCTACACGCACCAGGATGTTCGTTCCTACAACCAAGAGTATAATCATCGTGGCAAGCCTTTGTCTGGATCATTTCTTATACACTTTAATTGTATCTTTTTATCATGCAGTCTTTGTAATAGACATTAATGCGTAGTTGTACTTAGTGCATATGAGTGCTCTGTGTTACTGAATATTCCTAAGCCTCTTACGAGAGATGTAATCACCACTATACCTTCTGATGACTGTTAAAAAGCTTTGAGTTTTTTTTTTTTTTTTGAGACAGAGTCTCTCTCTGTCGCCCAGGCGGGAGTGCAGTGGCGCGATCTCGGCTCACTGCAAGCTCCGCCTCTCAGGTTCTCACCATTCTCCTGCCTCAGCCTCCCGCGTAGCTGGGACTACAGGCACCCGCCATCACGCCTGGCTACTTTTTTTGTATTTTTAGTAGAGACGGGGTTTCACCGTGTTAGCCAGGATGGTCTCTATCTCCTGACCTCGTGATCTGCGCGCCTAGGCCTCCCAAAGTGCTGGGATTACAGCCGTGAGCCACAGCGCCTGGCCAAAAAGCTTTGAATTTTATCTGCCCTTTGCTTTAGAGAAGAAACTCATTTAATTGTATAAACTACAATTGATTCTGTATGAAGAGTACATTTCTTAGGGCAGGACCTGATGCTTAATGACCTAAGGCTGTACAATTTTTTATTTCAATGAATTAAAAATATCAATTAAGCATATAATAAATGTTTGATGGAGGAATAAGTAAACATTGCTAATAAGGCTGGGCGTGGTGGCTCACACCTGTAATCTCAGAACTTTGGGAGACCAAGATGGGTGAATCACCTGAGGTCAGGAGTTGGAGCTGGCCAACATGGTGAAACCCCATCTCTACTAAGAATACAAAAAATTAGCTGGGTGTGGTGTTGGGCGCCTGTAATCCCAGCCATGCGAGAGGCTGAGGCAAGAGAATCGCTTGAACGCGGGAGGCGGAGGTTGCAGTGAGCTGAGATCCTGCCACTGCACTCCAGCCTGGGTGACAAAAGTGAAACTGTCTCAAAAAAAAAAAAAATTTGCTAATAAAACTGACACTATTAATGTAATAGTATCTACTCTATGTTGAGTCTACTATGTGCCAAGGAGTTTACTAAAGTTACCTAATTGGATTCTTATCAAAAAACACTAGGAGACAGATGTTATTGTTCCCATTTTATAGACACCAAAACAATTCTTAGAGTTTACCGGAATTGGTCATGTGATGTTTGGTGCTGGCATACCCAATCAATATGGGGAAGACTCAAAAGAAAGGGTATGCTTGGTTTCAAAAAATGGCATCTGAGAAAGGAAGACCAGGATGCCCAAATTCAGTTCTTCTTACAATTCTCTATTCAAATTAATATCCCCAGCTAGTATGATCTGCCTGTCAAACTTCACTGGTGAACTCTGAGCATGCTACTGGTGTGGTGATGCTGTCAAGGAGCTATGGTGAGGTGAAAGGGAGAGCTCAGGTTTTGCAAGGGACTAAGGGACTAAAGTGTACTGAACACACAGGCAGTGTTAACATTCCTGAAAGCTAGCAGCAGGGGAGCAGAAAGGTTTGGAGTGTTTCCTTTATAACCTACTCAGGTAGTCTTTAGAATGTCAAAACAAATCCAGGGGAATTGTTGATAGTTTGAGTGAACCAACGAAAACCCCCAAATATAGCCTGCCATGGCATTTTAGATTAGTAATACTATTTTGTGAAGAAAAAAATGAACACGATTATTATTAGTAAAAATGGAAAACTATTTCTATACACAAAATTTGAATGGAATAAAGCTGACACCGAGACATGAAAATTATGCTGAATTCCTCACATTACTTGCTGTATCATGACAAATTGAATGTAGATAACATCAAATCTTATTTTGAGCACATAAATATCTCATTCTTTGGTGCTCTATTGTGTGAGATTTTGTAAATTCTTGCTTTGTTTCAGTGAATAGCACACTTACATAATATTTATTCTTTTGGATAATGTATGAATTAGAATGTTTCCAATCTTGACTTTTTGTTTGGCCCAATTATCTGATGTAAAACTGCTTTTATGATGCATCTGTAGAAATTCTTGGGTCATGGATTCCACCACCTGCTGGCTTTACAGCAATTCTATGTCTAAGCACCTCCTTGGGCTTTATCAACTTCCAAAGCACCTATGTGCACTCTAGATAGGTACTCACTCTACTGGTCGGAAGCAGTTGTTAAAATATGTCCAGAAGATAATTGGATAATCATGTCCAGAGAATAATTAGATAATCTTGGGCTTATTCTCACCTTTGCTTCTGCTTTTATTGTGCAGATGACGTGATATTTATGACTCTTTTTGTCCAAGTATATGTTGTAAGTGGCAAGGATGTGGCATATACATTCCTGAAACTGAAGACCTCCACTGTTTTCCCATAAGCAAATATCATCATGAATTCCACTGCACATGTTCAATATCATTCTTCACATTTTATGAATGAGTTTGCTTGGGTTGAGGCAGCGGACAAGGAAGAATGTGTGTATCAGTGTGATAATCTTCTGTTCATCTCTGCCTCCATTCAAGGATTGATATGCTCTTTACCACACAGTATGCAAACAGCTTTATCAACCACCAGCTGAACAAATTTCAGGGCCTCGCTTTCATGTTAATTCCATTATGGCTTATCTAAATCAGACTTCAGATTCAAGAGAATATCAAGGAACTTTAATGGAATATTGACATAAGGTATCAAAAGAATACCATAGCATTGGTCCAAACCTTTTTACGTCTTCTAGGTATTATGTGCAACTTGTGTGTTAATTATTGAGCTCAAGTTCAAACATAGACACCAAGTTCATGTATAACATGCCTCTTCAAAAACACCATTAAATGTTAAATTTTAGTAATATTTAGTATAAGGTTTAAATATATTACTATATAAATATCTTGCTAAAAGTGATGAAACAGGACTGTAAATACATGCTATTCAGAACTTTTAAAAGACTCTGCTGTAGTTAGTATTAACTCAGTGGCATTAAGGAGCTTATGACAGATAGAAATGGGCTCATTCAACCTGCACTGCTACCTTGGATTTCATGGTATTTGCCATCACACCTTCATGGCTGATGAGTGGCAATGTGCAACAGTGCTAGCTAATATGTGAAATGAAAAAGCACAAGATTTAGTGTCAGATCTGGAGCTCTGATACAGATTTTTATGACTTTATGACTACGTGATCTTGTGCAAGTCATTTAACTGCAGGAAAACTGTCACAGGGAGATTGTAAGAATCCAATGAGAGACTGATGTGAAAGCTCTTTGTAAAGCAAAGGTCTCATATTCTCGTATACTGGGAAACACTTGTTAGCATAGACAGGAACTCTGTAGGTGGGGCCTTTAATTTTCCCAGTGAGAAAGACTCACTCATCACCACTGAAGCAAGGACATCCCATGACCCATGACCTAATTAACCATTATAAAAAGACCCTTAGAATGGAGTCTCGCTGTATTTTTCAATGTGTCTGAGACACTAATAGGAATTTAATTATTTTATCCCTATTTCTTTCAGTCAGTAAAAAACTAACATATACAAAGCAGTTACTATGTGCCAGGCACTATAGTAAGCATTTAACATCAATAAGGTCATTTCATTCTCACCATCACCCTGTGAGGCTAGACTATGACTACACCCATTTTACCGATGAGGAAACCAGGGGCATGGATTAGAGAAGGATCCACAGTGAATCATGACCAAAGCCAGAATTTCATCTATATTGACTACATTCATCAGTATTCACTGTCTTCTCTATCTTTGCTATTTTCTCCTATTCCTATAAACCAGACCCCTACAGAGGCCATTGCATTTCAGTACCTTTGGGGTGACAGCAAATCATCAGAACACATAATTCTTAAACCTGGAATAATCAAACGCAGTCTGATGAACCGTTACACTGTACTGGCAGAATACGCCACATCAACAGCCACCTATTAAGTTGGGAAGATGAGGCTATGTAACTTTCCAAAGCATGGCAGGAGAGCTGCAAATGGCAGGGAGGGTATGCCTGGGGAGCTTGCTAGCCACAGCTCTTGAGAAACAGTTATTGCATTAAAAGGGCATGTAGAATATTTTCCAGACTTCCCAACCACACAAGCTTCACCCTAGCTTTGGCATCAGCGCTCAAAATGTGTGGCTTGGACACGAATCTGGAATCAATAATCTCTCTAGCACCTTGTGCTTCCCTTCCCTGCTTCAAAAGTCTGTTCTGTGTTCTCTTCCTTTAGGATTTGCTAGGATACTAATTACTGAAGTTGAGTAATCTGTTTAGCCCTACAGGCGATAACTCTGTGCATTATTTATATGAGGGGCTCCAACATCTTAGCCCTCAACAGGTGTGATGAATTTGGGAATTTAAAAGCACCATGGCAGCTCCCTGGTAAGCTGTTTTGGAGATGGTCCTTTTATCGTAGTGCACAGGTGGCTTGCCTACGTGTCGAGCCAGCAGCTTAGGCTGGCACCTTGGATGGCTTCAAAGGGAGCACAGTGGCTGGAAGTCCCGGTGGTGGCAGGTTTATTCAACCCATGTTGTGCTTAACCTTCCAGGAGTGCACCTAAGCAGCAGGGGTCATAGCAACATATTAATTTATTTGGGGCACAATGGTAAAAAAATTCTAATTAATTGAAAAGTGCCCATGTAGGAAGGAGATTTACTTCAAGTTTTCTTTAAAAATAAGAGCAGTCTTTAAACTCTGGATAAGGCACTAATCCAATTAATGAAGGCATTAGGCAGAGCAATGAACCTTATTTTGCAAAATTATTTGAAAGGCCCAGAATGAAAGAAACCAATTGGTGGAGCAGTATAACTACCTGCTGGCACATGGCTTCTTTGAGCATTTTTTCCTTCTATTTCTGCTGTTAATTTTTCAGCAGATCTCTTTCAACACCACCACCAAAGCATTCCACATAACTCAAGACAGTAATTTACTCACAAAGAAAACACACTCCGACTTTATTAATAACCAACTTTTTTTATTAGAGCAGATACAGTTGTGAAAACTGTACATTATACATTTTGGTTTCAAGAATTATAAATAAAGGAACTCACAGGTAGGGAGTTCTTTTTCACAGCAAGAAACTTTAAATAAACAAAGTCATGTTTTATTAAGTACATTGGCAGACTTCATGTGCTGTCCAAAATGTTGAGTACAGTATAACAACCCATTAGAAAGAGCCTTCATGTAAAATACAGCTGTGCACATTTTAGAAAAATACCAACAATTTGAGCTTTGTTTTAAAAAAGCTTATAAATCATACATATATTTATAAATGGGACCAACATGCTCACTTTATAAACATATCCTCTCGCTATCTGTTACCCATTATTTCCAAAGCATTACACATTTTAAATAAACAATAAGATTAAATATTATTTTTTTTTTAAAAAACCAGTTTTCCCAGCGTAAGGAGCTATAGGGTTTGGGAGGGGCAGTGAGAGTACTGAGAGTGACGCAGGAACTTTAAACGTTTGTTCTCAGGTAAAAATGGACTCCCTAAATTTAAAAGTCAAAGCAAAATGTAAAAAATGAATATACAAGTTGAAATTTTTCATGTGCTCTCTTTCTGCCTTCTTCTTTATTCCATATTGGTCACACCCAGGATTTTCAACATATTGTGCTTCTGTAAGAAACATCACTGGGTTACTACCCTGCAGGTGACAAAGCACTCAGTCCACATCTGTGCTAACCAGGGAATTGTGTGAACTGTCTCTTCTGCATTGAAAAGGTAGCTAATATGGTAAAAAAAAAAAAAAAAAAAATCTGATTAAACCATGCAAATCATGAAAATATTTAGGAGTAGCTCCCCCTCTGCAATGTAATGTTTTATAAAGATTTAATAGATTAGATAGATACCTTTCTTCCCCTGATTTCTTTTTAAGTAATTACTTTTATAAAGACCATTTAGTTTCTCTAAGTAAGCATGCTTCTGAGTAATAAAGGGTAAATTATAAAACAGCAAAAATCCAGAAATGTCAGAATGACAAAAGACTGTAAAAGACACATATTTAAAATAAAAATGTCTAAGCCTTTAAAATGTGAAATGAAATTACAAAACAACTTTGAAAAACAGGAAAGGCAGAAAACTGAGAGGCAGTGATCGAACAAGGCTTTATGTTCTACCTGAATGTATTCAACAGAAATTTAAGTTGGAAAAAGAAAACAAGAAAGAGCAGAGCAGTTTATTAATAGCATCTTGCTTAACTTTCATGGGAATTAACAGAGCCACTGACAAGATTTTATTTGGTTGTAAAGTACGTCAGCAAAGAAACTGAATCCTTTAAACACTGATTACTGCAATCCATGCAACGTTTGGACTATACTTCTTAGAATTCTGTTGTGTTTCAGCTTTTAAAATTTAGCACTTCCTAAGTGCATAAATAATTCACCTCAGTAATGTTAAAAATATTTAAAATTAAATTAGTTCTTAGGAAGGCATAGTATCTTCAAATTGCTAAATTTTAAAGATAAATAACCTTTTACAAGTATAGGAAGAATAAATGACATAAAAGATGGTATATTGCTATCAAAATAAGCACATTTTCACTAGCATTTTGTTGTTTCTTTTCCTTGAGATGCAACACATGTGTTTCGTCCGGCCAGGACCGCAGGTGGTAGATGACTATACATCATATTTAAATAAACAGCAAAAATGAACAGAGTCGTGCACAAGCAAACGGAACGTTCTCTCCCAGAACATTCCAGGAGATGTTAAAGCAGCAGGTCATGGCATAAGACTGGTGAGTGATGCTGCTACCTATTTCTTCTAATGAGATAGGAGTGAATGTTGGAACCACGTCCACAGCAACACAATCCTCCGACCGCATTCCTCGGGCAGTCGTTTCCCCAGCTCCCTACTAAAAACGTCAGATGGTAAAATAGTAAGGCAGCTGTTGACTTCCATCAGAAAAAAAAAAAAAATGCAGCTCCATACGTTTCCAGTTTAGTCACACTCTGCTAGGACAGATGGAGTAGCCAATGCCAAGAACTTCGCCGGATGGGGCTGCTTCAGCAGATTTTAAAAAAGAATTATTATTAAGTTTTGCTCTCCAACATGGCTGTGCGCTTCAGCTCCCAGAGGACCCCAAAGCCACAAAGCACTCCCAGGGGAACCGAACAGGTCCTCTGGCTGAATTTTCCAAGTTTCATCTCTCTCGCGATCCCATCCTAATTCCAAGCCTCCTTCCCTGTGTCTGAGTCTGCCTGGGGTGGGCCATTTAAAGGGCTGACGGCACCACTGCAGAGAACTGTGGGCTAACACACCACTAGTTGTCAGGACTTCACTGAAGGGTCAAAACAGTTATAGCATTAAGTAACTATGTTGAATCACATTCAGGCATAGCCAAAATTAAAGTGAAGGACAATACGTCATTGTTAAAAAAATAGCAAATTTGAATATGAGAAAAGAATGTTATTTACTATGATTTTAGATAGAAATTAAGGCGATTCTTACCTTTCCTAATTCCAATCAAGTTAGAAAGTGAACAAAAAGAATGGCCAACCCGATATTCAACAGCATGACAAGGACAATCATGATTGAATTAGGGCCCTGAAAATGAAAGAGAACAAAATAACTGTAACTTCTCCATGTTAATATCAAGATATTACCAAAGCCAATTACTTTAGAAATTAGAAAGTTAACATGACTGCAGTAAATAAGGCATAAAAGATGACAGCAGTTCCGAAAGGTGTAGACTAAAAACGGCAATGCTATGTTTAGATGCAGACATTTCAGAACCTTCACTTAAAAATGAATCCAGGCTTGAATTAGTTTAAAAACGTTTTAAACAACTGATCCACTTCATTCACCTCAAAACAATGGACAACAGCGTGTGCTGAGACACAGCTCACCGTAACAGGGCCTACGAACGGCTGGGAGTTAGAGGTGCATTTGTTGTTAGAATGCAGTTCAGATGAGGAAGAGCTGCTTCCTCCTCAGGGCAGTTAGAACATGAGAGCAAAATCTGTAGGACAAAGCCACCTCCAAGGAACAATTCAGGGAAAACTCAAAACGAGGTTCTCTACCTCTTTCTTTTTCCCTGGTCCTCTGTTTGGACACCACCCTTTCCGTTAAGTAAAAGCTGTAAGTGAGAAGTTGGATACTTTCAGAAGTTATCTTACAGGCCTAGCTTTTCAAATTTCTCTAATCACGACCACAACATTCCAGAAATCAAGTTATATTTTACAAACCACGGGATCCTATTTTGATAAATATCATTATAATAAATACCAGATAGTTGTCCAAGGGCCCCAAATTTTTACTTGTTTAAACAAACCAACCTCATATAACCCATCTTTTCAGATCTGCTCCATGAAGAAGCCACCTTTATTACAAAGATATGATTGTGGTATTTACTGTTAAAATAATGTCTAATTCTTATATAGCATTAAAAGTATTCTAAACTGGCTTTATGAGGTAGGTAGTTTTACTGTCCTCATTTTACAGATGAGGAAACAGTGGTACTCCATTTGGATATTGGGTAAGACTACACTGAAACAATGTTATAGAGGCCTCAAAAGTATTGATGTTTTTTGGGTGTGGGGTACCTGAATAAGGGAGATTGGAGCTGTCATTGGTCAAGCACTAATCAATTCGGGTCTAGGGTTTGGGTCACACATCATTTACTCAAGAAGGTCTCTTTCCCTGACTGAGCCCACATCTCCGTGGTAGAGGTCAGAGTGCCCTGCTCTTTCTCTATCACAAGGCATTTCACACTTGATTGTCCTTTGTTGTTTAACTGCTATTTTCCCCCACAAGACTCTTGAGCTCCACAGTAGCAGGGGCCTTGTCTTATTCACTGCTATGTACCCCGTGCACGGACACATGACATTGCCCAATTCATTCAGGCAACTAATATTTAATGAGACTCTACTATCTTCCAGCACATTTCCAAGTGCCGTGGATGTGGGTTGTTTTGTTTTGAGACAGGCTCTTGCTCTGTCACCCAGACTGGAATGCAGTGGTGTGATCTTAGCTCATCGCAGCCTTGACCTCCCAGGTTCAGGCTATCCTACCACTTCAGCTTTCTGAGTAGCTGAGACCAACAGTGCATGCCACTAAACCCGGCTAATTTTTGTATTTTTTGTAGAGATGAGGTCTCAATATGTTGCCCAGGCTGGTCTCAACTTCCTGACCTCAAGCGATCCTGCCACCTTGGCCTCCCAAAGTGTTGGGATTCCAGGTGTGAACCACAGTGCGTGACCCAAATGTGGGTTGTTAAGCAAAACAGATTAAATCACTGAATTAAATGAAGAACAAACAGGGTGATTAGTAAAATGGGGGAGGGAGAGGAAGTAAACATGAGTCCCCTTTAAGTGGGGACTATTAGGCAGAAGAAAAGCATCAGTTCCTAAACCCCAAGTAAATGGGAGGAAAATAAACATTTATCGCAGGTTTTTATAATGCTGGGCAGTGGGTTAAGCATCTCTGATTTTTTTTTTTGTTTATTCTTCACAAGTGATTATTAGTTCAATTTTACAGAGCTTAAGAGGACAGCTGTCTTGCTCAAGTTTCCTCAGCCAGTCTGAAGAAATTAGAACTCGAATTAAGCTTTAGTCTGGTCACTTCAGAGCTCCATGCTCTTTTCTCTATATGTCTATTAAAGATGCAGGGCTTAGTTTAAAGGCAATTTCCCATTCAGTTCTTTAAAATGACATTTTCCTCTGTATCCTATAATTTCCACAGTATCAGAAAAACATCAAATTGTGATAACGACCAACTGCTCTTTTAGAATAGTTCTATTCTAAATTAATAGGAGAGTCCTAACCTGTGCAACTCCTCAATTATGGTTAATTTAGAGCATAGAAATAATGCAGGAAACTCTTATAACTCAGAAAATAGTGCAGACGATCTTTCAATGCCACAACTGAGCACAGAGATTAAGGAAATGCTATTACAGGCTAAGCATCCCTTATCTGAAATGCTTGGGACCCTAAGTGTTTGGGGTTTCAGATTTTTTTCCGATGTATGGGTTGAACATCGCGAACACACAATTCTAAAATGCTGCAATGAGAATTTCCTTTGAGCATTATGTTGGTGCTCGAAAAGTTTCAGATTTTGGAGATTAAAACATTTTAAATTTTTGTGGGTACATACTGGGTGTATATATGATATTTTGATACCAGCATACAATGTGTAATAATCACATTAGGGTAATGAGGTATCCATCACCTAAAGCATTTATTCTTTGTGTTCCAAACAATCCAATTATACTCTTTTAGTTATTTTATTTTTTGAGGTGGAGTCTTGCTCTGTTGCCCAGGCTGGAGTGCAGTGGCACGATCTTGGCTCACCGTAACCTCTGCCTCCTGGCTTCAAGTGAGTCTCCTGCCTCAGCCTCCCGAGTAGCTGGGACTACAGGCGTTCACTACGATGCCCAGCTAATTTTTGTATTTTTAGTAGAGACGGGGTTTCACCATGTTGGCCAGGCTGGTCCTGAACTCCTGACCTCAAGTGATCCATCCGCCTCAGCCTCCCAAAGTGTTGGGATTACAGGTGTGGGCTACCGTGCCCAGTTCTCTTTTAGTTATTTTAAGAGGTACAATTAAATTATTGTTAACTACAGTCACCCTGTTGTGCTATCAAATACTAGATCTTATTTGTTCTATTTTTTTTTTTTGTATCCATTAACCATCCCCCTTCTCCCCTACGTCTTCACTTTCCATCCAGCCTCTGGTAACCATCCTTCTACTCTCCATCTCCATGAGTTTGATCGCTTTAATTTTTAGCTCCCACAAATAAGTGAGAACATGCAAAGTTTGTCTTTCTGTGCCTGGCTTCTTTCACTTCACATCATGACCAGATGTTGGAGCATTCTGGATGTTCCACCTGTACTACTACACACTTGGATTAGATTTTGTTCACGAATGTTTTGAGAATTTTGGATCATTTCAACTATTCTGGGCTACTGGGTTTATTGTATAATTTTCAAAAGGCAATTTAGTGATATGAAAGGTGAGGAAAAATACACCTGGTGAGAACAATACAACATAGACTTCGGTGTCTTACAGTGGACCCAGGAAAGTGAAATAGCAGAGAACGTGCCTTCCATGAAGCCAACTTCTAAAGTCCAAGGTGTGCCTGAACCTGAACTCCCATTTCATAAATCCTTATAAGATTCTGTGAATTTATCTAACCCCTTTGAATTAGTGAGTATTTTGAATTTGTATATTCTCTTGGTTTGAATTTAGATTACTATCTTTTCTCCAGTTTTTAGCCCACATATCACTGTACTGGCAATCCAGATTCAATGAATAGTGAATGAGTGCTTTATCCAAAATGAAAAATACATACATATATATTTTTTTCTTTTGCACACACACATATTTCTCCTGTATATGTTCTAATATACACACACATATATATTTATCCTACCAGGGTGGCTCCACTTAGAAAGCTATTTTTAAAGGCGACTCAGTGAAGATGAGGGAAAATTAGACATGAAAGGTTCAAACAGCAACCAGGGGAAAAATAAAAATCCGGGATGCTCTGTTCAGTGGCAGATACCAAGCCCTGGACTCTGCGTTCTTTATATACCTAGGCACAGGATACAGGGTGAAAACCTTTAAGGTAAAGTCCCATAAATACGACTGTGGTGGCCAGTTGTAGCTTAAAATAGCAAAATGAAAAAAAAATCTGTCTTGCTTTTCAAGACTGACTGGGACAGGTGTAATACAAGAAGCTGTAGCAGGGCACAGGGTAAGTCTTGATTGGAAGAAATTTTCAGGCAGTAAGAAAATAAAAAACAGGAAATCAAAATACAGAAAGAAATCCTAACTCAAAAAATTAATCTTTTTTTTTCCTTTAAGAGATTGTCACTCATATTTAAAACTGTAAGGCATTTTCTGCTAGAAGAGTTATTATGGTTTATGTGAAATTAAAGCTTCTCTAGTTAGAAACACATGAGAAGAGCAAAGTTTAATTAAGTATTAATAGCAAAGTTTAATTACATATATTTACCTCTTTTGGGGGTGAGGTTCAAACCCGATTTGATGGGGACGCTTTAAATCTTACACAAATTCAAAAGAAAGATTAGATAAACCTCAAAACAAACTTGGATGCAAATCACAGGAATGGCTGAGAAAAAAGTGTAGTCATTTTTCAGAATGGGCTGAGATACCTAATTGGAAAATTCCCCTCTTGTCTACTTGATGGTAAGAGGCTAAAGATGCCTCTTCTGACCCTACCAGAGTTGTCATGTTGCAAAACCCTACAAAAATTTCAGGATCACATTGAATGCATGCCCCTACGACATGAGTCCATACGCAACCATTGCCCACAGGGGTCACAGAGGTTTCTTGAGGAAGATTTTCCTCAAGAAAGTAATCAATGCCACAGCCTCCCTTCTCTTACCTCTCATACTCGAGTTAACTAATTTCCTGTGTTACTCTGTGTCCCAGGAGATTTTCTGTATTTCTAGGAGATCAATAGCCAGGGTGATCCTGAGGATGGATCAGATCTACTTGAATATTTCTGAACTGTTGATGCTTCAGTTAGCATTGGTTGAAACAAACATCATAATAGCCAAAGTTTTTTGAGCATTTATTCTGCACTAGGCACTATGCTAAGAACTTTTAAAGTATTGACTCATTTAATCTTCACAACAACCCTGTGATAGGTACAGATGAGGAAACTGAGGCACAGAGCAGTTAAGAAACTGTCCAGTGTCACACAGCTGGTAAGCAACAGAGCTGGTATGTGAACCGAGGAAGTCTGGCAACAGAGTTCAATTCTGTGAATTTTAAAATTATTCACGAATGTCTAACTTATACAGTGTCTTTCTCTCAAAACTATGTAGTACTCCATTGTCTTAAAGGTCATCCACTGACAACATTTATGATGACTGTGCCACTTCCTAACTCTGAGGAGTGGGGAAGGCAGCTTTCTGTTACTATTAGGAAGACAATGTTAATTGTTAGAATCTTCGCATGAAGGTGTCAAGTCGATCTTGTAGAGGCAGGCAATTTTGTAGAGGCAGGCTAAAGCTCAGGGTGGCTGCCGAGCTGCTGGGGCCTCCCTTCCCCCTTGGGGTGTAGAGGGGCACCCTAAGGACCAACTACTGAGATCGAGGATGCTTATTTAACTCCAAGAATCTGAGAATTCCGCAAATAAGTAAAACAGATGTTTTTTCTAAATGAGGAGGCTGTGAATTTACCAAACATATGTATACTACTGTTTTACAGAGAGACTCTTTCAGCTAAGAGCTGGGTAATTCAACTTTTTTTTCCCCTATCACAGCCTAATGTATAGGACACTGGGGCATATGCTTCCCCTTGTAGAGATCTAGAAGTCAACTAAAGCCCACAAATGGGTACCCGAAGGTATAGAAGATATGGCCTTGCCTTGTTTGAATTTTTCCCAGTGTAAATCGGGCAAACTAATACTGATATATACGAGGCCTTATTAACCTGGGGATAAACATGCTGAAAGTCAAATGAGAAGTAAACTATTACATTTAACAAATTCAATAGTGATTATTATAGTTGTAATGTCAGGATACTGACATATTAAGGTTTAAAATCTTTAAAATGAATGCTTACTGAAGAGTCAGAATCTTAAGGTTAGTCTGTTTTGAAAACAATTTTTCTCCATTCAGGTGGACTCTTGGAAGTTGGTCCAGTTAATCTGAATAATTCATGTTTAGCTAATTAAAAAGTTTGAAATTTTGAAAAAAGAAGAGAACCAGTGTTTTATAGATATTAGCAAAATAAACACACTTAAGAAATTTTAAGCATAAGTTAACAGAGGAATTTTTATTGTTTAATCCTGTGAGTAAATCAAACAGGCAAAAATAAGAAACTGATGGCTGTATTATATTCTTGTTGGCCAAGATATTAATCTGCACCATTATGCAAATATGTCTCTATAATTACTAGTGAATACTAGGTGTGTAACATTCAACACCTCTGTTCTAAAGGGATGTGACCAGGTCAAGAGGTCATTTTTTAATCAATAATTATCTTCAGATTTTATAAATACTACAGCATTTGATAAAATACTAATTCTATACATTATCCAAAAAATCTCCTTTGAAAGAAGGTATAAAGATTTTTCAATAACACAGAGCTTTTCTGGCTGAATAATAAATAAATATCTTAAATGCTTAAGACTAATTGATACTAATAACCGGCATCTACCAGAAAACTGAAATTGTAAGAGTTCTCACACTTTGAAAAGACAGAAGACCAAAGAAATTCTCTTGAACTGTTGGAAATTTTCAGTTCTCTTTTGGGAAAGAAAAATGTTCTAGCTGCAAAGCCTGGCTAATTAAAGTCCAAACTAGGTATGTACGAGAAGAATTCACAACGGCTAGAGGAGATGTTCTTTTGTGTAAAGATGCTGACCGCTGTGGTGAAAACAGGAGGGCTAAGAACTTGGTGGTGCCCTTTTCCTAGAGCTCTGAGAGCCGCTGGCCCTTGTCAGGGGTCATGATTCCTTTCCAGCAATCAGGGAGCATGCTATCAGGAAGCTCACCAAGACACGCTGTTAAAGCCTTGCTAAAATGTGCTAAGATGCTGTGCTAAGCTGGTCAGGTCTTACCTACCTGAATTACATCTAAAGTGGGGCTGGGTGAACATAGGGGTGGTGGGGGGAATTTCTGCCCAGAGAGCTCTTTGCTGTCTCAAGCTACAAATGTGTTATGTGCTGCTCTAAACAACCCTGTGCTTCTAGAACCTTGGTTAGCCTGGCTGTGATCAAGATGCACAGTCACCCCACACAGCTCGCTGAAATAAACAAAGGGAAGAAAGAAAGAGAAAATGCTACTTGCAGTACTTACTGAATTGGCTTCTTTTTCCAAAGCAGGGCATGAATCGTTGCTTGCTGGATTCTTTGGTATAGCAAGTTCAGACTTCTTAGCTTTTGGCTCAGCTTTGCTTTCTTTGGCAACTGGTTTTGTCACAGATTTGGAGGGACTCCACTTGTTAGCGGATGGCTTGTGCACCAGTGCTGAGGAAGACTGGCTGGATCCATCGCCGTCCTCCACATCTACTGGAGGGTGCTGGGGGGCGTTCAGCTTCACGTAGTAGCCGTGATACTGAGAATGCAGCTCCCCGTTACTGGGGTTGGGGATGTGGTGGCGGCCAGAGTACTTGGACTGGGGCACAACCGCTCCTGCCTCCTTCGTGGGAGCCTTTGACATCAAGGGCTTATTGACAATGGCCGTCACCTGCTCATCAGCCACACTCCTTTTGTCTTGGTTGAGTCTCGCCCCTGAGCTGGGGTTTTGCTTCTTCAGGGGCTTTGGGGAGGAAGTAGGAGAGTGGCTGTGTTTGGGACTTGCCTCAGGAGATCTTGGGGGTGTCGTGCCTTTGCGATAAAAATGAGGAGACTCCTTTGGTGTAGGTGGCTTTTCTGGTACCTTCTCTTCTGGATTTTCTTTAGCATCTACACCTTCCTGAAATCTCTGTTTGACATAATCAGGGCCTGGCCAAAAAAAAGAAAAAAAGAAAAAAAGAAAGGAGGTATATATATATATATATATACATATATTTTGCTAAATCAGATTAACCTTTTCTCTTTCAAAAATAATATATTCATAAGGCTTTGACTAAGCACATATTTCATTCTCTAGGGGAAAAGTTTACTTATTATGGAAAGGCTGCTTTTAAGATAATACAGAATCTAAACAGTTCTGGCTTCCCTGATAATTGCAGTCTTTCTGCCTACTTGCAGAATACAGAGGCGAAATTCATGTTGATGGAACATTGGTCGCAATATCATAATTAATCTGTTTATTCAAATTATGTGGTGTAACTAAGACACCGAAAGTATATACTTGTACAAGGAAGTAAGGTGACTACTGTAAGCGTCTGAAAATTTAATAAAGTATACTGCAAGAGCAGAACCTATAGATAACATATTTTTAATGATCTGTCATCAAACATGCATTAAAACTTCCTAGTTTGAAACAACTTCTGAGGCTTAGGTTGCACGACACAAAGTCACTTCTATGTAGTCCATTCACAGCTATGGAAAACACGGATTTGCACATGCAGTGTTTTGCAGGTATCAAAGTCAAGACAAGGCAGTTGTCTCTGGTTCTGTAGCTTCAAGATTTTTTTTTCCCTTTTTTATATACCTCAGGATTGTTTATAAAAATCTTGTTATTTTTTATAAATGGGAACAAATTTTCATTAAAAAAGATTCCTCTAACAGAGGAGGAAAAAATGAAAAAAAAAAAAAAGTGGCCCTGCTGCATTGTTATTTTATGGGGAGTGAGCTATAAAGAAACAGAGTGTGTGCCACAAGATGTCCAGACCCTGGGAACTCGAGGAGGCTGTGGTCTGGAAAGGGGCATCTCTGGGCTGAGACAGAGACCTTAGACTTCTAGGGCCTTCAGCTCTCAGTAAGTCATGTGCGTACTTTGGCTACCACTCCACCCATCTGCCACTTTTCGCCTCATAAGGTGAGGTCAAGGTCACATGCAGTGCAATTGACCCTCTTCCTCACAAATGGGCAGAAGCTGACAATGTCTCTTGAGTATATATGGAAGACACTGTCCCCACCGACATGCTTATAGAGAGTTGACAGGCTCCTGTCAGTTCCACAGCACTGCATCTGTTCATGTTCCTTCCTGCCTTCTACCCCCAACCCTTCACCCCAGACAAACTCACTAACTCACTAAAAGATTTACAGAGGGGCTGAACAGCAATTATCCTTAATTGTGAAACTACATACTGCACACTTATACTTTTAATTGCTCTTCCCATGGTGGTCTGAGTAATAAGTTATTGTAATGAGGCTGCTATTTAATTATACAAGGAATTTTCCAAAATTTAAAGCCTCACCAAAATCTTAGGGAGTAGGTGTTATTATCCCCATTTTACTGAAATGGAAACAGCTACAGCAGCTGAAAAAAAAATCACATAGCTCCCATTATCTTTTAAGAAAAAAACATAATGCAACACATAATATTTTAAAGCCAGAAACAAGAATTCCTGAGCACCCACTATCGCAAGTTATACTCAGGGCACAAAACATAATAGTATTATCACAGTTTCCACCTTCTAGAAGATACATCCACTCCTGAGGATTCAAGTTTCCCAAATCTGTCAAGATCGCACATCGACAATTGAGACTTCCTTTCTAAACTGTGTAAGCTCCCCCTTTACAAAACTGACAATTTTCTTTTAATTCCTCCATCAAAAATGGCAGTGTTAATTCTTAGGCCAGTGAAAGTTATTTTGAATGACGAAAAGGGGCAACTGCAAGCATTCAAAAGGTGATGTCCTTCTGTTTCTGAATTCTTTCTTGGTGCTGTGTGTCTGGACATAGCATTAAAGGGAAAAAGGGCAGCATGAGCACAAAAAAGTTATGTCTTTCATCAGCTGAACTGTCCCTGCTCTTTAAAACTCATCAGGTCATTGATACTAGTCTGTCATGCAGAAGCCCCTCGTGATTCAACTGCAGGCATATTTTAACAAAACCCCTCTTCTTCTGTGATAAAGTATATTCTCTAATACATCTTGATGCAGTGTGATGTTTACATACTTTTCCCTCACTTCTCTACCCAAAATTTCACTACAGTTGGTTTTATTTGTGCTTTACTGATATTCAACTTCATAGCATTACTAAAATACCCATCTAGGTATGGCAGTGGATGTACTGTGCAAAGATAATTAAAATAGTCAAGTGCCTTGGAGCCAACGGACTTTTAATTTAAGCCACTTAATGCTGAAACAATTACATAAAATACAAAGTGCTTTTAACATCTTTGATCTAAAGACAAATGCAAGTTATTTTTTGCACAGAAAAATTGCCAATATCTACTAAGATTAAGGCACATTAAAAGCTAATGTTTAACTTAAATACACAGAAAAGAGTGAAAAAATAGACTCTGGCAAACATTTTTCGTTACACATTCTCAAAGTTGGAGGGAAAAGGTAAAGAGTCACTGCGCCCTGAGAAATGAAGCTGTCACAAAGTCCATGCATTTCACTTAGAAGATGTAAGACCATGAGATTGTAGCTTACAAATTTAGGATTTAAATCTCTGTGATGCCCTCATCACAAAAAAAGTCATTTTTTTTGAGGTGATAAATAGGTTAATTAGCTTGATTTAATCATTCCATATTGTATTAAGAAACTGTAACATCACTTTGTACTTCACAAATATATACAACTATAACTTATCAATATATACATTAAAAACATTAGGATATATCCTAGTGACCTTCAGTACCATCAGTATAGGTGGATAGACCAAGGTGAGACTGATTTGGTCATTGGAATAATTTGTATTAATGAACTTATGAAGCTAAATTTTGGATTCCATTGAAAGTATTTCTTATGATATTTATCAACTCTCAAATACTGGTCTAATCACATCTTTAACCTTTAGAAATCTGATGTGTCACCTCTTTGGACACAGTTTTCTTGTCCTAAATGTAGTAAGAAAGGCATGTCTTACATGATTACTCATGCCCACTCTGCTAAGATGAGTTTAGGTATACTCCCTCAAATTGATCTACAGGGCTTCTGATGATACTCAAAATCTGTTGAGCTCAAAGAATTTACTAGAACGGTGGAAGTAAATTTTAGCATCAACTTTCACATTAAAAAAATTCCTAGCTTTATTATGCATTCAAAAAATACCTGGGTAAGAGAAAAAATGCACTCCTAAGCAGGGGTGCCTATGCTTGCTGCCTATCACAGCATCTGAGGTGTTATGGCCAGAGATTTTAATAAGTATGAATTGAAGCCTAGAAATATTAATGTTTAACAAATGATCTGAGTGATTCTAACGCACTGGGTTATAGGCATTTGACAGCATGCAAGCAGTATGTTGAGTAGAGGTGGACATAGCACCAGCCTTACATGACTACATCCCGTTGGAAATGGTTCCAATGTGGCACAGTCATACAAGGCCTAGCCAACTAAATGAGGATATACAGTTAGATTTTCCAGAGGAAGATTAAATGCTTTTAAAACAAGACGTTTAACATAATGCAGAAGACAGAAGTTTTTCCTGGACGGCACATGTTGTGCCTGCTACTTGTTCTGTGTAGTAAATGTGTGTCAGCATTGCAGAGCCAGCAACATAAAGTTGATGAGATGCAGCGGTTCATTAAAAAGACTAGTCAGAATATTGCCGGGGAGGGAAATTATGACAAATGTTGATAGTTGTTGCAGTCAGCATTTTTAACTGTTTTTATAGACAGTATCTATGAATCCCAAAGGATTTTCTCCCCCTGGAGACTCATATTGGGAAGAAGTCAGATACAGGTCACCCGCTCACGGATATGGCTGCCACACAATGTGAAAAAAGAAACAACATTCAGCATGCCATCCACCAGCACTCAAAGGTTACTCGTTACAGTTGGCACGAAGGCTCTGAACAGATATGGCAGATGGTGGCAGCAGGGTATCCAGCTAGTTCTTCGGAGGTGAGCCTCGGTGGGCAGAAGCGCCTTTATGGGCAGAAGCACCATAAAGATTCCCCAAAACAAATGTCTATGAGGGTAGTGCCAATATCAAATGTTTTGTAGCAACAGCAGTAGTCATTAAGTAGAAATTAGACATTTTCTGTGGAGACTGACAATCAGTGAAAAGAGGACCAGATTGAAAGAGTCTAAAAAAATTGTGTAACTGGTAGCAGGATCACTTTTTGTGTTCGATATAGAAAGAACACACCTTTCCTATAGGACTTCACAGTCCCATCTATAACAATCCTGCAATTTCTGTGACCACAGCTATAGTGCTCTGGTCTGCAAACTGTGGGACATCCTTTCTAGTACCCTGCACTTGGCTGGCACTCAATACCCATTTGTGAAACTGAATGTACTGGAATGAATACGTGGTATGAGTAACCAGCAAACTCATGAATTATTAATTTCATGTCAACTAGTGGATTATTCAGTTTCCCTTTTTAATGAAAAGATTTATTCAGAATTTTGGGTTTGGAAGGTGAGCTTAGAAGTCATCTATTCCAGGATGCTTCTCTTTTCTTAACCAAATCCATGACATATTAATGATAGGCCTAGACAATTATGTAATGGAGCTATGCTTTGATTTCTGAAGTCTTCTAATTGATACCAGAAATGCAAGCTTAGTTAACACTGGTCCATAATAACCTGTGCTAAAGACTTCACTCTAAATAATCGATGCACTGTGTGTATGAGCACATTTATGCTTAAACATGCAAAGACAAAGCTTGTTGGGGATGATACCCAGAGAAGCAGGCTGGCTCTCTCCCAAGACGGCTCCAAATACTAAATTTACCACATTCCAGGGCAGTGTTTTAATTTCTTTAACTCATGCTCAGCCCCTGCCTCCATCAATAAATACAAAAATTTTACATGCTACTTAATATCACTTGAAATTAAAAACAAAATGAATATCTCCACTAAAAGGAATTTTTTTTTTTTTTTTTTTGAGTTGGAGTCTCGCTCTGTCACCCAGGCTGGAGTAAGTGGCACCATCCTGGCTCACTGCAACCTCCGCCTCTCGGGTTCAAATGATTCTCATGCCTCAGCCTCCCAAGTAGCTGGGATTACAGGCATGTACTACCAGGCCCACCTAATTTTTGTATTTGTAGTGGAGACGGGGTTTCACCATGTTGGTCAGGCTGGTTGTGAACTCCTGGCCTCACGTGATCTGCCTGCTTTGGCCTCCCAGAGTGCTGGGATTACAGGCATGAGCCACTGTGCCCAGCCTAAAAAGAAACTGAAACAGTGGGAGAAAGAGCCACAAATCTAGTCTCCCAATCTTCCTTCCCAGGAAGGGGCACGGCCCCAGTCCCCCCTGCTTCCTCAGTGGTTACCCTCTAAAGCAAGCTTGTGCAACCTGTGGCCCAACACAAATTCATAAACTTTTCTTAAAACATTATGAGATTTTTTTTTGTGATTTTGTTTTGGCTCCTCAGCTATCATTAGTGTTAGTGCATTTTATGTGTGGCCCAAGACAATTCTTCTTCTTCCTATGTGGCTCAGGGAAGCCAAAAGATTGGACACTCTTGCTCTAAAGCCTATGTCACCCTTGCTGGCATAGAAACCTGATTTTACCAGCACTTTGAAGCAGAGCCATCCCTTGGGGCAGACTCACATTACCAAAGCTCACCAGACTGACGTAAAATCCTAGAAGGCCAATTTACTAGTTTACAATGAGCAATGTAAATGTCACATAGGTCAGGGGACTCATGCTGATACTACCAGTACATGCTCTCTTTGTTGGCAGAACTCCATGGGAAGCTCAACCAAAATTAGAAAGTTACTGGTGAACATGGAATCAGAACAAGAAGCATGAGCTGAATCAAATATGTAATGGCATCAAGCTGGGCTAGCCTGATACATCCATTTCCTGAGTCAGGGTGATCTTGCCAGTAAAGTCGTACGCCACGGCCATAGTTCCCTGCATCCTTCCCCATAATAGAAACGTCCTTGCCAAAGTGAGAGCAGTCTTCCAAGGTTCTGGCTCAGGCCTCTCCCCCTCTGGACAGGGTTGGGATGAACACTGCCAATTTTTGCCCCTGTGACTCTCTTTTTTCTATACTTCCTTGGGTGACCAATTTTTCTTTAGATGTTTTTATAACCCAATCAGGTTACAAGGAAACCCTGTGGTTCTTAAAGCCATCCTATTACTTAGGATCACCTGATCTACCTTTGTGTAGTTTCAGGGACTCATTTTCAAGTTGAACTCACAGAGGGCAATCTTCTAAGTTCTTGGGGGATGACTCACTGTGTCACTCCCACTAATGGCAATTTAGGTTTCTGTGTATGTACACAATTATCTATATATACATCCACAAACATCCATTTGTATGCTTTCGGTTTATTAGAGCTTAACCCTTTGGGGGAGAAAGCCATCCAACATGGCTATGTTTTTTTTTCTTTAATGACAAAAGTTATTATTTTATTTTAAAATTTTTTGATTAATCTACATATAATCTACTAGCAACCTTTTTTTCTACTTCTCGCTTTTATAATCAAGAGGCTATGTTTTTTCCTTAGTTTCTAACTGAATTGTAGAATAATACACTTTTTTTTTTATAGATTCAATGCCATCCCCATCAAGCTACCAATGACTTTCTTCACAGAATTGGAAAAAACTACTTTAAAGTTCATATGGAACCAAAAAAGACCCCACATTGCCAAGTCAATCCTAAGTCAAAAGAACAAAGCTGGAGGCATCACGCTACCTGACTTCAAACTATATTACAAGGCTACAGTAACCAAAACAGCATGGTACTGGTACCAAAACAGACAAATAGACCAATGGAACAGAACAGAGCCCTTAGAAATAATGCCACACATCTACAACTATCTGATCTTTGACAAACCTGACAAAAACAAGCAATGGGGAAAGGATTCCCTATTTAATAAATGGTGCTGGAAAAACTGGCTAGCCATATGTAGAAAGCTGAAACTGGACCCCTTCCTTACACCTTATACAAAAATTAATTCAAGATGGATTAAAGACTTAAAGATTAGACCTAAAACCGTAAAAACCCTAGAAGAAAACCTAGGCAATACCATTCAGGACATAGGCATGGGCAAGGACTTCATGTCTAAAACACCAAAAGCAATGGCAACAAAAGCCAAAATTGACAAATAGGATCTAATTAAACTAAAGAGCTTCTGCACAGCAAAAGAAACTACCATCAGAGTGAACAGGCAACCTACAGAATGGGAGAAAATTTTTGCAATCTACTCATCTGACGAAGCGCTAATATCCAAAATCTACAAAGAACTCAAGGCTAGGAAGAAACTGCATCAACTAACGAGCAAAATAACCAGCTAACATCATAATGACAGGACCAAATTGACACATAACAATACTAACCTTAAATGTAAATGGGCTAAATGCTCCAATTAAAAGGCACAGACTGGCAAACTGGATAAAGAGTCAAGACCCATCAGTGTGCTGTATTCAGGAAACCCATCTCACGTGCAGACACACACAGGCTCAAAATAAAAGGATGGAGGAAGATCTACCAAGCAAATGGAAAACAAAAAAGGCAGGGGTTGCGATCCTAGTCTCACATAAAACAGACTTTAAGCCAACAAAGATCAAAAGAGACAAAGAAGGCCATTACATAATGGTAAAGGGATCAATTCAACAAGAACTAACTATCCTAAATATATATGCACCCAATACAGGAGCACCCAGCTTCATAAAGCAAGTCCTCAGTGACCTACAAAGAGACTTAAGACTTCCACACAATAATAATGGGAGACTTTAACACCCCACTGTCAACATTAGACAGATCAACGAGACAGAAAGTTAACAAGGATATCCAGGAATTGAAGTGAGCTCTGCACCAAGTGGACCTAATAGACATCTACAGAACTCTCCACCCCAAATCAACAGAATATACATTCTTTTCAGCACCACACCACACCTATTCCAAAATTGACCACATAGTTGGAAGTAAAGCACTCTTCAGCAAATGTAAAAGAACAGAAATTATAACAAACTGTCTCTCAGACCACAGTGTAATCAAACTAGAACACAGGATTCAGAAACTCACTCAAAACCGCTCAACTACATGGAAACTGAACAACCTGCTCCTAAATGACTACTGGGTACATAATGAAATGAAGGCAGAAATAAAGATGTTCTTTGAAACCAACGAGAACAAAGACACAACATACCAGAATCTCTGGGACACATTTAAAGCAGTGTGTAGAGGGAAATTTGTAGCACAAAATGCCCACAAGGGAAAGCAGGAAAGATCTAAAATTGACACCCTAACATCACAATTAAAAGACCTAGAGAAGCAAGAGCAAACACATTCAAAAGCTAGCAGAAGGCAACAAATAACTAAGATCAGAGCAGAACTGAAGGAAATAGAGACACAAAAAACCCTTCAAAAAATCAATGAATCCAGGAAGTGGTTTTTTGAAAAGATCAACAAAATTGATAGACTGCTAGCAAACTAATAAAGAAGAAAAGAGAAGAATCAAATAGATGCAATAAAAAATGACAAAGGGGATATCACCACCAATCCCACAGAAATACAAACTACCATCAGAGAATACTATAAACACCTCTACACAAATAAACTAGAAAATCTAGAAGAAACGGATAAATTCCTTGACACATACACTCTCCCAAGACTAAACCAGGAAGAAGTTGAATCTCTGAATAGACCAATAACAGGCTCTGAAATTGAGGCAATAATTAATAGCTTACCAACCAAAAAAAGTCCAGGACCAGATGGATTCACAGCCGAATTCTACCAGAGGTATAAGGAGGAGCTGGTACCATTCCTTCTGAAATTATTCCAATAAATAGAAAAAGTGGGAATCCTCTCTAACTCATTTTATGAGGCCAGCATCATCCTGATACCAAAGCCTGGCAGAGACACAACAAAAAAAGAGAATTTTAGACCAATATCCTTGATGAACACTGATGGAAAAATCCTCAATAAAATACTGGCAAACCGAATCCAGCAACATATCAAAAAGCTTACCCACCATGATCGAGTGGGCTTCATTCCTGGGATGCAAGGCTGGTTCAACATACGCAAATCAATAAACGTAATCCATTACATAAACAGAACCAAAGACAAAAACCACATGGTTATCTCAATAGATGCAGAAAAGGCCTTTGACAAAATTCAACAACCATTCATGCTAAAAACTCTCAATAAATTAGGTATTGATGGGACGTATCTCAAAATAATAAGAGCTATCTATGACAAACCCACGGCCAATATCATACTGAATGGACAAAAACTGGGAGCATTCCCTTTGAAAACTGGCACAAGACAGGGATGCCCTCTCTCACCACTCCTATTTGACATAGTGTTGGAAGTTCTGGCCAGGGCAATCAGGCAGGAGAAGGAAATAAATGGTATTCAATTAGGAAAAGAGGAAGTCAAATTGTCCCTGTTTGCAGATGATATGATTGTATATCTAGAAAACCCCATCGTCTCAGCCCAAAATCTCCTTAAGCTGATAAAGAACTTCAGCAAAGTCTCAGGATAAAAAAAATCAATGTGCAAAAATCACAGGCATTCTTATACAACAATAACAAACAAACAGAGAGCCAAATCATGAGTGAACTCCCATTCACAATTGCTTCAAAGAGAACAAAATACCTAGGAATCCAACTTACAAGGGATGTGAAGGACCTCTTCAAGGAGAACTACAAACCACTGCTCAACAAAATAAAAGAGGATACAAACAAATGGAAGAACATTCCATGCTCATGGGTAGGAAGAATCAATATTGTGAAAATGGCCATACTGCCCAAGGTAATTTATAGATTCAATGCCATCCCCATCAAGCTACCAATGACTTTCTTCACAGAATTGGAAAAAACTAAAGTTCATATGGAACCAAAAAAGAGTCTGCATTGCCAAGTCAATCCTAAGCCAAAAGAACAAAGCTGGAGGCATCACGCTACCTGACTTCAAACTATACTACACGGCTACCGTAACCAAAACAGCATGGTACTGGTACCAAAACAGACATATAGACCAATGGAACAGACCAGAGCCCTCAGAAATAATGCCGCATATCTACAACTATCTGATCTTTGACAAACCTGACAAAAACAAGCAATGGGGAAAGGATTCCCTATTTAATAAATGGTGCTGGGAAAATTGGCTCGCCATATGTAGAAAGCTGAAACTGGATCCCTTCCTTACACCTTATACAAAAATTAATTCAAGATGGATTAAAGACTTAAATGTTAGACCTAAAACCATAAAAAACCTAGAAGAAAACCTAGGCAATACCATTCAGGACATAGGCATGGGCAAGGACTTCATGTCTAAAACACCAAAACCAAGGGCAACAAAAGCCAAAATTGACAAATGGGATCTAAGTAAACTAAAGAGCTTCTGCACAGCAAAAGAAACTACCATCAGAGTGAACAGGCAACCTACAGAACAGGAGAAAATTTTTGCAACCTACTCATCTGACAAAGGGCTAATATCCAGAATCTACAATGAACTCAAACGAATTTACAAGAAAAAAACAAACAACCCCATCAAAAAGTAGGCAAAAGATATGAACAGACACTTCTCAAAGAAGACATTTATGTAGCCAAAAAACAGAGGAAAAAATGCTCATCATCACTGGCCATCAGAGAAATGCAAATCAAAACCACAATGAGATGCCATCTCACACCAGTTAGAATGGTGATCATTAACAAGTCAGGAAACAGCAGGTGCTGGAGAGGATGTGGAGAAATAGGAACACTTTTTCACTGTTGGTGGGACTGTAAACTAGTTCAACCATTGTGGAAGTCAGTGTGGCGATTCCTCAGGGATCTAGAACTAGAAATACCATTTGACCCAGCCATCCCATTACTGGGTATATACCCAAAGGATTATAAATCATGCTGCTATAAAGACATATGCACATGTATGTTTATTGAGGCACTATTCACAATAGCAAAGACTTGGAACCAACACAAATGTCCAACAATGATAGACTGGATTAAGGAAATGTGGCACATATACACCATGGAATACTATGCAGCTGTAAAAAATGATGAGTTCATGTGCTTTGTAGGGACATGGATGAAGCTGGAAACCATCATTCTCAGCAAACTATCACAAGGACAAAAAACCAAACACCGCATATTGTCACTCATAGGTGGGAATTGAACAATGAGAACACATGGACACAGAAAGGGGAACATCACACACCGGGGACTGTTGTGGGGTCGGGGGAGGGATAGCATTAGGAGATATACCTAATGCTAAATGACCAGTTAATGGGTACAGCACACCAACATGGCACATGTATACATATGTAACAAACCTGCACGTTGTGCACATGTACCCTAAAACTTAAAGTATAATAATAATAATAATAATAATAAAAGCACTCAAACAAACTTATAAGAAAAAACAACCCCATCAACAAGTGGGCCATGGATATGAACAGACACTTCTCATAAGACATTTACGCAGCTAAAAGACACGTGAAAAAAAGCTAATCATCACTGTTCATTAGAGAAATGCAAATCAAAACCACAATGAGATACCATCTCATACCAGTTAGAATGGCGACCATTGAAAAGTCAAGCTACAACAGAATAATACAGTTTTAAACTAAAGAACATAAGATTTAGTTAAGATGGAAAATATCTGAAAATACTGTCAGCTCCTGAAAATAGGTAATTTGCTATGGAAGCGTCCAACATGTAAGCTATGACAGGCATCTTTTATTCCAGGGTTAACAACTTCTATGCACGAACACATGCATTCCAAACAATGGAGACTTTTATATCTGAGATATGTAAATTAAACGGCCGGCCTAATTTAGAAGTACTTGAAAGCCCTTTTCGAAAATGTCTATCTGATTTGCTCACCCTGTGAATGCACAGTGGAGAGCATGAGTTATGCTCCCTTGAAAAGATCAATAATACCCGCGACAGAAAAGGCTTTCTATACAGTTGCTGAAGGAAGTGCTGGCTGTGGGTCAAAGGGGACTGCAGCCTCCCCGACAAGCTCTGGTCTCAAATAGACTCGCTGTCATCCATGCTACTGTGATGTATTCATTCCTGATGGACAACTTGCTTATATGAAGCTGTTTTAGCTAAGAAAGGGTGGCATTACATTTTCCCACAATATTTTTTTTTCCCCTCAAATGCTTTTACATCAGAAAAGGCTTTTAAAACCATTCAGTCTGGGAAACCAAGATGATCTTTCGTATCACTTACCTCTTGCTAACACCTAATAGAAATCTAAAGGGACCTCATTCCCCAACAGAATTAACAGAACCGAGAAATTACCATCTGCAGAAAACAGTAAGTTTGTTTGCTTTCAAAGCCACTCAAGCCCAGTGCCTCCTGATCAGTCAGGTTCTTTCCAATGGCAGCACTGCTAGGGAGGAGAGAACAATTTCTCCTGGGTGGCTGAACTCTTTTCCCAGCTCTCATGCCCTGAAACAGCTAATTTGCCAATATACATAGGTACCAGGGAAGTATGAGTTCGTTTCACGCCAGAAGAGAGTTTATTCCTACCAGAGGTCGCTGCAAAAAATGGAAAGGTTCCTTTTCCTAAAAATTGTGTATATCTAAAAAATGATTTAAATCTCAACCAGAGGTTTAAAAGAGATGCATGTGAAAGAAAATACCCTTCTCAGTGGCTGCCTTGGACTTGAACTCTTAGAGAAGTCACTCTGTGATGATGATATCTATCATTCAACAACCACCCTGGGTCCCTCCCCAGCCTTTCTCTTATAAAAACCGAATCTTCTTTGCCTGGCCTTTACTGTCTTCTTTCTTTGCAGGAACCTCCTGCCCCCATTCTCCAGGTCATTTCTCATTGCTCCATCCTTGATTATAGCCAAGTTTCTAGCTTTTCTACAAATATTGCTATTTTGTTCACTTCGACTTACGTTGTTCGTTAGGACTCAGCGATACCCTGTGGGTTCTGACAGCGTATACCCCTTACCAGAGCCAAACGTGTGTCGAACACCTACCTCATGCAGGGTGCTGGGCTAGGGACAGGATGCTAGTTATACAGCTTGATTTAATAAAAACCAGTGTGGAAAAATCCTTTACCAAGAAATGTAACTTTTAACAGAAATTGAAAACATTTATTTTGGTTTCTTCACCTAGAAATCTGTTGATGCCTCAAATAATCACTAGAAAGATGTTCTTTAGAAAGCAATGGAGAATATATATAAATAGGTGAATATTGCCTTTTTGAAACTCAAAACAAAAACACTAGTATATTATAGAGAGGGGTGGAAAGAGTCTGCTAGGAAACCACTAGAAAGTGAATTAAGAATTTAAATTATTGCGAATATTTGTTGATTGCTATTTTGTAACATCTGAGAGGCAGATGACCAAGATTGATTTTTTTGAGGTTGTCACTTTTATTTCTTCCATCCTGACATGCATTTTCCTCTTACTCTGTGCAGATTAATCTAAGTGGTATGCTGCTATACTTGCTAACCACAGTCCTTTGAACTCTGAACTTTAGTTCAGATACGTTAAAAAAAAATAGTCACAGTACTGACTGGCTCTTCTCTTACTACTAAAAGTGCCTCTGAATTTGGGGGTATTTGTTATAGAATCTGTGGCTGTCACTAAAATAATTTCTTAGAATCGGATATTTTAGATTCTTGTCTAGTTTACTGCTATCAGCTCAAACTTTGTTGGTCATATGTAGAGGGGAGGAAGGGCGAGACTGGGGAATAACCCATCTCCAGGGCTAACACTCAGACTTCAGGTGATATTTATTACTACAAGTTGAACAGTCCTAATACAAAAATCTGAAATGCTCCAGAATCCAAAACATTGTGGGCACCGACACGATGCCACAAGTGGAAAATTCCACGACTGATGGTCACAGTCAAAATGCAGTCAAAACTTTGTTCCATGTGCAAAATTATTAAAAATATTGTATAAAATTACCTCCAGCCTATGTGTATAAGGTATCTATGAAACATAAATGAATTTCATGTTTCAACTTGGATCCCCAGCTCAAGAAATCTCACTATGTATACGCAAATATAGACAAATATCAACAAATCTGCAATCTGAAACACTTCTGGTCCCAAGCATTTCAGATACAGGATCCTCAACCGCATACGCCCCTGCTTGTTTTGTATAATAGGATTGCTGGGATTCAGGAAGCACAGATCTTTATGTTGAAAGGAAAAGGAAATAAAAGCAAGCCAAAGCCAGTGCTCCTGCCTCACCCATCAAAGGAGCACTGTTTTACCTGGTTGGTAGAAATCAGGTGACAGCTCCCTGGCCACAGCTCTCGCGATGTCGCACTCCTGGCGAGCGGCCAGTGCGGCCTGGTCGGCAGCATCGGCCTTCGCTCTGGCGTGTGCAGTCCTACACAGGGCACAAAAGGACGAGTCAGCATAGGTGGCCCCTTGTTACTTACACAGGGACAAGCAAATTGTAATCTGGGAAAAGAAATGTTAATTATGATTATGGCCCGACACCCACAAAAGCAAAAATTTTAGAGTCCTATTGCCATGAAATTTCAATGAAGATGACACAGATGAAGCTAAACTACCCATGAATTGCCTCAGCCCTTCTCTCAAGGGAAATGAAAAGTAAGAGCAAGGTCTGTGTAGCTTGATGCTAAGTGTGGTTTTCAAAACTTACTGGATCAAATCTCCTGTTGACTTTGGTTGGCATTCCTCCCCACCCCTAAAATTATGGAAAGTAGAATTAGAACATATAAATTAATAGTGTTTATCGAATTCATTTCTACGGTACAATCAATGTAAGAATTTGACTAAGAAAGATCTGCCCACTGGCATGCTGGCGAAGTAGCTCTTTGAAGAAAAAAATTAGTGAAATGGGGATTGGTAGTGTTTACTCACATCCATGTGTAAATGTTCTCACCATGGCCAATTTCAGGCTACCAGCATGATGCCATTGGATGTGTAGTGGGGAGATGTGCACTACTGGTGCTCGCCAGCAGGAGCAAACCACAGGGCCCGCTCTAAGAACATGCTCAGAAGGGTTCCTGAGGAGCCCATTTAGCTGACTTTTAGGCATGTTTCTTGTATGAACCAAAAAGGAGACAGCGAGGCAGAACTGGCAAGGATGAAATGGATCTTTCAGTCTTCCATAGCCTCCCTGGCCTGTCCTCACTCATGGAAACCTCTCATCTTTCTGGAGGACTAGGGTTATGGGGAAGGTGGCAGGAAAAAGAATAGGGCTTCTTATGGCTGGACCAGGGAATGATGTCTACTGGCCCCAGAGAGGGCTGGAGGGAAGAAAAAAACTCTGGTTTATCTGCCCTGCAAAGGGGAAGGCCTTGTCCCGTTAGTCTTTAGATGTTTATGGGTACCTATTTCTTGTGACTTTGTAAACTTTCTATTATATTTTATTAGCACTAGGCAGGGCTATAGATAACTAGCAGTGAAAACTTAATGGAAGTCTGAAAACGGTGCTTACACTTATGTTGGAGACAGTAGGAGAGAGGAGGAATTGGGAAAAGGCATGGGCTTTGGGTGCTCTTCAGGGAGAACACACGGGCAGCAGCTGGAGGAGGCTGGCAGGCGAACTCCTGGGACCAAAACACGGAGGGACCGGGCCTGGCCTGAGACAAGGGGGTCAACTGGGAGGCCCCCTTTTCACATTACTCTCTTCAATAACCTCCTCTTGTCCTGTGCTCTCACGGGACTCCTTTCACTTCTATGTAGGATCTAAGCAAGCCTGAAGGCTTGATGTGTTAGAATGTAAGCTTTGTGAAGATTGGAATTTTTAATTTTTGGTCCTCTGTCATAATCCCAAAGTGCAGAACGCTACATGGCACATACTATTTATTGAGGGACCACTTTATGAATAAAGGAATGAATGATGCTTCCTTAGGAAAAGCTGGGTAGTTCTTAAAACTGAATGGAACGACAAAACCATAGAGACAGTAAAAAGATCCAGAGTTGCTAAGAGTTCGGGGTATAGCAGGGAAGAATGAATTGGTGGAACAGAGGGCATATCTGGGGGAGTTTAATTATTCTGCATGATACTGTAGTAGGGGACATTACATATTTGTCAAAATCTATAGACTGTACAACACAAACAGTGAATGAAGCCTGATGTAAACTATGGACTTTAATACTAATGTATTAATACCGGTTCATCAATTACACAAAATGCATCTCAAAATGCAAGATGTTAATAATAGGGGACACTGTGTGTGTGCATGAGGAGAGGAGGTATATGGGAACTTTGTAGTTCCTGTTCAATTTTTCTGATAACTTAAAACTGCTCTAAAAAATAAAGTCATTAAAAATGAGTGGATCAACTTCAAATCATCAAAACTGCTATTTCTAAGCCATGGAGGATGCTTTAGATTATTTGTGTATGGGGTATCAAGAAATATGAAATGGAAATAACATCAAGAAAGGAGGGACTTCTTCTTAAACAACTGGCTGTTGGGATAACCCTGTATGGGTGCCATTGCTGATCTATGATGGGTAATGCCTTAGTCCTGTGTGTTGTGCCTGAGAATCAACGGATGCCCTCTGCTAATGTTCTTTCAGTTGCTCAGAATCTAAACTTCTTTTTCCCCCAAATGATTTTCCATTTTGTCTGCTATTCTTAGCCAGAGCCTAATTATGTCTAGGTGTCATAATTAATGAAGCCATAAGAGTATAGCTATGCTGCTTTATAATACAATCTGTTAGCCCTTTAATGATAAATTTACAAAACTCAAGGTACAAATAACTTATTCTGATTCAATCACAACACACCACCATACAGTCAAATAAAACAGTAGTAGTATATCTACTACTTTTTATAATATGCTAAACTGGAGAATAGACAAATACAGCTTAACCTTTCTGCAAATATATTTTGGAAGCACAGCATCAGTGAAGCCTGCTAGTACTTAACCCTTTACTTTTTTACTTGCTGTTTCCTATAAGACCACACAGCAAAGGAGGACCTTTCTATCCAGCCCAGCTCTGTGGCTCAGTGCTACTGTATAGCTGGCTAGATGAGTCAAGACCACATTCAAACCTGAATCCTGAAGTCTGCTCAAGAGCTTTTGGAACCGATGACAAGAAGGAAGAACAGAAACCCACTCTGAGTTTGCTGTTAACACCAGCCTGTATAGCTAAGGCCACTGGCATGTCTAGATTTTGCCCAGGAATAATCTGGACTTGCCTCTGGCTTATGTTAGTGAATTCATGTGATCACATCCCAGGCTCAGTTCCAGAGTGACACACGACCCCTGTAATCAGTCAATTGCGATTGTTCTTGCGTTGGCGGGTGGGGTTCAGGTTAGGCAGTCTGGAGAGATAAGCTGAAACCACTCAAACTGGATGCCATGATGCTGTTGCTGGTCACAGGCAAAACATGCATACACCAAAGGGGAATGCGTGCCCCAAAAGCATTTCATTTATCAAAAGACTGCTGACATTTACAAATCTTCAGACCCTCAAGAATCTCCAAATACTATTATCACAAATACCTTCTCCCATCAAATGCAGTAAAAAGTAACTGAAAAGCCACTTCTTTAAATTAAGCATCAGCTGTTGACTTTCTTTTAGGGCTATATATTTTTAACAAATAAACCGAATTTTTAACTTGTGAAGAGTTGCACCTTATGGGTGAAGACAACACAGCCATGCTGGCTGGGGAGACCTGGGAAGCTGGTTATGCTCACTGAGCAGCTATGGAACTCCCTCCTGGACATAAGCTCTGCAGAGGTCAACTGTGACCAGCCGCAACAATAAATGGGGAATTTCTGAATGCTAGGCATCACCTGTACTTAAAAACTTAATGACAAATTATTTTCCTAACCAGCAATTTGATGAGTATCTGAGGTTTTCTTGTCTTCAATAACTGAAATAGTGTCTTATGAGCTCTCTAGTTGGCTTAGGAGAAAAGAATCTAGTTTCTTTTTCTTAAACATGTAAGGCTTTAACAAAAAGCATACTCAATCATACATGGAACATGCTGAGCATACTCTCCTCCTGCTAAGGTACATGTGGGTCCCTGAGACATCTCCAAGCTCCTTTCAATCTCTTATGCATCTGTGAACTCACATAGCTGATAAATATTTTCATCTAGAATGGAGAACAAGTCTGCTAAAGGTGAAGTGCTATTTCTACTTTTTATATAGTCTTTTCTCAACAATAAACTGCTTCAAAATTGTGCTGATTTTGATGTTTTTAAAAATCTGTGACATATTAAGTCTAAGTTAGTTTACTGATCTAACTTAAAACTTGACAGCAGAGGTGATAACCTAATTGATTCAGGGACCATCCTTGTGATTTGCTTTGATGTACAAGTATTTCAAGAAAATTATTAGAAAAATTTAAAAATAAAAGCAATTGGCACATAAAAACCCAAGTCTTGGTTGACGGCAACACCATTCTTGCAGGTGCTCAAGCCAAAACCTTTGAGTCATCCTTGACAACTCCTGTTCTCTCACACACCATATCCACTGTCAGCAAATCCAGCTGGCACCACCTTCAGAGTATATTCCCCCCACCCAGCCATTTCACGTGCTCTGGTTCACTGTCACCTCACCAGGGTTAGTACAAACGTAACTGACCTCCCTACTTCGATCCTCCTCTCTGCCATTTTATTTCCTTCCAGGTTTGTCTTGAAGGTGGCTTAATAACCAAAAACACATTCCTGGGTTATGGCACCATGGGTAAGAAAATGCAAAATATAGGAGACGTTAGACTTTTTTGGACTGTGACATTATTCATTTATGAGAGACCTAGATTTGAGAAAACCAATTATCCTGTGCAGACAGTTGCAGCCCTTAAGAAGAAATCAGTCTGTTAAGCAAGGAATATTCTTGATAGGGATAAGAACCAACTGGCTCCACAGGTGTCAGTTTAAAATCAGAGGTGTGATTTCTGAGTTACCTGCACCTAGTAAGAAATGAGTCTTTCAATCTTGATTTGGTTCTCTGATAAGACAGACTCAGCAAGGCTCAGCACAGGTACACATAGGGCCTGAAATGTCTGCCCCAACTTCTAACTTGCAATCTTTTATACATCTACTAACTGACGAAGCTGATAAAGACTTTGGTCTAGAATAGACAATAATTCCGCTAAAGCTCCATTCTCAGTAAACTTGATTTGGGAAGATGACTTATGTGAACCCATCTTCACCATCTATTCATTACTGAATGTTAGTTTTCTCCATAAATTCCTTTTTTTTTAAGAGATAGGACGTGGAATAATAACTTTAAGACAGAATTCTTATGTCCTGGTTTAAAACAAGTTATATCACCAGTGAATAGTTGCCCTCTTTGCCAAGGCAGGAGTTCCTGTCTTCCTTTTCTCTAAAAGCAATATCAAGTTATTTAGATATAAAATGTAAACTATTATGTTATCTAGTTATTTCTAAACAATATAAAATGTAAACTATTATGCCCCGTGTTACACTATCCTTAACGAAGTCTGCTATTTGATATTTCAAGGGCCTAAACTTTTGCAGAGGTGTTATGATATAGGCTTTGAAAGTATTAATAGCCAGAGTAGGTGAGGCCACTCTGAGCCACAAGTGATTTTTGTCAATGAGATAAAAAGTTAAACCACATTACTTCATCATACAAATGCACCCACAGATTTGTAGGGAGAGGAGAGGAGCCAAGATTCACATGAAGAATGTTCACATGCCATTTGTAAAAGGCTATCCATTACGGGGAATCATTGTCATGTTTATAAAGATCTAGGTGATACACTCCTCCTTAAGAGTCTGGTGCCAGGAAAAATGTGGTCTCTGATCTTAACTCCTGTGCTTCCTTGTATCATACAACATGAACTACGGGATCGATTGTTTCTCTTTTTGTTAAGGCTACCTGGAAACTTGGAGTAAAACTATCCTCAACGTATGCACACGGTAATCCTTTCTAATCACATGACTTTATTTTTATACCCCCAATATCAGGAATTCTATCATGTATGTAACTCATTATAGTGTCCTGCAAATACTTTTTGGAAAGCAGGATAAATAAATGAAACAAAACATTCCTGGATTAATAAGCTCTTGTAATACTAAGTTTTCTGAACTCTAGCCCCCTGCAGTGTGTTCATTCTCAGGGGACATATGTAACAATTTGGGAATAGTGGTGTCTACTATTCAGCCTCCTTTTATAAGATTTCTTTTCGTCCATCACCAGAACATTTTTTAAGCTTAGAAAAGAAGTACTTATTTTTAATTAAGTACTTTATAGACTTTTTTCCTTAACATTTGATCAAAAACTTAATAAGCTTAAAGGCTATATTCTCTGGATAGGACAGATCAAAGGCACATTTCTAATCCTTGATTGGAATATGCCAAATAATTGGTTATTCTACTTCATTGTGCTTTATAAAACTTATCTATAAGACTTACCTTCCCATGTTATTTACGTGTTGAGAAAAATCTGATGTAGAAATATTTAAGGGATGTTTTTTTCTTGGAATAATTTTTGGAGAAAGGTCCTTAATAATGACAGTCATTCAAAAGTTCAAAAACATTACCATTAAATAAAATGAAAACTTCTCTTTAAAACATAATCACTGCAACCCACTGAATGGGAGAAAATGTTTGCAAATCATGTATCTGATAAGGGGTTAGTATCTAGAATACATAAAGAACTCCCACACTTCAACAACAACAAAACAACCTGACTGAAAAATGGGCAAAGGACTTGAATAAACAATTCTGCAAAGAGACACAAATGTCCAATAAGCACTTAAAGACACTCAGCATCATTAAGCATAAAGGAATGCATATCAAAACCACAATGAGATACTATTTCACACCCATAAGGATGGCTACTATAAAAAAAAAAAAACAACAACAGAGAATAACAAGTGTTAGCAAGGATGTGGAGAAACCGAAGGCCCTGTACACTGCCAGAGGGAATGGAAAATGGTGCAGCTACTGTTAAAACAGTATGGTGGTTCCTAAAAACATTAAAAATAGAATTACCACATAATCCACCAATTCTACTTTTCAGTATATACTAAAAAAAAAAAACTGAAAGCAGGGTCTCAAAGTGATATTTATACACCCATGTTCATAGCAGCATTATTTATAATAGTCCGAAGGCAGAAGCAATCCTAATGTCAATGAATGAATAAACAAAATGTGTTGTATGTATTCTAGATACTCTTTATCAGAGAGATGATCTGCAAATATTTTCTCCCATTCAGTGTGATGCAGTGATTACATACATACTGGAATATTATTCAGACTTAAAAAGGAAATTCTGATACATGCCCCAACATGGATGAATCTTGAAGACATTATGCTAAGTGAAATAAGCCAGTCACAAAAAGACAAATATTACATGCGGTACCTAGAGTAGTCAAATTCAGAGACAGAAAGTAGAACAGTAATTTCCAGGGGGTTGGAGGAGAGGAGAATAAAGCATTATTGTTTAATGGGTACAGATTGTTAGTTGTGCAAGATGAAAATGTTCTGAAGATTGGTTGCACAGCAATGTGGGTCTACTACTACTGAAATTATATACTTAAATGGTCAAGATGGTAAATTTTATGTTATACATATTTTACACACCTAAAAATAAAAGAAAGTCACCTAATGTGCTACTATTTACAGAGCATCTTATATGTCCAGAGGAAGTGAGGAGAGAAAAAACAAAGGCTGGGCTCTCCGTTGAGAAGTTGCTGCATGCAACCCAGCCCTGGCATGCTAAGAATCTAATAGAGGAAGCAGCTGTAATGTATAGCAATAACTGAGGGGCATTTTAAGGAAAGAGGTGTCGGAACTTTGTAAAATGCCTGTTTCTCTAGCTTTTAACACAAAGCCTGGCATGGAGGCTGTCTTCAACAAATATTAGCGGATGAATAAATAGGTAAAAAAGAGAGAAACATAAAAGATAACCCCAAGATTTCTAACTTGGTGTACGAATAAATGACCTAACTATGGTCCGAGAGTGATGACAAGTTCTGCTTTAGACAAGTAGGATTTTATATGACATAGGCATCTGTAGTTGGAGATACAGGGCTGCTATGCAAATTAAAGGTCAAGGTTCTAAACGGAACTGTGAGCATCATGTCACAGGAGATGAGTTCAACGAAAGGTGGTTGAACTCACCAAATAAGTGAGTCAAAAAAGTAAAGAACTGAGGACTGAGACAAAAGTGTCCTTGGGTGAAGGAAACAGGAAGGTAAACGGAACAGCAGTAACATACAGGTGGAAGGGGAACTTCTAATAGAGCTGTTCACAGTTCTTGTTCTTGCATAAATCCTGGGCTTCTTTTAGGAGGTAAGTGGGCCAGATCTGAATTTGCCTTATCTCTGGGGCAGCTGCATGTTTCTCAGCCTGACTGGCTGATTTATGTGCAGTCACTGAAATGAGTCAGTCCTGGAGAAGGTGAGGGCTAGGGAAAGCTTGCTGAATTTGATAAGAACCTTTCAGAGAGCAGTTCTCACAAGGAGGCCACCCCAGAAGCCGGACTGAAGGGAGTTGGCGAGGAAGTGGGCAGAAGAAGCCGAGGAAGCAGGTGTGGGCCACATGCTGGAGACTTTTGACCCAGAAAGGAAGGAGGAAATTTGGATAGTAACCAGAAGGATTAGCTGGGTCAAGGAAAAAGACGTTTTACTCGTATTTTAAGAAAATGAGGGCTGATCCTGTCGGAAGGTGGGAAGGATGCCCAGAGAACAGGAGAAAATGAAGCAGCTCTGAAAAGGTGACAATTGCTGGAGTTAAGTGCTGGATGAGTGAAAGAAAGGAAACAGGAAAGAATGTAAGAACAATGAAAGGGGTGATCCAGTGGTTTTAAGGATCCTAAAACCTGAAGGAGCCTAAGCTCAAAAGAGACCTAAAGTGTTGTGGGCTTTGGAACCAGGCAGACCCAGATGCACACCCCACTTAATCACATGTTGGCTATATCACCTTGGTCTCAATTTCCTCACCTGTAAAATAGGGAGAATACTACTTCGTAGAGTTGTTCTGGGATGAGGACGGATTTATATGAAGTACTTAGTACTAACATAGAGAGGTACTTAGCCGATAAATGCCCACGATTAGTCTTCTGTTGAAATAAACAGCTGGCAGGGGAAATCTGGGGCTTAAAGTAAAGAGGTAAAGATTTGGAGTCAGCACTGTACAGAAGTTCTAACGAATGGAAGAAAGGCACATTAGAATCTATATGATTCTGCATTGTTCTCTAGCAGGGCTGTCTCTTCTGGGAGAAGAAGAGAAGGGAAAAGGTGGCTTTGATGCAGGGTCGGAGACATGGAGCAAGGAGGATGGGGAGCACGGTGTAACCCATGACAGAGTTCTGGGTAGGAAGGAAGTATATAGAGCCAATGGGGCCTTTGGACCAGAGGAAATAGAAAGCGTGAAGTTAGGATCAAGCGAAAAATCAGGCAGGCCAAATTATTTAAAAATGGATGCATATTCTATAAAATGATACTAGATATAATCCTGACTGTATGTTCTTTTTAGCACTGGAGCAAACATCTGAAAGTGCTTGATAAGAACTTCAGAACCTGAGAAGACCTTCTGGGTAACGATGAGAATTACCAACGGCAATACTGTTTTTGTTCACATATCAGTGTTGTTATGCTTCTTGTCCTTTACCAATGGTCCATTATGGGTACAAATTTAAGCATGACTAGGAATTAGAGTAATTCAAGACTGTATGATGGGCAAAATACATGACGGGAGCTAGGGCTATTCAGCTGAATGACACACTGACCAAGTGATCGGATCATAAACTGATCTCATCTCCACTTAGCAGCTGCAAATGCCCATTAAATGCACACTGTGGTGCTCAAATGATTCCATTTTATAAATACTTATAAATACATTTTTAAAAATTAAACAAACACCATTCACTCCTTAAAAGTGACATGCACCCTCTAGAACTCCTTCTTGAACTCACAGTTGAAAAACATTCTCTAAGGTAGTAAGATATCTGTTTTATATTATCTAAAATGGTTCTCTAGAAATCTCAAATCCAGCAGTCTGCTACCTCACTTTGTTCTGTCTAGATATGCCCAACTAGCGAAGAACAAAAAGATCTATTCCTCTATCAGGCTTTTGATGCTGAACAGTATGAACATTGTGCATCTTAAGCTCTATCCTTTCCAAGGAATGTATTTTGAAGTTACAGAATTTATGAGAGAACTGTTTTGTGAGGAATGTTAAAACATTAGGGGTATAGTTATTCTCTCAGTGAACTTGTTTTATTCACTTTATGTTTCCTTGTAGGAACTGCTGCTCTGTCACTCTGTTTATTTCACATTTGTTTGGTGACAAGGAATCATTCATTCTACAGTTCAACTAAGAAGCCCATGCATATTTTTACTTTAAATCTTCAGTTTCTTGCTGCAACAGATATTGAGGACAAAAATATAAGAAGCACAAGCGTATTTGCTTTGATTTATATTAAACTTCTGGTTTTGCTCTTAAAACTTCTGCTTTAACAGACCTATTAAAAAACACTGTTTGAAGTGAAAGGGGCTCTGAGAGTCCACATGATCCCTCCTGGTGACCAGGTAATTACTTTTCCTTCTATAGAGACCTGAGACTCAGAGAGATTAAGGAACATATTCAAAGTCACATAGCAAAGTCATATGGCTATCCAGAGAAATGAATGGGCAGAGCCCAGGTCTACTAACCTTTAGGATGAAGACTGGTGACTATGTTGTGAAAAGAGGTTTCTTTATTACCATCTTCTAGGTTTGTTTTAGCAAACATTTTATTATCATCTAGCTATACATTTTTCTTTCTACTATAGGAATTCATTTATATCTAGAGTTCATCTTCTTGTATTCATGCTTTCTCTGTGAATCTGTCCCTGCTCTCCTTACTTCTCTATTCAATCTTTTATTTTAATACATTTATGCTTCCTATTGAAAAATGCACATTTTGAGCTTTCTTCTCCCAATGTATTTTTTTTTTAACGAGTTTCGGCTGACCTTCAAATGAAAGAACACAGTTTAGGAAACATCTTACTAAAGACTGTGGGACAGATTTGGTTTTCATCAAGGTTATGCTTTAGCAGGAACATTTTTAGGTGGTGTTAAAAATACTACAGATTCATCCAACTCATAGTTGCCTTCCCCAAATCACCAAATTAGTAATTAACGCCTCCAAGTTTAAAAGGAAATATCAGAAGATCATCTAGTTCTTCCTGAATTCTTAAGAAGTTTCTTATTTTTCCTCATGGGAATCTCAAATTTGTTGAGTTTACCTATTTTTAGCATTTGCTGTGTTACACCAAAAACAAATTTTTCATCCCAATACTCAACAGATAAAATGATAGCTTATCTGAGGGCACTGAGAAAATGGAAGCAGAAACAAATATGTAAACCAGGGTGACTCGTTTCTGTTTAGTACCCTTAAAGAAAAGTAACACTTTGGTACAATTTGGGGAGCAAAGTCAGTTTTGAAGATGAATGCATGTACATCAAGATAAAAATGTTTAATTTTCCTTCATTAAAAATGGTGGTAGAAAAGCAAGTCAGAATTCAAGCAAACTAAGTACAAGAACCATGTTAAACCCTGGCTCAAATAACAGGAATCTTTTCCTCTGGTCCTCATAGATTGTTAGTGAACTGCTTCAAAGCTTACATACTTACCATGCTTATAGGACTTGGGATATTCCTGACCAGCAGCCTGCTGTCTGCCTGGGTATCTCCTCTAGACACACTTTGATGAGCTTTTAACCTTTATTATCTTCGTGGTGGGATTGATTCTGGGCCCTGGGATGCCACGGCTGTCGGTGGGATGGATGGACTCCCGCTGCAGCCACTGAGGAATGCGGGGTCTGCCCTCCTGGACTCCACTCCTTAGTGACAGATGAAATAACTTGAATGGAACTACTCCTCACCAATCCCAGGTTCAGACTGAGTCCAAAGAATTTCAAGAATTACTCTAGGCACAACGGGAATGTTGCACATCCCCCAAACAAGGGGGAAATTTAGGAAGTCATTTCCACCGAGGCAAGAATTTCTAGAGGCCCAAGAATTCAGAATCTATGGACTGCCATCTTCTAACTGTGGGGAAGACGACTGAATTGGGAGGGGTAGGGAAAGTTATACTGCCAACACCCCAGGCCCACCCTCCCCCTTGTTGCAAGTTGTCTAGTATTAGTTTTGGGGTCCAGGGCCTTGCCTGCTGCTTCGCCGCTATCTGACAGCTACTTTAGTGGGGTCTCCAGAATTGCCCTAGACATCAGGCTGTATTTGCCAAGTTAGACTTGTTCAATGTGCTAAGTCTTGGCCAGCAATAGGAGTACTGGAAATAGTTCTTCCTGCCTTTTCAATACAATCATACTTGTCTTCTGACATGACAATAGACTTGGTGACAAAAGGATGTGCCCTCGCCTTACTGGCTGACTGCCCTACCTGAAGCACAAATGTGAAAAATCCCCTTCCATTTAAGGCAGAGAACCCTGTAGCCATGAGGCTCTCTAGGATCCTGGTGGAAACTTGTAAAAGGTATTTAAAATTTTGGACCTAAATGTTGCTGCAACAGACACAATGGGAGATGAGACTTCATAGGCAATGTTTTGTTATGGCATGAAGAAAACAGGGGCACAGAAAGCCCGTTTATAGTTTCATATGGAGTCTTGTGGGCTGATCAGTAACCCTGAAAACATGAGGGCTGTCAGGGCAAGGAGGGGCCTGTGGGGTCCATCATGTTGTTTGGAAGAATCACATCCTGCAGGGGCTCCCACTGCCCTGGCAGACAGGGCTTCTTCCAAGAGCTGGAATACCCTGGAAAATGGCATTTGTTCCACAGAATAAGAAGGAGAGTTAAGAAGCCTCTTCCCATCCAAGACAAAGGGGCAGGAAACTGCACAGAAACTCGAGGGGTGATTTTTTTTGCTCACTGCTTTGCAGCTATGCCGTCAGGAGCTTTTACTAATGTTTCGCATGTCCCGCTGTCCTTGTCTTCCTAGTAACACTTCTCCAGGTTTCAGATAACTTTTGAATTTGTGTTCCCTAAAATAATCAACCCTGGCCTGTCTCCCCTGAAATTTTTTCATTGCTGTCCAAATCCTCATTTCCTGATCAACTAGATTTTCTACCTCCAACAAAACCTCAACATACTTAATGATCTACACTTCTAGAAATGCTTTTACATTATTTGCTACTCTGGGCACACAGGTAATTCTGCCTAGTTCTAAATATCATGTTCGCTCTTCTTTCCCTACTTATTACATACATTGCATACATCATTCTGCTCCAACCCCTCTGTAATGCTAGGGGTGAAAAGAAAACTTCTTCTCCCTTAAATCTCTCACTGGCAAAAGATCACTGCTGGCAACAGTAAATTATAAATATGAAGTTTCTCTGTAATGTTTTTCCGAGACGTCATAGTAACAACGGCTCAAAGCATGATCTTGTATGGCAGAGTGAAACGAAAAGGTTCTGATTCGATCAGAGATGCCTCTGTTGGACCCTTAGCTCTGAGATACTACAAATATACCTTCTTGCAAGTTACTTATTAAAATATATTTTCCAGGGTGCTGGCATAATTCCAGAAAACAGTTTGTCTCTCTTGGCTCTCAAAGTCTGAAGTTAATGTTTAAACTAAAACCTTGTCTACTCTAAATATAATGGAAAGATCTAGATTATTTTTAAAATCTTCTTTGTAATCTTAGAAGAAACTATCAGTTTAACCACACCATTTGTAACTACCAACTTAAATGTTATAAGGTGATGAATCCCTTGTATAATGAAAAATCTCTCAACTACTGAATGTTTGCTCGGTGGGTTTAATATGATGGTGGATTTTGGGAGAAGAATATATAAATATGTACACACATTTTAAATATGTATACATTATATTAGATTGAAATACATATATATCTGCACCAACTTAGGAGTATCTGAAAGTTTTTTGTTTTCATTTGGGGCACATACTTAACTGAATTCTTCTTATCCTCTAATGTTTTTTGGTTGAGTTCCAGGAAAAATAACAAGAAAAACTAATCAACAACAACGACAACAAACCCAACCACACAGAAAACTTCAGGAATGAATAATTTAACCAAAATATTAGATACAACTCTTATACTAGCACTGCCTTGACAACAAGTCAGGATCGCTCATATTTTTAAGTTATAATTTCATTACCTACAGTACCAGGCTCCTCTGTCAAATAAGGCTTTATTACAGGGCTATTATGTAATTCAATTCATGGCTTAAAAATGTCTCCTATGTCTGGAAAGCCTAATTGGAATGGTACTGTCCTTGCCTCCTGGTAAGAAATCATTAAACTGGAATTCAGTAACCAGATTTTATTTTAAAAATAATATAGCACATTTTTATTCAGTTTTTGAAATACCCTTCTAAGCTTTTGAGTGATTTAACCAGTCTTCTTTCTTATGCCCTGGGACCTTACGTTGACCTGAAGTTTAAGTTATGAAGGAGGTGTCCTATCTTCTGTTGTTACTTGAGCCTCTACAACCTCTCTCAAAAGCCCATTTTTCCCGTCCCTTAGCCATCTCCTGGCAAGAAGCCCCACTCCCTGCCATTTGCCACTTGTTCTGGGCTATTTTAATTCTGGACAAGTTGTGGTAGTAGGCTATATTTAAATTGGCCTGCTCTGCGAAGAAACACGGCAAATGCACGTGGCACCTTTTCCCTTTTTGACATAATCCAAGTGTGCTCTGGCTCTGAATCAAGCTGTGAGATTCTGTACCACACACCCTGGCTTGACTCCCACTCCCCGCTTCCCAGGTGTTTACCACCCAATAGGTGGGGCAGTGGGCGTTTTCTGGGAGAAATGAGCCATGGCAGGGACCTGTGGAGCAGTCACCAAAAACTTAAGAGACTGAATTGAGAAACGTGAACAATAATGAAAGGAAAAGTAAAGATGCTTTCTGGCTCCAGTTGAGCACTGCTGGAATATTTATAGAATAATTTTTTCAAAGACCAATTTCCAGATATAAATTTTGTCAAGGTATAATACATTTATTGAGAGAAGCTTACAAGAAAGTGCATGCACATAAAAAAGCCAGCTTTCTCATGTTTCTGAGCTTTTAGATGTGGACATTCTAAGAACATTTGGTTCTAAGCTGCACCTCCCTTTTGCCTCCTCCACTGCCATTAGTTTAGACACTTCTGTGCTAGACAGAGGGTATAAGTTCTTACCTGGAGTTATGCTGTTGCTTCGAGAAGAAAAATAGGTCAGAAATGCCCTGAATCATTAAAAATTACATAAAATGTACAAAACACCTTTCTAGAGAACAGCTATTGAGGGCTTGTAAACTTTCACAGTTCAAAGTTGACCTAAAGCCAGAATTATCCCTCTATCATGAAAAATCAGAAGACAGTTAACTTTTGAGGAAATATTTTACATGTCTAGGACTTTTGCCTAAAGACCTAACACACATGATGCTGATATTAACATCTTCATTTTGCTGGCAGTGGAATTAAAATCCAGCTTAACTTATACGATCATATTCACCTAGCAGATCTAGAGGAATTTTAGTATAGAAAAAAGGTTTTGGACTATTTACTTTTAAGATGTTTATTTTGCCTGCCTGGGCTATGAGAATTTTCCTACTGTCGGCCAAATTTCTATTTGATTTTTTGCTGAATAAACATTACTACCCAAGCAAGCAGTAAATAACAGACTGGGCTTTTGTTTTCTGGAATAAGCAGGAAAACCATCTTAGAAATGTTAAGTTAAAAAAAGTTTTCATCCACCTAGACTTGAATTAATTCAAAGCCACTTTTAAATGTCCCTAACACAGGAGGGACCATTCACAGACTATTTGGTTACATGTAGTCAGGGATACAGACTTTCAAACTTATCTACATAGTAGCAAAACAGAGATGAAGAAAATGGATCAAAACAGAGATGTCTGTTTTTATTGGAGGGCACGTGTTACTGAATATAATTATGCTTTGAATATCATGAAAACACAACCCCAAATAAATCCCATGTTACCCTTAGTGCTCTGAGCTTTCAGAGAGCGAATTTCAGATTTCAATAAACAAGATGTCATCTTCTTTCCTGAATGCCTTCCCAAGCTCTCTGGTATTCTTTTAAGTAAGAAAATTACCTAAGGTCTTCTTAGTTTTTCTTTTCTTTTTCTAAGATGTTTCTCCAAGCTCATTCTTAAAGCCAGCATGACAACAAAAAATGTGGGTGACTCTTCCACCGTAACTATGCAGAACTGTACTTTGCAAGAGGTTGTGTATTCACTAATCTGGATCAAGAACCTGCCTTGGAGGCCCACTGTGGCTACATCAGAACAGACAATGGGAGCACAATGTCCTTAAAGGAACTTCCAATCCTTTAATGTAACAGTCATCAGTTTTTCTTCACAGAACAAGGATATGAGGCAGACACACTTCCCCACCCCCTGCTCTAAGAATGGGGGGAAAGGTTTTTGAGTCTTCTTTCTTACGTCAGAATCAAATCAGGAAAGAGACCAATTCTGGCCTTAAAAAACAATCTAAGTGGTTATTATTGAGCTTTTAAAAATATTTTTAAAAATATTCCTAATTATGGTTCAAATTTGATTATATTGTATGCTTCCCTGTAATATTATCAACTAGAAACACACATATAGCTCATACATGCTCTAAGATTTAAATGAATGAAAGGGTTATGGGTCATTATTTCTAGGAAAAAGAGGGTAAAGGAGAAGTTAAGAGAAAGTGTATATTCTTTTAAGGAGGCCAGGAGAGAAACTAACATTAAACGGACACATAAAACCATAGGTGTTGGGAGCTGGAAAAAAGGGGCACAGGTCAAGGTTTTTAGGTAAAAGAGTCGTGATAGATGGGACAGGTCCCAGATGTCTACACTAGCCATAGGCCCGTGCTCCACTTATCCTGAACAACAGGTTGATCTAAGGCTGTGAAGGTGGGAGCAGGGAGATGACCTGTGAACTCTGCCCTTTGTAACATGGAGATCAAGCCCCAGGCTCTCGCCTCTATGTGGCAGTAACAGGAAAATATATAAAGGAGAGTGGCAGACTGTTCCTAGTCAATGACTTGCAACCTATAAAGTACTACCATTGCAAAAATATAAATACCTGGGATATACTGACGATATTAAGTCAATCAAGTATTGATAATAATGATAATTACTGTTAACACTGAGTGCTTATTATATGCCAGGTTTAACTAGCATTATCTGAGAAGTTTCTGCATAACATCTGTAATCTACCTTGGGCCACCAGCTGGTGAGTGGCGGGAGCTAGGGTGACCTGAAGGTAAGAACTGCACATGCACACCTGCATCCCACTGTTCTAGTCGAGCTGTAGATTTTTCCTGTGATGGTCTTTCTGTCCATTCTGTCTGTAAATCCTTGGTTTTCCTCATCATCTGAATTAATAAAAGATGAACATTTTCTTCCAAATGATTTTTAAAATTTTTCTTAAATCAACATATACAGTTCTCCTTATTGTATGAGTTGATTCTTGCATATAATGACCTTTTAAGAGACGAACTTCTTAGTTTAAATAAGAGTATAATCGACCATATCATGTAACAAGTGATTGTTAGCTACACTAGCTCTTCAAATTATTTTACTTAAAGATAAAAAACTTACCCAGTTTCAACATCTCCCTTAAGCCCTTGTAAGATGTTGAGGTGTTGCCAGTGTTATTTGTTCTTTCACTGAGGTTTCAGCAGGTGATGCAGGCCAAACCCGCTCTAGCAAGCACTTTGTGATCTTGGGGTGGCATATGAAGCCCTCTGTCTGCAAGGCCACCCTGAGGCCACACTTGCCATCCCATCCTGGTCCCCGCTGTGCTCCCGCCATCTGGAGGCCCTCACTGTTCCCTTCCCACCCACTGCCCTCGGCATGTCCTTAGCTGTCTTGGCACCTGTAATATTTGGCACTGAAAAGCCGGCTACCTCAATCTACAGCATATTGTTACAACCACAGCACACATGCAATGCTTGGATTAGATAAGCATAATGGAATTTTAGTCTCCCTGGACTACAGATGTAGACACATTATTTAGGATTCACAGACTTCAGAAGTGGCAAACTCAAAGTATCTCTTACATCATATTGGAACACAGCCGAAGTTGAGTTTCTTGCTGTTTGTCTAATCCATTCCTATGGTGGTTAAGAGCATGGGTTCTGGAATCAGACTGCCTGGATGTGAATCAGCTCTCACCACTCACTAGCCTGTAACCCAGGGTAAGTTACTTAGCCTCATCGTGCCTCAGTTTCTTATCTGTGAAACGTGAATAGTGGTAGAACCCACCTCTTAGGGCTAGAAGAGGCTCACAGATGTATACATAAATCCTAACAACAGAAAATACACACAATGCTGGGCAAAGAATGAGCATTCAATGGCATGCAGAGAATATTTATCCATTTGATTAATAACTTAAAAATAAGTTTCTAAATAAGTAATATATTCACATGGCTCAAAGATATATTAAAAAAAACGGGAAGAGTCTCCCATTCACCCTGATACTAACCCAGCCATAGCTAACCAGTGTCGCTTTTTTTGTTGTTGCTAATCAAAAGGATTTTCCCAGAGTTTTAAGTATATACAAGAAAATATGAATATAAAATCCTATTTCCTGTTTCTAAACAAAAAGAGGCAATATATATGATATTTATTGATATGGTTTGGCTGTGTCCCCACACAAATCTCATCTTGAATTCCCATGTGTTGTGGGAGGGACCCGGTGGGAGATAATTGAATCATGGGGGCAGGTTTTTCCGTGCTGTTCTCGTGATAGTAAGTCTCACGAGATCTGATGGTTTTAAAAAGAGGAGTTCCCTTGCACAAGCTCTCTCTCTTTGTCTGCTGCCATCCATGTAAGACATGACTTGCTCTTCCTTGCCTTCCACCATGATTGTGAGGCTTCCCCAGCCATGTGGAACTGTAAGTCTAATATATGATACTGTTTTTCCCATAGCCAGGATTCACTGGTCCAGAAATCAAGGGGGGGAAGTGGAAGTGGCCCCACTCACCATCACCCCTAGTGATCCACTAGCAAAATTTTTGCTTCCTGTTCCTGTGATATTACAGTCTGCTGGCCTAGAGGTCTTAGTTCCAGAAGGAGGAATGCTGCCACCAGAAGACACAACAATTCCATTAAACCAGAAGTTAAGATTGCCACCTGCACACTTTGGGTTCCTCCTACCTTTTAGTCAACAGGCTAAGAAGGGAGTTACAGTGTTGGCTGGGGTGACTGACCCGGACTAATACACTTATGTACCTTTGTAAAATGCTACCAGAAACAGTAACCAAGCTTAAGGTAATACGTTGTGCCAAACTCCTTTTCCCTTCATGAGGGATGACAGAGAAATAGGACAGCAGAGACTTAATGGGGTGTTGGTCAAAGACTTGGATTTGGGTCCTGTTCCACCATTTGTAAGCTGTGTGACTCTGGCAGACCACTTAAAAGTCTTGGAGGTGGGGAAGTGGTATTGCCAACATGTTTGTGTGGGAATATAATTAGGGATATGTGTAAGAGCTTTGTAAATTATGAAGCAAGACAGACACACACACACACACAGAAACACATATGCACGTGCGTGCACACACACACACACACACACATACACACACACAGCATCATTTTAAGTTAGAAGCTGCCACAACCCACAAGGCCACTCTTTCCACTCTGGAAACACCGGTATGTGGCTGTGGAAACACCAAGTCCCTATTTCTGATTCAGTATCTGGCTGGCCAGAGGACATTTCTTGTCTAGGGTCCCAAGGCTCTACCATTCCTTGAGAAACAAAGACCTGGTGTGAGGTGGACTCTGACTTAGCTCAACTTTGTTCAACATTTCCAATATAGATCCAATTTCTTTGGGAGCTGAGCTAAAATGTCATCAACAGTAATTTTTACCTAATGCTAGGCTTAAGGTTTGAAAATAAACAAGAAGTAAATTGGGAAGTGGAGCAGAAAATGACACCAAAGACTTCCCAGCAGTTTTTACTTCCTCGGAAGCAACACAACCTGCTTAGTCCTAAAACCAGGGCTGCCAGACTTTATTCCCTCCGTGTTCCTGACACTGGCAGCAGCTGGGATCTTAGGTTCCTAGGGGGCTAAGTATGGGTGGAGTAGCAGCTCTGCACAGGGGCTTAAGAGACTGGATTCCTTCTACTGCAGACTCCTCACTACTTAGGCCTAGGGCCTTCTATCTACCTGTGATATATTCGTTTCCTCATTTGTAAAATTGAGGGGTGAGAAATACAGCAATTCCAATTCATTTCTTATACAAAAATCTAACATATTCTTTCCTCTTGCTATAAAAGCAGATAAAAGTGTGTATGTTCTGGCTTATAGTTACCCATCTCCACCCCTTGGCTTTCCCCTGCCTCCAACAACAGCCCTTCAATAAAATCTAAGAATTCTGAGGAACACAGTTTGAAAACCACTGGAAAACTAAAGAGTTCTAAAGTTCCCTTCAGCTTGAATATTCAATAGTTGTGGTAGCTGCATTTTATTTTTAAATAAATTCATTTATTTGTATAAATAAAAACTAGACCTCTTTGTTATTTAGTGATGATGGTCTTCATATTAAATATGAATTCTTTTGCTTTGGTAAATAAGCACAGAGGTATCAGATTCAACAAAGGAGAGGCAAATATACCTTCTAACTAAACTTTCCTATCATTTGAATGATAAAGAATCTTAAATAATGGCCTATGCACAGCAATGAAATCTGTAGTAAGTAAAAAATGAAGTTATATGTATTTGTAACTGTAGATTGCAAAGTCTAGCAATAGATGTTTATGCATATTAACACTCAAGGATTAATAGTTGATTATTTTTATAAGTGCATGGTAGGAGGCATCATAATAGAACCAGACACGGTGCAAAGTACAAATATCCCTAATGGACTGGGCAAAAGGTATCACTTCCTCAGCTGTGAGGTGGTGAAAACTTGGGGGACTTTGCCATCCTCATGGGATAAGAACTCACTACGTGCAGAAATGACCATTTTAAATTTGACTTCCAAGAACTGGCCTACTCTTCAGCAAAGCAGACAGATGGTTCACATAATATTGGTTTTTAATTTTTGATTATTCTACTGACACATTCACCTTTCTTATTAGTGATGAAATGAATGGAGGTGGGAAGGAAGAAGGGAGGCAGGAAGGGAAGGAACAGCACAGAGAAAAGTGGATAACAGGGAAACTGAGGAGGAAAGGAAGGATGGCGATACATTGTCTACTGTGGATTCAGCACGCCAGAGGGTAACTAACCAGAAGACATTTTAGAGTTAAATTTAACATCAAAAATCTATCTTAAGTTCTCAAAAATGTGGAAATTAAAAATTTAATATTTATATAAGACTACAGCATGCATGAAAATATACACTCAAATAATACACATATATCATACTGCCTGCCTTGCAATTACGGAGCCTCTATATTTTAGAAACTTTGCCAAACACTTTATGAACAAATCATTATGCTGGACTCTCACAACAGTCCTGCAAGGTTATTATTCCCTCTATTTTATGTATAAGGAAATATGCTCCAGTAGGTAATGGTTTGTCCAAAGTACACACCAATAAACAGCAGAAACAGGACTAAACCCGAGTGTGTTCAATGATTCAGCTCATATTCTTTCCTCCACATGGTTCTGTCTTTCACATGGAAATAATTAAAATGTTATGGGGAAATATCTGCCAACTTGTGCTACTTGTTTGCTTATTTTACTGGTTCTTGTGTTTAAGTCTTAAACATCTTAAACTTTTGTATTTAAAGTCTTAAAATGAACTTTCACTAAATTGATCTTTCAGATAAAGAAGATTTTTATCAATTCTGCAAGCTACAGACAAAACTAATAATCAACTGGAAATTAACTAGCATTGCTAACCCAGCTCTGCTTACTGTTATCCTCCCTGGATCAGAATGTTACCAGTGGTTACTTGGACATGTAAGTCTTGCCTTAATATAGTAGGAGCAAAAATCCTACTGATCCCTCAGTGAGCCAGTTTGGTTAAGAGTGACGAAAATACTAAGTGGACGGATGTGTCTACCCAATTATTTCAGTTGGACAGACCTAGCCTTAGTACCCAACACACTGAAATAGCCTCGTACTTCTTTAGAAACAAGTTACTATGGACAACTTTCTAACTCATGTTTGATATGAACATTTCATTTTCATGAGAGTCTGCAAAAGATGCTAAGAGTTCTGATTGCAGGGAATCCAAACTCCATGCCTGGGGATCACTGTGATGTGTTCCAGATTCATTCTCATCTGTCCTGTGTGGTTAGTGGGAGCTACCCCAACCCTGACCTGACTCATTCCACAACTATCCCCTCACATTCACACTTCTGTGATCTTAGGTCATGGGATAAATCTTCTTGGATTTCCCCCTCCCACACCCTGCCCTTTTCTTACAACCACTGGTACCACCCACTGCCAGCCTCTTCCTTCCCAGGAGAGCTGAATAGCAGCCACCTTTGACATTATAACAGACTGGAAGATGGGGAAAGGCTACACAGAAATGACCAAACTAGCTCTCGGAAACACGCTTAAGAAGCTGTCTAATCCAACCTGAGGTTAGGAGACTTTCCAAATGTTCCATAGTTCCCTGTGTTGGAAGGATCACTATGCATCAGGCATTACATAAGATCCAGCTCATACATGAACCTACCTAATCCTTTTGATTTCCCTATCAGTATCCTAAAGTTATTGATGAAGACACCAAGGATCAGGGAAGTTAATTTACTTGCCCAAGGTGGAGTCAAGACTTTGCCTGACCCCAAAGCATGTGTTCTTCCCACACTCCACTACCTTAAATCACTGAGATATTCACTGAGTGTGAATAAGATCAGTCCCCCTTGCATGCCTACTAGTCTAGACCTTCCACCAAGTTTTCCCTATCAAAGACCCAAAGCTATTATTCAAAAGATGTGTGAATATTTTATTCTAAAATATTACACTTAGGGGCGATCTGCCCAACCACAGAATGTATTCCATACCCTATTGGAAAGTTTAAGTTTTTTTCTGTGCCATTAGGATAGAGATGTCATGAATATGCATGCTGAGATGGGTACCAACAGTCTTTTAAACTGTAAGAAAGCATTTTAAATTAAGAGTTTTAGAATGTATATATTTGAAAATAAGCCAGGCACAGAAAGGTAAATACCACATGGTTTCATTCTTTTGCGGAAGCTAAAAAAGTTAATCTCATAGAAGTAGAGAGTAGAATAGTGGTTAACAGAGGTGAGGAAGGTTAGGAGGGAGATGAGGATAGCCAGAGGAGGTTAACTGAGGCAAAATTACAGCTAGGTAGGAGAAATACGTTCTAGTGTTCTATAGCACTGCAGGGTGACTACATTTAACAATTCATTATGCATTTTCAAATAGCTACAAGAGAGGACCGGGAATGTTTCCAACATAAAGAAATGATAAACATTTGACGTGATGGATTTCCTAATTGCTCTGATTTGATCATTACACATTGTATACATGTATCAAAATATCACACTGTTCTCTATAAATATGTACAATTATATGTGCCATTTAAACATAATAAATGAATTTAAATGGGTATAATATTTTACTAGAGGTATTTTAATGAAGGGCATCTTGACTTTTAAAAGACAGTTAAACAATGTTTATTGTAGCAATGCTTGTGACAGTGGGGTGCTAGGGGTTATTAGGGGAGCAGTGAGTAAAACGTGTATGTAGACTTTACTATGCAGCAGTCAGAATGCACCAGATGTACATATGGCTGCATGGATAAATCTTAAAACTGTGCTGAGTGGCGAAAAGTACATATAAATACAACTTAAAATGCATGTAAAATATAAAATGTTATTAATATCTTAAATATATATTTTTAAATTATAAATAAAAGAAAATGGCCTGTGTGGCATAGTGTCATTTAAATAAATTAAAAAATATAGAAAACACTACATTTTTCAATGTCTACATAATCAATGACATGTAATAAACATATTACTGAGTGCTTATAGAGGGGAATGGGAAAAAGGGTGCACAAGAGAGGGGCTTGCACTGATGGTTGCATACAGAAAGCCAGAAACTGAGGGCTGTGATGACATCAACCCTCTACACTGAAAGGTTAAGAAAAGGGAAAGGAAGGTGGGAAGGAGAAAAGATGAGCAGAAATATAGGTAGGCAGAGGATGAATACAAGTTATGAATCTAACTCAGAGCTTTGGCTCCACACACTCATTTTAATCTTTTAGTTCTATTTTTATTTTATAGTGGTATAATATACAATCATCAGTTTCAGAAACTTCTTTTAACAGCGTGCGGAGTGCACACACAGCTCCCCCTCCCCAAGCCCTGATTAGAAGCCCAGATTGCAGCTTGAATACTAACATACACTGAAAGTGGTACTTGTTGGCATTAGAATTGAACTCTTGGATTTAGTCCCATAAAAAATGCTCCTTTTTCTTTTTATAAATATATAGACTGGCAGAATATAAACACCACAGAGCAAAGAGATGGAGGATATGAAAAGAACAGTGGCAAGCTAGCGCTTGGATGGGATTTAAAGTCTGAGTCTTTCTCCTTTTCCTTACATTCCTCCCCTCCACCCAGGAGATTCAAGGGGTGGCAGTGATTGCAAATTTCCTTCCCTTGGACCCCGGAGTCCTCCTGTCTCTTAACCTCAGGCCAGCTGGGGAGGGCTGCGGTGGTTGGGGAAAAAGCCCTCAGGAGCCAGGGCTGGTGAATGAACTCCTAAACAAACTCCCTATTGACACATCACTAAAAATAAGTATGCTTACATGCATAACACATTTTTGGAACAGTAAACTGAACTCTCTCCTTTATCCTCTCTAGAGACTTATGTTTCATTCTTATTCAACTTTTTATAAAATAAAATGCAGGTGCAACATCTTCCAGCACTGTAGGTAGTAACTTTTGATGTGATGAATGCACATCTGCTGAGAAGTTAAGGAATTGTGGAGAGAGTGGCTGGGTGGTGTATATCAGCTAGCTAGCCTGTATTCCGGTCAAACGCTGATAAGGCTCACTTGGGCATTGCCTTATTTAGTCAGACTTCTCTGCTGAAACACCGGTGCACGGTGACAACTGTGCATGCTATTACAAGGCTTTCTCCTTTCAGTCATCTGCTGACACACCAATTAAAAAAAGCGTCTCCATTATTGAAACAGCCTTTCCTACTAGCAAGTTTCCTACAAAGAATAAAGATAATGATATTATAAATAAATCTGAATATGTTTACCTGGCAAAAGAATTCTCATAAGGAATAATACAAATTGAGTCCTAGTTCTTAAGGCTTTTTTCCTCCAACACTAAACAAATTATAATATTGTATATTACTACTCTACTAGCTTGGCTAAGCTGCATTTTTTTTTTTCATAGACTGGTACGCGCTGGTATGGTTACTTTTTCTTTTTTCTTTTCTTTTTTTTTTAGACAAAGGCTCGCTCTGTCACCCTGGCTGGAGTGCAGTGGCGCAGTCTCGGCTCACTGCAACCTCTGCCTCATGGGTTCAAGCGATTCTCCTGCCTCAGCCTCCTGAGTAGCTGGGATTACAGGCAGGTGCCACCACACCTGGCTGATTTTTGTATTTTTAGTAGAGATGGGGTTTCACCATGCTGGTCACGCTGGTCTTGAACTCCTGACCTTGTAATCCACCCACCTCAGCCTCCCAAAGTGCTGAGATTACAGGCATGAGCCACTGCGCCCGGCCTATGGTTACTATTTCTAACTGGAGATTTTTTTTTTTTTTTAAACCAATAGGCATTACGGTGTTGTAAAGAGCCTTACACTCAAAGTTAGTGACTTGATCTAGACCTGATTCTGCTATTAACTGCACATACACACACACACACACACATATACATGAATTTTTCCATATAAATACTATACTATATGAATTTTTCCATATAAATACTACATATAAATACTATATGTATTTAAAATATTTTCTACAAGTCTAGCATGTGAGCCAGTACTACTTTTAGAATGAGGAAGCTCTTTATGTAATGATATGGAATGAAATCCAATATATAGTATATTATTAAATTAAAAAAAAACTAGGATGCAGCGTTTTCTGAGCTAGAATCCTTTATCTGCAACTCCAAGATCTTGAAAGCTTTAAAAACCAGTATTTCCTTTTTATAAATTTAGTGTCAAAACTTGACAGTAACACCTGAATGCAAACTGACATGAGGCTATTTATGATTCTTCTTTATCCCACTTAGTGTGACTATTCAGTTTCCCTGGAGAATTAATGTGTCTGATTACTTGGTGCTGCTCAGACCCCCTGGGGATATTATGTAATCTGCATTATATGCAACATATTGCTTTTCTAAAATCCAGTTCTGAATTCTAAAATATCTGGACCCAAAAAGTTTTGGATAGCAATTACGAACTTGGAGCATGTAACCATCTGCATCAAAGAGGATAAAACATATTTCTATATACGTAAATATTAGAAAAAGTTTTATGAAGATATTTCACTGCCTTCAGGGAAAGGATGTGGTCAGCTGGAGTGAGGAGGAGATTTATCACTCAGTCTATACCGTTTTGTACTTTAAAATTTTGAACCATGAACATGTATCATTTATTCAAAAAATACGGAAAGTTAATGTTTTAAAAATCATCACTTGCAAATACAGGGCAAGAACCTGGTCTATTTAAAATACAACCTGTTAACAAGCCTTTCATATGCAATGCTTCACACCCATTGCTGGTGGTTACCTTGATCCATATCCTACTCGGTCACCATACACTCCCATTTCTCTTGACTGTCACCTTACACATTTCCAAGTCTTTCCAATGCAACTGTCCCTTCCTTTAAAATACGGTTGAGTTTTTTTCTGCTTTGCTTAAAATTAATTTTTAATATTTATAATTGACACAATGATTGTACACATTTATGGGGTACAGTGTGATGTTTCAATGAGTGTATACATTGCATAATGATCAAACCATGGTCATTACTGTATTTATTGCTTTAAACATTGATCATTTCTTAGTGGTGATAACATTCAAAATCTTCTCTTCTAGCTATCTTAAAAGTATACACTACACTTTTGTTTGCCAGAGGCACCCTACTGTGCAACAAAACACCAGAACTTATTCTTCCTAACTGTAATTTTGTACCCATTGGCCAGCCTCTCCTGATCCTCTTCCCCACTACCTTCCCCTACAGTTCATTTCTTAAATGAAACTTGTATCTCCCTAACCTACCTGATGTTATAATTATGTCTGTAACTCTATAAAACATACAAGTAACTGGCCAGATACATGCTTACTTATTTCTCTTATCTTCTCCATTACACTGGAAATTCATGAAAGCAGAAATAAAATAATCTGGCTTTAAAATTTTTACTTGGTACAGTTTTTCTTGTATTGATGGTTAGTTAAATGGTGTGTATGTTTGATCTTCCTAAAGAGCTTCCAGGGCTTGCCCAAACAGTAAGTGATAAATATTTGCCAAACTGAATTAAGCTTATAAAACACAATCATTTCCCAGGAAAATGGAAAATAAAATGGAAAAAATAATCAAGGCAGGCTTTTGAAGACTCACACACCACCTGTAATGACAAGAGTCTATGTAGGAGATAGAACCCTGGGCTAACAGGGAGCTACTTTGAATTTACAACTCTCAAGTGCTGAAACAGGCACTTGTGGTGGAGAAAACCCAGTAATGCTTTTGGAGCTCTTGCATGCATTAGATATGGTTTAATAAGAACTACTGTGAGTTGGCTGGGCACAGGTGCTCACATCTGTAATCCCAGCACTTTGGGAGGCTGAGGCGGGTGGATCACCTGAGGTCAGGAGTTTGAGACCAGCCTGGCCAACATGGTGAAACCCCGTCTCTACTAAAAATACAAAAACTAGCCATGGTGGTGCGTGCCTGTAAATACAGCTACTTGGGAGGCTGAGGCACGAGAATTGCCTGAACCTGGGAGACAGAGGTTGCAGTGAGCCAAGACTGCACTCCAGACCGGGCAACAGAGCGAGACTCTGTCTCAAAAAAAAAAAAAAAAAAAAAAAGAATTACTGTGAGTTAAAAATTACATTTTTTCTTGTAATGTTAAAGAAAAAAGGTTATCTACTGATTGTTATGAGTCCCAAGGACCTAGGGTTGAAATCTTTAAAAATCATGGGCTACTAAATTTAGAAACAGCCTAGATCTTTTTCTTAGAATTCTTGAAATCACTTCAAAATGATTTTTGAGAAGGTCACTAAATTGCATTAGTTTGCACATACACTTTAACAATTAGTCTAGTTTCTTTTTTTTTTTAAGGCAGAAAGCGGAGATTTTTAAAGAAGGGTGAAATTCCACCCAGTGACATGAAATTTCCCTCTGACTATACATTTCATTCACATCCACTGTTTTGGCACTGGTAACAAACAGTTGCATTCAAAACCAGCAAAAATGAAACAAAGTAACTTTTTTTTTTGGAAATTAATCTTATTGAAGAAATTCACTTTTAAACTATGTCCCTATAATCACAAACTAAAGAGAAAACATCTATGTCGTTTTCAATACAAATATATACTTGTTTTAGCTGACAATATATTTTTTTTCTCAGCTAGAAAACCCTTGACAACAATTCTAAGTCACCAGTCTCGCTTTACTGCAAAGAAAATTAACTCCAGGGAAGTCACAATTTATTGGATGTGTTCTATCTGCAAGGTATACAATTATTAAAGAGAACTGGCCGGACTCAGTACAATATTGTCTAATAAGTATTACACCAAAACAGAGGTCTGTACTGAGTGCCATGGAGAAGAGGGCGGATGGAGGCGGGTGGAAAAGCAGCCCCAGGAGGGGCTTTGGCGAGGACAGGTTTCATTTTCCCATCCTCCGTGGGTTGCTAAGCCTCCGCCGCCCTCTGCAGCAGAATTTCAGCTGCACCAGCACTTACGCCTTGCAATTGGCTGTGTACTTATTTGTCTCACCCAAGGGCTGCCTCTGAAAACCCATTTCTTCAACAGCATGCATGTCATCAGCAAGGAGTAAGCTCTCAATCAACATCCAGTAAATGAACTAGATCGATGAATGACTTTGGGGTGAAAATGGGGAAAGTAGAGCCAGACATCCAGAAGTACAGAGGATCGTAGTCTATAAGTGGGGAGGTGGGAAGAGTAAGAAAATGGGGTTGGGCAGGAATGGCAAATGTGGGCAGAAGGCAAGAAAATGCAAGAGGGAGAAGGGAAGAATAGTTAAGGAGCACAGGAATAGTCAAGGAAATGCTTACTAGGAAGGTTAAACACAGAGTTAAGCCCATGGACAATTTCTCAAGAGAGATGAATGCATGTCATCTTTGGTAAATATCAAGGTTGGTGCAAAAGTAATTGCGGTTTTTGCAATTAATTAGGTTGGTGCAAAAACAGCAATTACTTTTGCACCAACCTAATACTAAATAAACAGAAGGTGTGAAACCACAGACTTATGTAACTGTAACAGTCTTCAGTTATTTGAATAACCTTTTGTTTGCACATTTCAGGCAAAAGCTTGTAGATATTTTAAGTATGTAAAGAGCTGACTTGGCCTTAAAAATGACGCTCAAACTATGCCCTTCTTTTGTGCATGGAGTGAAGACTTTACCTAAGAGTTTAGTGCTGGGCCAATATGGGCTCACCCATCTGTGAAGGGAGTGGGGAAGCTGCAGCATAAACTCTGAAAGATACAAGCAAACTAGTCCAAGGAAACCCATCTGTACTAAAACCACAGGACCCTGTAAACCAGGTAACCTTCAGTAACGGGAAAGGACGTTTTCTATAGAAACCTTCCTGTTTTGAGAAAATGGAGCAACAGTCCAGTCAGACTTGATTTTCATTTCTTTACACAATTAATAGGAAATGGCTACTGTGGCTTAACACCACTGCAGTCTGGCAATGCCTGCGTCCATCCCACTGACACCACTAGCTACAGCATGGCCTTCTTCAGAGAAAGATAACACCATCTTAGCGAGAACAGACGGGCTAACATATTAATAATGGTGATTAATGCTTTGATTGAAAAATAAGGAGGAGACAATTCTAAAGGTATTTAAATGCAATTAACATTAACTTAATTAATGCAATTAACATTAATTTAATTAATGCAATTAAATTTAAATTGCAATAAACATAACCCTGCAGTAGCACACTAAGAACTGGTGTTCCCACAGTGCTGCTGGCGCCCCCAGCACCTGCACTGGTGCCCTTTTCTCATCCTCTTTGCTCTACTTAGCACACTCTCTCCCCATTTCTACTTGCCCAAATCCTTGTCATGGTTCAAGATCCAATTCTAACTCCCCTTTCCCCATGACCTTGCCTGATGCTGCCGCATGGATAAGCCCTTTGCCCTTATGAACATTAAATGTTAAATGTTCTGAAATAGTTCTTAAAATGTTCACTTAAAATGTTCTGAAATAGCTCTTATTATTTTGAGATACATCCCATCAATACCTAGTTTATTGAGAGCTTTTAGCATGAAGGGCTGCTGAATCTTGTCGAAGGCCTTTTCTGCATCTGTTGAGATAATCATGTGGTTTTTGTCTTTGGTTCTGTTTATGTAATGGATTACATTTATTGATTTGCGTATGTTGAACCAGCCTTGCATCCCAGGGACAAAGCCAACTTGATCATGGTGGATAAGCTTTTTGATGTGCTGCTGGATTCGGTTTGCCAGTATTTTACTGAGGATTTTTTCATCAATGTTCATCAGGGATATTGGTGTAAAATTCACAGCCAATATCATACTGAATGGGCAGAAACTGGAAGCATTCCCTCTGAAAACTGGCACAAGACAGGGATGCCCTCTCTCACCACTCCTATTCAACATAGTGTTGCAAGTTCTGGCCAGGACAATCAGGCAAGACAAAGAAATAAAGGAAAAGAGGAAGTCAAATTATCCCTGTTTGCAGATGACATGATTGTATATTTAGAAAACCCCATCATCTCAGCCCAAAATCTCCTTAAGCTGATAAGCAACTTCAGCAAAGTCTCAGGATACAAAATCAATGGCAAAAATCACAAGCATTCCTATACACAATAACAGACAAACAGAGAGCCAAATCATGAGTGAACTCCCATTCACAATTGCTACAAAAAGAATAAAATACCTAGGAATCCAACTTACAAGGGATGTGAAGGACCTCTTCAAGGAGAACTACAAACCACTGCTCAACAAAATAAAAGAGGACACAAACAAATGGAAGAACATTCCATGCTCATGGATAGGAAGAATCAATATTGTGAAAATGGCCATACTGCCCAAGGTAATTTATAGATTCAATGCCATCCCCATCAAGCTACCAATGACTTTCTTCACAGAATTGGAAAAAAATACTTTAAAGTTCATATGGAACCAAAAAAGACCCCACATTGCCAAGACAATCCTAAACCAAAAGAACAACGCTGGAGGCATCACGCTACCTGACTTCAAACTATACTACCAAGCTACAGTAATCAAAACAGCATGGTACGGGTACCAAAACAGAGATATAGACCAATGGAACAGAAGAAAGCCCTCAGAAATAACACCACACATCTACAACCATCTGATCTTTGACAAACCTGACCAAAACAAGAAATGGGGAAAAAATTCCCTATTTAATAAATGGTGCTGGAAAAACTGGCTAGCCATATGTAGAAAGCTGAAACTGGATCCCTTCCTTACACTTTATACAAAAATTAATTCAAGATGGATTAAAGACTTAAATGTTAAACCTAAAACCATAAAAACCCTAAAAGAAAACCTAGGCAGTACCACTCAGGACATAGGCATGGGCTAGGACTTCATGACTAAAACACCAAAAGCAATGGCAACAAAAGCCAAAATTGACAAATGGGATCTAATTAAACTAAAGAACTTCTGCACAGCAAAAGAAACTACCACCAGAGTGACTAGGCAACCTACAGAATGGGAGAAAATTTTTACAATCTACCCATCTGACAAAGGGCTAATATCCAGAATCTACAAAGAACTTAAACAAATTTACAAGAAAAAATCAAACAACCCCATCAAAAAGTGGGGATATGCACAGACACTTTTTAAAAGAAGACATTTATGCAGCCAACAGACACATGAAGAAATGCTCATCATCACTGGCCATCAGAGAAATGCAAATCAAAACCCCAACGAGACACCATCTCACACCAGTTAGAATGGCGATCATTAAAAAGTCAGGAAACCACAGGTGCTGGAGAGGATGTGGAGAAATAGAAACACTTTTACACTGTTGGTGGGACTGTAAACTAGCTCTACCATTGTGGAAGACAGTGTGGCGATTCCTCAAGGATCTAGAACTAGAAATACCATTTGACCCAGCCATCCCATTACGGGGTATATACGCAAAGGATTATAAATCATGCTGCTATAAAGGCACGTGCACACGTATGTTTATTGTGGTACTATTGACAATAGCAAAGACTTGGAACCAACCCAAATGTCACTGTGGCACTATTTACAATAGCAAAGACTTGGAATCAACCTAAATGTCCATCAATGATAGACTGGATTAAGAAAATATGGCACATATACACCGTGGAATACTATGCAGCCATAAGAAAGGATGAGTTCATGTCCTTTGTAGGGACATGGATGAAGCTGGAAACCACCATTCTGAGCAAACTATCGCAAGGACAGAAAACCAAATACCGCATGTTCTCACTCATAGGTGGGAATTGAACAATGAGAACACTTGGACACAGAGTAGGGAACATCACACCCCGGGGCCTGTCGTGGGGTGGGGGAGGGGGCAGGGATAGCATTAGGAGAGATACCTAATGTAAATGACGAGTTAATGGGTGCAGCACACCAACATGGCACATGTATACATATGTAACAAACCTGCACGTTGTGCACCTGTACCCTAGAACTTAAAGTATAATAATAAAAAAATTAAACAGAAAAAAACTGATTTCCTCATGGCACTTACTCTCCACCTCGTATCACAGTGATGTGGAATGTTCCACTACTAACTAATATGCCACTTGAGTGCTGGCATTATTCCATGTTCACCTGGAACCCCCTGAATACCCAGCAGTGTCTACTCAAGGAAGCAACATCAAACGGCCAATAAGCAAGGGGCTTGGTCTAGGTCTTCCATGAACCGCCACTAATACACACTGTGGAGGGGTCTGTGGGCACTGACTTCTAGCTCCCTGTGTTTCCTGTGTTTTACGTAATTCTTCTGATGCCATCTTGCAGATTACAATTTACCCAGCTGCATATGGGAGAAAAGAATGGCTTCAGTTATTTCCTTAAAGCCTAAACAGACATACTTACAAAAGGGTAAAATAAAGATATTTTAATAATCTTAACACAGATGTTTCACATTGCTGTTAAAAAAGAAAACAAACCAGAAAAGTAGTGTAAGGAGAATTTCCTACCTAACTTTGATGTTATTTTCTCATACTTTAAATTCTGGCTATTTCTTCTGAACAGGTTGATCAAAGCCATATGAGGCAGTAATACAGAAATGTAGATATGTAGGTAGGCAATTGTGTTGAAAAGGGAAGTCCAATCAAGTCCTGTTTAGCAAGGCAAAAAGCAAGACAAAGACACAGGTGTTCAGCTCAAAGCTGTTTAAACTTCATAGCAGATGGCAGGCAGGGGTGAATCAGGCTGGTCTGAGTTTTAAAAAGGAAGCCTCCATCAAAGAAATCTGTCTTTATAGCCACAGTTTGCACACACCCTAGAGCAGCCTTTGGGAACGTCAAACAGAGGTGTGGTCATACAAACCACAGGCTGGGATTTTTCCTCGTATTTGTATGCAAAGCATTAGGAGAAAATAATTTACCCTTTTCCAGAATTTGGGTAGGAACCTGTACAGCTATCTTTCTCAGAGACCTGAGTGCCAATGAACGCCTACTACTAATCCAGCAACTGAAAAAATACGTATTATGACCTGTACTTCACAAAAGCCTTGGATAATGCCTCAAAGACACTATTATATCCTTGGATAGGCCCAGTGTGGCAGCAGGAAAACAAATTCACCAAAAATCTCTTGATGTGACCCCCGTAAGAGTAAGGGCTCACACTTGCAGAGTTTACTAGCGTTGGGCACCGTTCCAAACACTTAACCACACCAATTCATCGAGCACTCATTCTAACCCTGTGAGGAGGTGCCACTAAATATCACGCCCATTTTACAGATGGGGAAACTAAGGCTTGGAGACGTGAAACTGGTTGCTCAAGGCCACTTAAAGTGACAGAACCAAGATCTCAAGTTGCACAGCTGAACGAACCACTACCCCATCTTGCAGAAATATTTCAAAATAATTCCCTAAATTTCTCTGAGTAAAAACCAGGCTGTCATGCTAAAGACTTTTTTTATAGGCATGCTTTGCCTTCTCTGCCTTCTGTAATACTTGGTGATGCAGCTCACATTCACTTCTTTGATTTCTGGCAACCATAATTGAATTAGAGTTGACTTACCACCTCTCCTTCCAGGACCAGACTGACCGCAAAGAGGGGAGGGCACTTTATCAGAGCTGAAACTATGAGACTGTGCCAGGCTTGGACCACTGCCTGTGAGATATTTCTGGCAAAAATAGGATAGTCTGGACCCAACTGTCGGAAGACAAAGACACTGGGGGCCAATTGACACCAACCTCCCACTCAAGAGCCAGCAGCCCCTAGGTTGGGCATGGTGTGTCTCTTTTGTAGAGCACAGACCAAGGTTCCCCTTCACTGCAGGAAAAGGCTGCCTTCATCTCAGCCCGACTTCCAAAACACAATACAGGCCTCACTCTGGTCTGTCCTGCGGGGCTGGTGGTGGGGGGAAATCCTGCACACCTGAGGGAGCTCCTCTGAATGCGGGAGGCAGGAGCACGAATGGTCACAAGGGGAATTATGCAAATGTGCTCCACAGCTAGGGCCTGGGGACTTCTCTGTAGCCTGATTTCTTCTCACTGAAGATAAAGTTCCCCAGGTGCCGCCTGCCCTCGGCTTCTGCTCTTTCTGCACTTCTCTCAAGCAGCTGAATAATAAAACTGATAAATGAAACCTACCTTATTCACCTCTCCAGCTTCAAATCTAAGTGAAGCATTTGAACACTGTCCAGGTAGACCAGAGAGAAGCCAAGACAAAGTCGGCCACGGTGAGGAAACAGGGCCAACAGCAGGCCTGGATGTCCCTGTCCTGATTCATGTACAACCAAGACAAAGCAAGGCAAAATGAGCACTAGGCACAAATTCTACAACAATCTGTCTTCTCACAAGAATTCTTCCTCTTCCTCAGAACAAATTTCTTTTTTGGTGATGCTCCCACACATTGTCTGAACCTCCACGTAGCTATTATTTAACTTCAAGCTGCATTGCTAGTTGTTTACATATTCATCTGTCTCTTGGTTATAAATTTCCTGGAGGATAGAGTCCGTATCTTTTTCATTTTGGTTTCTCCCAAGGCACCTACTGTACTTGCTTTACACAGAGCAGGCATTTGGAAAATGCTGGTGCAAATGATCACAACATTTACTCTAACATGAAATATTTAGTGTCCACTTTCTACTTCAAATTTATTGACTCTTTAAATTTTCTTTTTTTTTTTTTTTGAGACGGAGTCTCGCTCTGTCGCCCAGGCTGGAGTGCAGTGGCGCAATCTCGGCTCACTGCAAGCTCCGCCTCCCGGGTTCACGCCATTCTCCTGCCTCACCCTCTCCGAGTAGCTGGGACTACAGGCGCCCGCCACCACACCCGGCTAATTTTTTTTTTGTATTTTTAGTAGAGACGGGGTTTCACCGTGGTCTCGATCTCCTGACCTCGTGATCCGCCCACCTCGGCCTCCCAAAGTGCTGGGATTACAAGCGTGAGCCACTGCGCCCAGCCAACTCTTTAAATTTTCACAATGGTCCTCTGAGTAGCTATTGCTGTTCTTTTCCCATTTTGCTGGTGAGGGAGCCTGAGACATGGAAAGGTTAGGCCATCTGCCCAACTCACAGCACTGGCAGGGCCAGGGTCTAAACGACTGGCGGCACAGAGTGTGTGCTTTACCACTAACCACACGTGCTGCTTCTCTGTGCCCTGGACCTACATAAGTTTGAATGACAATAGCACTTTAGCAGGGAAGAAACAAATGAGAGCTCCTAATCCTCCATGCTTTTGCCCATGCAGGTCCCTCTGCTTGGAAAGCTTTTCTTCCCCTTTCTATTTCCAGAAACTCCTACTGGTTTCCTTCAGGCCCTGCTCAAGACTCAAGTCTCTAGAAGGTCTCTTGGTTCCTCTAAGTGATTAGGGACCCTCTGCTGGGCTCATATATACATCGATGATATAGTCACCCATGTGACTATATGTGTGTGTGTATATAGTTCTATATGTGTGTACATATAGTTCTTTGCTACATCACAGCTCTCATCACATCACATATTATATGCTGGCTTTCTCAAATTCTCAGCTCAGAACACTCTGAGGACAAAGACTGTCTTTTCACCAATACTTGGCATGAAAATATTTAACAATTGTTGGCTGTAACAGTTTATTTAGCACCTACTAAGTGCTACTCACTGTGTCAAGGGCGTTCACATATACTTGATCTCATTTAATTCTCCTAAACTCCTGTGAGCTGAGTACCAAATCATCCCATTTTCTGGATAAGAAATCTAAGGCTTAACAGATCTCATAGACAACACTGAATAAAATCTCCCCCCTCGGCTCAGTTTAATAAGGTCCCACAGTCTTTCTGGCATTCTTGGCCCTAAACAGAGGGCAGGGCTAGTATCCTGAGGAAAAGTAGGATATTCTCTTGCAGCTTGCCTGCAGATGGGTCTCTCGGGTTCTTGCTCCTAGGCCTTGATCTGAAACCTATTCAAGGAGTGGGTATAGTCCCCAGGTCATGAGTCAAGAAAACCTCCAAAACTGCAACTCATTGGTTTTAGCTCAAACCACTCAGGCATTGCGTGTGTGTTTTACCCGTGTCCTGTGAAATCTCTATCACTAACCACAAAAGACTTTCAGGAACGAATAATCACCATTTCACTAAATGGAACAACTTGTATGCAGCAATCTCAGTAAGGACACACACACACACACACACACACACACACACACACACACACACACGGAGTACTGGGCTAACAGATGAACTATGAGAAACCTGATTAAATCTTAGCCTAATACTGCCTATTCTAAATCTCCAAGGAAGAATATTAACTCAAAGGAGATAAATCAAAATCAAGTATTTGGAGTGCCTACAATGTCTTGGTATCTGTGCTGGGTCCCGTGCAAGGTATAGAAAACAGAGTTATTTTTATTAGCTATATGGTATATACTAATAAGCATAAAGTAAGCCACTGACATCTAAAAACGACTTATTCATAATTATCGCTTTCTTTCCCAGAGTGGTATATGCAAACATTTTATTCTGGGTGCAAACCCAAAGTTAGTTCTCACTAAAAATGATCCTAACTTGCTTTAGATTTATGCTTAACTATTGGGAAAAATATTTTACAGCAACTCTATCTGGCTTTAAAGTTCACTAGTTTAGTATTTATTCAGGCTTCTAAAAGTTATTTAGAGTTTAAGTGAGCAGAATTTCATACTAATCATAGTGATGCAATGAATGGGGAAAGGAGGAACAGAAAACTCAAAGGAAAAAAGTTCTTCAAACTGTCATGAGAAAATCCAGTTATGCAAAGCCTATTTTAAGTTCTTAAAGGTCTTTATAGCTGCTTGATGTAGGGCCTGCAAATATATCAACTTGCCTAAAAATTTCATTTTTTCCTACCAAGAAATCCCTCTCTTCCCCCTTTCTCAACTTAAGATATAATTGACAAATAAAAATTGTACATATTTATAGTGTATAATGTGATGCTTTGATATATGGATACACTGCAGAATTATTAAATCAAGCTAATAAATATATCCAAGAAATCCCTTCTTAACCTCCATGGCTTGAAAACTTAAAACTTTTACTCTCTGGCTAACTCGAAGTCCACGTACAGACAAAAAGTATACGGCATAAGCCAATGCAAGCTATGATTTTGCAGGAGAAATTGATACCTGAAGAGTTCGGGACATAAACCATTTTATATTTTGACTCATTTGTTCATCATTTAGTAAAAATATTTTTTTCTTTACATATTTTCATGTTTGCTAAACAGTTAAAAACTGCTGGTGGACTAAAGCAGAACATTCATATAACTAGCATTTTCTTAACAGAAAAATCGGACTGCCCAACAGAGACTCTTGTACTTCATCAAACACACCCAGCACCTGGCTGTTTCTTTGCAGGAGCAGGGTTGATCAGACTCCGATAGGCAAGGAGTCCTCTCAAGCAGGGACTTGCCATCACCAAAGATTTGCAGCGGGACTGTGCTCCAGACCAGCTTTGGAGACTATGTAGATTCTCTCTATTACAAACCAGAGAGGGACGTCAAACGGAGTAAACATGTGACAAGTTCCAGCAGGGACCAAGGAACATGAAGATACAGATGGTACCAAAGAACATAACACAAAACAGACCCTCAGCTCCCCGTGCTCTTGTTCTCAAGTTGCATCCAAGTGTGCTTCACGAGCCTCTTAACTCACTCACTGTTCTTTGCCCTACCGACTCCATGCAGTTAAAATGCCTAGTAATGTCCTCCCAGAGGTACAGCCCCAGACCACAGCGTTTGGGGCCTGAAATTAGTCATTGCAAAGTTTTCACACTGCTTAACTGGTAAGACAAATATCTTCATGTCAGCCATGTGCTCATTCTTTTGCTCCATTTTGCACACAACTAATAAAAACTGGAAAATGCCTTTTCTAAGGCAAAGAAAGTCATAGATGTGAATTTCATTCTTTTATATAAACGTAGTCAAAGAGTCAGCATGAACAGTTAAAGCTTTGATAGTGTGTGGCTATCTAGATAGTGTGATGACTACTCTTATTACACCTTAAATAAAAAGGATTTGCTAATTTGATTTTAGATGATGAAATTATATAAATAGAGAAATTACACTTATAACAACAATTATCCAGCATTTTGTCTTAATAGTAGCACAAAAATAATTATCTGCTTCTTTCCACACACAGGTCACCATCTCTGCCTCTTTAGAGATTTCTCTATTTCAGCCCCCTCTACTCACTTTCCTAATAATTGCTGTTATAAATGACAGTGCCAATCTCCGATTTTGATTTATTCATATCCTCGGGAAGCTGCTAAGTGCTCAAGGCTTCAAAGTACTGTTCTTACACGAAACTCATGTTATCTTTTTATCTATCACCTTGAATGTCCACACATCAGATTCACTATCTTTCTCCCCATAATGTCTCAGCCTTTATGGTGCCACTTATGCTCTTAGCTAATTGTACTCACATCCTTAGAATGTTAACTCCCTTGTATACAGCTGGTTGTTGTATACAAGATGGGTTTTCCTTCACAAATTTCAAGGGTGCAGTTCTTTATTGCCTAGATGCATTTATTCATGTCCTTTATGATCTCATCCCCAACTTCTGCTGCTTGCAATCTACCTTGAGCACTGTAGCTAAAATCACTCTCCTCACAGGTTGTTTTGCTCCTGTTAATAACTTCCTCGGCACTCTGAAACGGTTTCCACTTCTGTGTTGCATAATACCCTGGTTAGTGCTTTTCAGATCCTTTAATAGTCAGGCACCCCTTATCTAATTGTCCTCTTCTCTTGCCATGACTCAGCTGTACTCGACGGCACTGCAACGCAAAATCCAGGTGGCTTTGCTGTAAGACTTTTCAAAAGAGGATGAAGTTACAGGGTACAAATCTGACAGTAGGGCTGTAGCTAATATCTCCACCACTTTCCTAATTTTCCTACAACAGCATTCATTTTCAGAAATATGAGCAGTCATACCACTGCTATTCTCCAAAAATTTATTACCTTTCTGGATGTTTTTCCTGGTGGTAGAATGAGGGCATGAGAGAGCTGTGTGCATATGAAAGATCCTCGTTTTCAGGTTCTACTACTGGCAATGGGAGTCATTAGGGAACATCAACCCAGAATATCAGGAGAAGATTAAACAGGCTATGAAGCTAAAATTAAGACCTATTACAAAAAGCCACGAAGACGACACTGACCACAAATAATGAACACTGGTGATCTTTACTGCCTTTGAGGGGGTTTCTTTCTCCTCGGGCTGTACATCACTAGATGGGGTCTTATCCCACCTGGTAAAATTTCCATCCACTGTGAACAAATCTTGCCTTAGCTTCCCTTTAAAATGTTGCCGAAGGACCAAATTCTTTACAAAGTCATTCCAGACCAACTCTTCCTGGCACCAGACACATTAATCATACTGGGACCTTCTTTATTCACTTCGTCTCTCTAATATTTCTCCCTTTTTCTCATTATTCAGCATTTCTTTAGGGTGTTTAGCCTAAAGCTGCCTCCTTACATATTTTAAATTCAGCCTAAAGGTTTCTCTGTACATCATGAACTATAACCTAAATGGAGTTGTATACAGACTGTGGCTTACTCTTGTGTCAATCACTGAGTTTTGGGCCAATCAAAGGGGGTCAACGATTCCAGCCGTGTTCAAATAAGGCAAATGACCAGCTGTAGCCAATTGGCTGTTTCTGTACCTCACTTTCCTTCTTCTGTCTATAAACCTTCTTCAACTACGCAGCTGCACTGGAATCTCTGAACCCACTCTGGCTCGGGTGGCTGCCTGATGTGCGAATTGTTCTTTGCTCAATTAAACTCTGTTAAATTTGGCTGAAGTTTTTCTTTTAACCACAGCCACATATGCATATTAACATAGACACTGTTTATGGGGAGAGGGGTGCCTGTCTGAGGCTTGTTTTGTTTTTTCCCTTTGTTGGTGTATGCCTTCTATTTCCCTTGAAATATCTTTAACATGTTATCATTGGGTGCTGAATACAGTGGCACATCTGTAACTGTTACAAATATAGCAACTGTAATTTAAAGAAAATTTTTAAACCATAAAGTTTTGTAGCTGAACTTTAACACCACAAAAGTGATTCATTACTAAAAAGTTTAAAGAAAAAAAAGAAAAGAAAATCCCTTCAGTATGTTCTTCTCGGCCTCATTTTCACTTACGGAATTAAACATTAGTGACTACTTACTCTAGAATCACATTTTCATAGTTCCAATAACAGGCTGAAAGTTATTCTGACCTAGCGAAGAGTTAGAATAATTTTTCAAAATGCTTTTACTGTCAAATTCACACAGTACCATGAAAAAAAAAAACAAAAACAAAATATCACTAGGCTATAGGCCAGGTAAAAAGTCTTTGGAACTGCTTTATAAACAAGTCAATCCACTCCTTTGTAATTCCTAGAAGACTAGCCATTTTGACGTTTATATAAACTATGAAACCTTCATGGAATGTGGCAGAGCACTAATAAACAAATATGGGACTGACTGAATTGCTTCGTGTTATTTTTTTAACTACCTCCCATGTACATGCATTTTCTCTAATTGACTCTAAGCTTGTGTGTGCGTTGTGGGGGGCGGAGGGGGTCAGGCCCACGCTTTTTCCTCCCTTCACATCTAGCACAGTACTAAGTGTGTAAGTATTGATAACACTTCTGATATAAACAAGAATAACTGGTAAGTGAGTTGTGTGCGTGGAATGTTTACTGGTACTTAAAAATGGCTTTAATTTTGGTTAGAGGGTCCTAACTATAATCTTGTTCCTAAGAGTACACAGGAGGACATTTTCCCTTTTATACCATCTTCTGATGGAGGAAAAATCTGGAGTTGGAAGAGTAAAATGTCAATGATGTCTCACTACATTTACTAACTAAATAATTTCTATAAGAAGCATTGGTATTGTTATGTGAAGTCAGGTTCAAAAACAGGCGAAAGGAGAGGAATTCACAAAAGAGTAGAGATCCAAACTCAGGTTTTCTGTGACAATCTGGTCAAGTTTTCCACTTCCTCACCCTTGTTTTATTGATAAGAAAGAGAGACCCAAAAAGATTACTTGTTTCATATGAATGATGGAGCCTTACTGCCCCCCCATTTCCCCAACCAGCCATATACTGGGAATGAATCACTACATTTACTAATTGAATAATTTATCACCCATATACTGGGAATGAATGAATCTTTTTCATTAACCTTAATAGGGGTATTAGAGTATCAGCCACACAACATCTCAGACTTGCCTCTGTTCCTAACCCACTACTTGCAGTCCATAAAGTCCTGCTAATTTTATCCCTTGTGTCTCTGCCACCCCTGCCCTCAACCAGGGTCTTTTATCACCTCCTCCACTCCTGGCCTCCAGTCCTCCAGTCCTGGCCCCACTTAAATTCTTTCTCCATGAAGCAGGCAGACATCCATTCAAAGGCAGATGGCTCCCTTCTCAAATGCCTCTGAAGACTCCCCGAAGCCAAGAGTAGAAAATGCAGCTCCCAAACCTTGGGAATTTTGTTTCTTATCATATCCCTCCGATGCACTTTCCAAATTTTAGTGTGCCCAAGAATAACCTGGGAAGTTTGTAATAAATGCAAGTTTCTGGACCTTATGCAAAGAAACATTAATTCAGTACTGGGTGGAGGACTAGAGAATTTTAAGCACCCCTTGTGATCTGCTGCAGTGGGTGGACAGATCGCTCCTGGAGAAAGCATTCTTCCACTATCCAACTGCTTGCAAGAACTCACACTGTACACTTTCATTCCACTCCACCTTTGCTCAGGATTTTCCTCCTGTATGCAACGCTGGCCACTGTTTGCTCCCTAACTTCCACTCATTCTTCACCTGCACAGGCTCAGCCTCATCCCTGTAAGCCCCATAAGCCCTCAGTGTTCTTCCCTCTTTTGCGCTGTCATAGTTTTTTTCTTAGAATTTACCATGTTATGCTGACCTTATGTTTTTATGATTGTTTGGCTCACAAGATTTGTGGCTGTTGAATGAACAATGTCTGTTAAATGAAACAGTGGCCAAATGAAGTCTATGACTAAATAATACTGTTCCCAGATAGATCTTCTTTTATGAGCCTAAGGAGGGTACATGGGTTCAAAAAAAATTCCTATCTCAATTCTCAAAACCTAGCGGAGGGGAAGGGCTTGGGGCTCTGACACTGTCGTGTGCTTGCCATGTGAATTTCCTATGCCTCAGTTTCCTACCAACTCACAGGGTTGCCATGGGGATGAGATGAGATGACAGATGTCAAATTCACACAGCAGGTAACCACTCAAGACCTGTTGGGTCTGTTTGTGTGTAGCCAAAAGGTATCACCCAAATTACTATCCTCAGACCACAAGAAGAGAACAACGTGCACCAGTGCATAACACACTTAGGGGAAACCTAGCAGCATCTACATTGTTTCCTTATCTGGAAACACTGCCAAAACATTCACTTACTGCAAATTGCTAACTTTAATGTTTCTGTACACAAGTACTGCTAATAAGATCCTGCTACCACCCCAAATTGTATCTTATGGACTCTATGTAGAAATAATTTTTTAAACTTTTTAAAGAAACCACTAGTAATTTTCCCTTTTGCATTATAAAATTTGTACATATATTTTGTATGCTCTATTGATAACATTCCTGTTATCAGGTATAAAATTACTTATTGGAAGAGACATTTTGTTTCTTAATGCAGTCCATGCCTGCTATGGACCTTGAGTATAATCGCTAAGGACTGACAGAGCTTAGACAAGGAGGGGGACATGGGAGAAGGCATTCAGGCAAGGAGCGCTGCTGGTGCAAAGAGCTCCAGGAAAGTGTCTGTGACGAGCTCACCTAGGATGGGTCACAGGTGCCTCTCGGTGGGTCCCTCCAACCTGCAGCCCCACAGCACCCGCCAGTTGCACAAAGGTAGTGTGAACCTAGCAGGGTATTTGCTTTTAATGACAGGTTTTGTTTCTTATTCATCTCTGTATTCCCAGGGCCTAGTGCCATATTTGGACAGAGCTGGCACTAAATGTTTGCCAAATGATGTTTCTTTAGCATAATAATTTGTGAGAGTGATATTTTGTTCCAGTAGGTTGCCAAGAAAAAAAAAAAAAAAAAAAAACACAGTCCAACAGAGCTTGCTCACTGGTAGGTCCCTTGAGCACAAACCTTAGAAAGCATAACTTCACAAATTCAAGAATAGAAATTCAGATACCTGAATTGCATTGTCATAGGCAACAAATTCCTAGTCACTTAATGTGAGAACTGCTTTACTTGTACTTCTTAAAAAGAGCTGTGTCTAGTATTATATACAAGGATTTCATCTTTCTCTGCATGTCCCTTAAGTCTTTCCCAGGGTTTGGCTCCAAGCTCTGCAAGCACAGCTCAAATCTCTGAGTTCCAGATACATCTTCCCCCATTATCTTTTGGGCTAGCATCTTGAAATTCAAGAAGCCAAAAATCCAAACTTATCTTCCTCCCTAAATCTGTCCCTTCCTGTCAGGTATCCTTCTGAGTAAACAGTACCACCATCCATTAGTTGGTTAAGCCAGGAACTTGGAGCCACTCTGATGACTCCTTTTCTAGGCTTACCATGCTTAACTCAGCCAGCCACAGGTCCTAGTGAATCTGCTTGGGAGGCTCTCATTCAATCATTTGCTTCTTTCCATCCCACTGCCACGGCTTAGCCCAACACATAGGCTATCACTTAGACTACTAGTTAGCAGATAACTATTTTTTTATTTTTAGAGACAGGGTCTTGCTCTGTCACCCAGGCTGGAATGCAGTGGCATGATCATAGCTCACTGCAGCCTCAAACTCCTGGGCTCAAGTGATTCTCCTGCCTCAGCCTCCCAAAGTGCTGGGATTAAAGACGTGAGCCACTGTGCCCAGCCTGTGACTATTTAATCTGTCTCCAGTTTCACTGCCCCTTACTGTCCCCATTCCCAATACCATCTGCAGCCAGAGTGATCTTTCTAAAGATGATGATGTAATTCTGCCTAACACCTATCAATAGCCTTCCCCTATCCTTGGGATAATGTCCAAACTCCCTCTTATAGGTTCAAGAGACCCTGCTCATCTCTCAACACCCTATACCTAGCACTGTTTTCCAACCACAATGCACATTTTACCAGACCCCAAATACACATGGTCCACTGTCCTTTGCACCCACCTCTATCTTCTGGAAAACACTCACACATCCTTTGGTTCTCACTCTGGATGCAGCCTGCAGACAGCTGCCTCCAGCCCCAGGCTATGATCAATCCCTTCCTATGCATTACCTAAGCAAGGTGCTGATAATCCAATGGGTAATAACTGCTTTTTCATCTGTCCTAACCAGACTCCATGATGAAAAGGATTAGGTCTTAATCACAATTTTACATTTCCATTGTATGTAATGGATTAATGTAACTAAGAATGATTAAAGATTAATGTAACTAAAGAATGATTAAATGATAAAATTAAAGTTCTTATGTCATTAAGAACTGAACCTTATAAAATGGGCTGGGCTACCATCACCCCTTCCAGGGCATTCGAGTCTTTACAAAGTAATCTATTAGTCCACAGTTCAACTGATTTTCAAATCATTTGGCTGAGCAGGAAGCGGGATGTGGAACAAGTGTCTGGGGCTGGTGGGGGAAATGAGGGGGCAGTAAGCCCCATCATCTGAGGCTCTTCCATTCTTACCCTTGAACCCTAAATTGCTGGCTTCCATGGGTTATCTCAACATATCAAAACATGTTCCCTACATGTATCTCAAATGCTTCCCTAATGGATGGAAGGTTTGAAATCTTGAAATAATTCAAAAAAGCTCCCACACCAAATTTAAAAATGGCATTGATAGGGATTTCTAGACCAAACAACTGAGATCAAAATTCTATTGATTCAATATAGTAAAAGGCACCAAAATTTTTACCATATTTAAGTTTAAAAATTAACAAAAAATAATAAAATTGTTTAATTTTTGACAATCTATTGTATTAAAAGTGCTAGAAAGTGAATTAATGTATTTTACTTGGCTTAAATAACTTTCTTTTGGCCCACATGGAAGTCCTAAGAAGATTGACTTCAAAGAGTTGTACTATTTGGGAGCCAATCTTGATTCCTTACATATTAATTAAATTTTTGAGGAAGCAGCTTATTTTGAATTTGGCATATTATACAAACAAATGTGAAACAGCAACTAAAACAGAAAGGTGAAATTATTAAAAGCTGATTTGTCTTTATTCTCAAGAGACTGTTGTACTAAAGCTGAATGACTTACATAAATACCTTTGGCATTTGTTGGATCCTGTTCCTAAACACAATGTTCATATTTCATCTATAATAAGAAAAGCATCTCAAAGATTTGCAAGGCACTAGTCTTGCAAACGTCCAATTTGGTGTCTTGAGTAAAGTGAGATTGGCAGAGTCAGCTTAATCCATAATGGAAAGTTGTGAGCAGGGTGCTTCGGCTGCCTGGCAGCTGCTGCTTGGAGAAGTCTACCAGCTATGGCAGCATGCAGGCAGAACTCTGCCACTTGCTTAAAAACAGAGTTTCTCCAGGTCAAAGCTGAAACTCAAACAAAGCATACAGGATAAAATATGAATGCAATCCCATTTTTGGGGCTTTCCAGAAAACATAGGAGTAGGGTGGTTTTCATGACAAATGATGCATTAGAAATTGCTGCTTTAATTCTTCATATGTATACTATTGAGAAAGGGTCCTATTTCAGGGCTAAATGAGCTGGAATCTGTTGAAGTTGGTACTATTTAAGCAAGCTCAGGCTTCTACAGTTAAAACAGGGTCAACATGTGTCCCCAAAACCTGGCTTCTCATCATCCTGGAATTTTAGTTTTCCCTTCCAGTCTTCAGTGCCAGCTTTTACTAAGTAGATCGCTGCAGAACTGAATATTGTCTCATATCCCATTCATACCCTATAGAGTCTCTTCTCCTTGCCCTCCCTGTTTAATCAAAATGGAAGTCCATGCCTACACAATTCAAGTTTTTAAAACCAGCTTTTAATGGCTTAAAAGTCTGGAGAACTGTGTGACCTTCCCATTTATTATGGCCTAAGACTAATTTTCATTATATTTGTATTCTCTTGAACCTACTTGTTGGTCACAAAAACACATGTCCATCTCAATGCCTCTGAGTGTCTGAATGGGCCTGGACTTGGGAGGGCTGGAGAAAGAGTTTTTTTTGTTTTTTTTTTGTTTTTGTTTTTTTTTTAAATAAAGATCTTTAGAAACGAGATATCCTAAGGAGGTTTTACAAGGCTGTCATAACACAAAGTGTTCCCATGTTATGCGTAATGATCCGTTGCATGGTGAGTGATATGACATCAGAGCTGAAGGATAGGAGCTGGCCAGAGGAGTTTCTCTGTGCTCCCAAGTCACACCTATGAGTGCTATTACATCCAAGCCTAACCCCTTGCTTGGAGGGGCGGGGCAGGACAGAGCTGGCACCTAGGTCATCTTTCCGGTTTCAGCTGTTCCCTCAGCGCATGCATACAGAGAGAATTCTCAACGATTGCTCCTGGGCCCCTTGATATGGACATCATGTCTTTCTTTAAAGAGCCCAGAAAAAATGTAAGGAAGTTAGACTAGGCACCCCCACTTTCTGCCACAGGAAATGGACATTCTTTGATAAAGAAGAGAAACGTATTTGAAAACTATATGTTCTTCTAGGAGCAAATTCCAGAAGTTTGGTTGAAACACCCAGACTCTGAAGTTCAGAGGTTTATAAAGCATAAAGTGTAACAAAAGGATAACAATATAAAATATAAAAGGATGATGGTGATCCACACTAACTTTTTTTTTTTTTTTTTTTGGAGACCTTGCTCTGTTGCTTAGGCTGGAGTGCAATGGCATGATCTCTGCTCACTGCAACCTCTGCCTCCCAGGTTCAAGCGATTCTCCTGCCTCAGCCTCCCGAGTAGCTGGGATTACAGGTGCCTGCCACGATGCCTGGCTAATTTTTGTAATTTTAGTAGAGATGGGGTTTCACCATGTTGGCCAGGCTGGTCGAAGTCCTGACCTCAAGGGATCCGCCTGCCTCGGCCTCCCAAAGTGCTGGGATTAGGGATGTGAGCCACCATGCCTGGCCTACACTAACATACTTAATATAAAGGTAAGACCTTTATTATCCTACATTATCTTCAGAATAGTACCTGGGGCATAACTTGATATAAATGCATATGCCATTTCCTTGCTCACTTTTCAGTCAAAAAAATAAAATTGCCTGCTGACTTCACACAGATCTGGCGCTGGAAATGGGCTAAGTTTTGATATATCCTCATGTCTGCACACAGGTGGTCAAGCTCGGTAGATTTAACTCTCTTCCTTTGGTTATCCCCATTCCTGCTTCCCAATCCTTCCTTCCCTTCCTGTTTCCTTCCTCACTTCATCTTTACCTCCATCCCAGTTTGGCTTCCTAGTCTTCTACCAACTTTCACTTGTGAAAATGGTACTTCTAGGATTGCAACATTTTCCTAAATAACAACCGATATGTGTGGTTTATAGTTTACAAAGACCCATGATACCCACTCTCCCATTCAATTCTCAAAACAACCCTGTCATGAAGGGTAAGGTAATAATCGCTCCCTGTTTACCATAACTTTTCTGAACCTCAGAGTCTCGGTATTTCAACCAAGCTTCTGGAATTTGCTCCTAGAAGCACTGGTTACAACAGTTGCAAAGAGTGACAGGCAGCCAAGGTGCAGATATGGAAGAACACAGGTAGTAGAACTAAAGAAAATAACTAATGCTTTCCTTAGCAATAAATGCCCACATTTTTAGGTGATTTTGTCCTAAAATTTCTTTTAACTATTTAACAATCTATTCATTAAAATGACTCAGAAGGCATCAGAAGGATTTCCCCTTCCCGTTAAAATCACTTGTGCTAATTACTGAAAATTAACCAGAGCACCAGAAGAAAAAAAAAATCCATAGAAAAGGTGATCTAAACTTTGTTTAAAAATATAATACAACCACTGTCATTACAGTACAGACATAAAGATAGCTTATAAACAGCTTTGACTTGCAAAAGATCCCTTTGTTGAGAATAATTTAAGAATTTCAAAGTCCTGGCCCTTTATAATAACTTAGCAGAGAATGAGCTTTTTTTCTGATATTGGTAATAGTCAGTTTAATTTGGATCCATAATGTGCATTGACTCATAGTTGACTTTGGGTTTTAATTACTTATGAGTAAAATGTGAATCAAGTCAAGTGATCTTGTGAATAACTGTTCTATCCCAGCCAACTTTATGTGTTAAATTAAATGATATTCTTTGAGCCTAAGTAAAATGACCTCCAAACAAGAAAAACTTTCCAAAAAAAATTAACAATAATAAGCTCCCACATTCTGGTATATTACATGTTTTGGTGCTGTCAAATACAGAAGCTAAGCCAATGTTATCGCAGTTAGGATAAGCTGACTTCCTGGAGTTTCCACATCTGGAAGGGAATCTCTCATACGTATCACTTACCAGCTCAATACTTATGAAGAATGGAGATAACAGTTTGGCTAAACATGATGCTCTTGTTCCCTGGTTATGTCCTGTAACAATGTTGACCTAATTAAGGAAAAAGTTACCCGTAGCACACACTTTGACATTTTCTGCACTCCTTGACTATTGTTAGATTATAGCATGAATTATGAGGGCTAAGTTTCCATCCTTAAAATGTGGTTTTGCCCAGCAAAACAAAATTAGGAGCACTGGCAGTGGTCATACCTTAAGTTGTGAGAATTTAATTCATTCATTCACCAAATATTTACTAGAGCACTTACGAACGTGCCTTGATCTAAGCTCACTGCTGGGTGTACAAAAGTGAGCAAAGCTGACTTCAGAGTCAGCCCATCCTTCCCAATCTAGTTGGGGCGAGGGATACTCAACAAATATTGTGAAATTAAATATCAATTTAGACTAATGGGGGGATTTTAGACTAGAAGTGGGCTAAAAGAAGCGGGGTTGAGGAAAACTTCCACTATGAAGGGACCTAGGCTTAAAGCAGAGTGAGGACCCAGCAGCCTGAGGAGCCAGCCAGAGGGAGCAGGGACAGGGGCTGAGAGCTTCTTTCCAACAGAAAGCAAGCTGGCATGGTTGAACCATTCTGAGTATGGGGGATGGGGGGAGATCTGCAGAAAATGCAATATATCCTTTTTTATACAAAAGTATGGGGAATGGTTTTTTAAAATCCTACAGGAAAAGTATGTACCGTTTTTATATTTAAGTCCAAAACTGGCAAACATGGCATCCAACCTTAGTTCTGAGCTGAACAGGGAGCAGAAGAGACTCCCTCCTAAGATTACATGTCTAGGTGCCCTGATCATCACCTGAAGTACCAGTAATGGTCAGGGAGAGGTTGGCAAAAGGAGCAGCACAGTCCCATGTGACTGGCCACCTATCCCCATCACTGACACCTCCTGGTAGTACGGGGACCCTGCCCAGCTGTGTACCAATGAGCTTCACTAGCTTAAGTGAGACTGGTCGGAGTTAGCCAGAGTCTACAAAATGGAGCAGTTATCTACTAACTTGCTAACCTCCTCACTTTATAGTATTTCTTCTTATCTGTCTGATATAAAAAAGTCAATACAAGCAAAGGCTTGTGGTTCTCAACTGCGTGAGGCCAGCTCTCTCCCACCCCTCCTACATCTTCTATCTTCTTGCAAGATAATTATTTCTTCTAATATTCAGATCACACCAAGCTCTGCTTCTGTCCACACCTCTTCCTAAGTGATCTGTTCATTTCCACAGAAGTGGGGCTCTCTAAGGGTCACTTCTTATTTGCTTTCTCAACCAAATGCCTTAAGATTCTTTCTTAAAATATTTTTCTCAAGGAGTAGTGACATCTTTGAACACCTCATTTAAGGAATTATTGGAGACGAGTTGATGGAGTAAAAATTGACGAAATGAGAAATATAGTTAAAATGACAGGAACAGCTGAAGGAATTAAGGAGGCAAAAGCTAAGGGAATGAAAACTGAACGCCTAAGAAATAGAATGCAAACAACAGGGACAGTGGGATGATCTTGGGCAGAGCCTCAGTCCCTGCCTCTGAATGTGGGGGGCTTGGACCAGATATTCTCTCTTGCCTTTTCCAGATCTGAAATTGGGGGCTTTCCGTCTCCTCTACCAAAACAGATTCTGCTTATATTTTCTAGAAAGTAAATTCAGCATATTGGGGGATCCAATTCTAAGTTATAAGGCTCAAGTTATAGTTTAGGGCTCTAAAGCAGCACACCAGTGACTCAAAAGGGTCTGGTTGGCCAAGTTACCATCAAGGGTACACACTGACAAAGGAAAGACTGTGGAGCCTGGGCTTAGGTACTGGCTCCACTCTCCCCAGTTCTAACAGCTATCTCTCAGAGTAGCATCTTCATCTAAGAGCAGAGCAGTTGGGATCCAGAACTAGAGGTGGTATGTCAGCTACTAGCATGGAGCAGTCTCAGTAGCTGCTAGGTACACTCATTTCTTGAGATACTTAGAGTTGCTCTTCCACCTTTTGAACATTTCTTAAAAAAAAAAAAAAAAAAGGTTGAGACCCTTTCTCAATCCCAGATGATGATTTGTACCCTCAGGACCAAGACAAAAGGGATATAAAATTTTGTAAATCTTATAAACACAGTACCTTTTGGAGCAGAGCAGAGGCCTAAAAATAAGTTCCAGGAGTCAGCAAATTATAAGTATCCCTATGGTCTTGACTCTAAGTGTTAACCTGCTAGAATCTATTAACTCTATATCTACTATGTGATATCTACTATCTACTGTTATGTCATCCCCATAGTTCTTGATCTGCTGGAATTATACAGGAGCCCATAATAAGCCTTCTGAAACAAGCCTCCTGTATGTGTTTACTGGGGAGCAACACAACTCCCTCTTCACAGAAGCAAAGCAAAGGTCCACGGATCCACCATGCTTTCATGAATCTTTGGGCCAAAGACGGTTTGTTCTGTGTCTCCTGGAGACATTACTGGAGAATATAATTGTTTTCCCTTAGAGCCAACTTGAACCTTTGCTTCAAGATAAAATAGGATGATGGTACAAGGGTGCGTCCATTTCCCTGGGACTTAAATAACAAATAAAAGTCTCTAAAGCATAAGAAATAACATAAATGGAATGAAAACATTGCAGGGACAGTGTTGTGATCTTGGATAGAGCCTCAGTCCCTGCCTCTGAATGTGAGGGGCTTGGACGAGATGCTCTCTCTTGGCCCTTCCAGATCTGAAATTGGGGGCCTTCAGTCTTCTCTACCAAGCCATCCTTCCACCTCAGTCTCCTGAGTAGCTGGGACTACAGGCATATGCCACCACACCCGGCTAATTTTCTTATTTTTTGTAGAGACAGGGTCTCACTATGTTGCTGAGAATAGTGATTTACACTACCTGGGTGGACAAACTGAATAGCTGATAACTATTCATTGATCATCTCCTTTTGTTGCTAATGATGAACTAGTGACTTCAACAGCAGCAGCTGCCAAGAGACTTAGTTTCTAGTTTTTCTTCTGTCTGCACTGGGCTAGGTGGGAAGAGTGTCATCTTATGTTCTTAAATTTTCAGTAGTTTTACAAACAAAAACATTGATAACAGCAACCACAGAGGGGTCAGATAGATGTTTTGTATAGATATTGTGTAGATATTCTGGCATTAGAAAGAGCCATGGTTAATGACAATAACGTAGCTAAAAGTCCTATCCCTCAGGCAGCAAATCTTAAAAGAATCTTTTCCTATTTTTAAGGGTTTTAAAAGACTGTAGAACTCTAAAATCAGAGCTATTATAAGGGGAATGTCATTCCTTTAACTGCTTTCTCCAAAAACAAGTTACAAAGCTCTAATCGGAAGTATTCATTATATAATAGCAAGGAATCTGGGAAAAGGACTAACACAGTGAAGGTAAGTAAAATATAGAAGGTTAATTGAATATTTTTATTTTTAATTTGTTGATTGTGTCATCCGAACAGTATTTTATTTATTGTGGTAAGAACATTTAACATGAGATCTACCTTCTTAACAAATTCTTTTTTTGTTTTTTTTGAGACAGGGTCTTGCTGTGACACTTAAGCTGGAGTGCAGTGGCACAATCACAGCTCACTGCAGTCTCGACCTCTGGGGCTCAAGCCATCCTTTCACTTTAGTCTCCCAAGTAGCTAGGACAGGTGTGGGCCACCACGTCCGGCTAATTTTCTTATTTTTTGTAGAGATGGGGGTCTCACTATGCTGCAGAGATTGGTCTTGAACTCCTGGGCTCAAGAGATCCTTCTGCCTCAGCATCCCAAAGTGCTAGTATTACAGGCATGTACCATAGCACCTGGCCTTCACAAATTCTTAAATGCAAAATACAGTATTGTTAACTATAGGCACAATGTTGTAGTGCAGATCTATAGAACTTACTCATCTTGAGTAACCGAAACTTTGTATCTGTTGAACAGCAACCCTCCATTTTCCCCACTCTACAGTTCCCGGCAACCACCATTTTACTCTATGTTTCTAAGAGTTTGACAATTTTAGATCAAGTCAGGTCATTGCAGTATTTGATTAAGTGAGATCATGCAGTATTTGTTTTTCTGTGACTGGCTTCTTTCATTTGCATAATGAATTAAGCATTTTAAACATAGCTAAGTAACTACGAAGTAACTAACTGGCTAAAAGTACAAGGTCTTAAACTAAAGATCTCTTGATTATAACTATATAATACAGTATTCCCAAATGAAATAATACTACCCCCAAAAGACTTGCAACAGAGAGAACATGGCTAGGACTTGGGTGAGAGTTTTATGCTACTAAACTCAGAGATCATCTCTGCATTGCTAGTCGCTTTCTGTTATACAAACTCCTCCAATGGAAACTAATCATAAGTCGTTTGTTAAAGTGTTCTGCACAGGTTCATTTTTCACCTGCCAAGACTAATCTGCCTTTAGCATATCACTAAGTTGTAACGAGAAAACAACATGGAAGAATCCAAGTGTGCATTTAAAATTAGAGGTTAAGGCATAACAAATGTTTATCACTAGGTCTAAAAGTAAGCCAGCAAGATTAGATGTGCTGAGTATCTGATCTATAAGCAAACTGAAAAGCAAAGTAGATCCAAAACTGTGATCTCAAGTAAAAGATGCCTGGTAGAGAAGACAGAAGAGAGAGAGAGAGACCCTTCATGAAAGTTTGTGCTGATCAACAAAAAATAATAGCTTTGAAATGAAATTAGTTTGGGATAAAGATGAAAACCTTGAAGCCTTTTAACATAATATATAATATAATATATATCTAAAAGTAACGCAAAATATGCAACCTTATTTAGTGGTAGCCTTACTTATTTTTTAAGTAGGGGTATTAAAAAAAAAGAACTCTAGAAGTACTAAGTTGAACCATATGATGTCACCATTTTTTTTTGTACATTAAAAAATTTGAACAGTGGAAATTTCATATGGCTCCATCAAAAAAAAGGGAGGTTCATTAATTCAATGCCAATAACAAAAACCTGAAGACATGCTAAAATTTTGTGGTTTCAAAAGGGCGTTTACTTCTGTGGAAGAGTGTTATTGAAGCAGAAACAGGATTTTTAATATTCTATGCTACATTTATGCTTCAAGTCTTACAAAGCTGTGGCTAGTCAGTACTCACTTAAGTAAGACTAAAAATAAAATTTTCCATTTATTACCACACCTTTTTCTTTTTGTCTCACCTATGATATCCTTCCCTAATAGAACTTTATTCCCAATAGATTTCTCCATACCTCTTGCTGGATCCCTGAAACCAGCTATTAATGGTAAAATTTCAAGCACGTAGTCCTTCTGTGCCCACACATACACCCCACTTGTCAATCTATTATTCACCGGTTTTCTCCTACTCACTCCAGCCCTTCTCTACTGCTCTTCTTTCTTCCAACCTTGGCACATTGAGAGTCCCATCTGTCCATGTCAGGTTGTCAGGTTCTCTCCACCCCTTTCCTTTTAATACACCAGTGACCTAATCTCTTCTGCATAGAATGTGGCGATTCTTGTAGGTCTCTTTGCCTTTCCCATGTAGCTGTTGTTTTTAACAATGCATACCAGATTTTGTCATGTTATTTTCCACTTTTGCCATATGTAGATTTTGGTGGCTGTCTCAAAACCAATTTTACCTATAAGACTTCATAAACAGAATCTGAATTGTATAAGCTAGGCTAAGTGTACATACCTCCGATGTAAATATCAGAATAAAGGTACACATCTATACTAAGTATGTTTCTACGTGGATTGCTATTTTCTTTTGGTACACAAAACACAATGATTTCTATGGTAGCATTTCAGAGGTCCTTCTTACAAAAAAAGAAAAGAAAACAGCAACTTCCTGGGCTGAGGAAGATGAGTACAGGGTCTCAGTGAACTCCTTCACGGTGTTAAATATGAGGGAAGTAATTTAGAACAGGAGGGGGAGCTCAAAGTGCCTTCGACATTTTTTGATGATAGGAAGTTTCAGAACAGTGCAGGTACATTTCTGACTTTGATTCTACTGAGTGTAATCATTTTCCACCTTTGATTTTTTAGCAGTTGTAGAAAGCATTTAGCGATGTCACTGGCAGACAGAGAAACATAATATTTGATACTCCATTGTTCTGACCAACCCAGCAAAACCAACCACCCTGCATTTACTTACCTTGAATTTGCTATTTCCACTTTGGTTCTGGCCATGGCAGCTGCCCGTTGGGCGCCTTCAATTGCTCTGTCCACCTTCTCCCTAGTTTTTGTATGTCTTATTGGTATAAGCTGCTTCCTTATACCACGGACCAGAATATTATTTTTGTATTTTCCCTCTTCTTTGGAGCCGTCAGGAAACACGGTACAGCCATATCCATGCCTCTTGTTATTTGCCCACTCCCCTTCATACTTCATGCCATTGGAGCGCTCGCTAACACCGAAGCCGTTGCGCTTGTCGTTCTTCCACTCGCCCATGTAGGTTTCCGTGGTGGTGGCGTCCACATGGTCTTCCACCGGGCAAAAATCACAATCTACATCGCCGAAGCTGATCGTGGAGTTGGCATCGCTGGAGCTAATTCTGCTCATGGCCGCGTCGCTGCGGACAGAGCTGCGCTTGCTGGAGATGGAAGACTTCGATTCGGACTTGCGAAGTTTCATGCTTCCAAGAAGGGAGCCCCTCCTGAAGAGGCCGCCCTTCTTCTTGCCCGCTAGCTCAGCGTCTGCGTGGAAGTTGAGCACGAAACCGCCGCGGGTGCCGGCCGGGATGTCGGCGGCAGCTGCGGCGTCGTGGAGCACGCTGCCATTGCTCTGCTCACTGCGCAGCGAGGCCAGCGAAGTACGCAGCGGCGAGCGGATCACCGTGGCCATGCCGTAGGGCACGCTCTGGCGCACGCCGTAGCCATGCCGCATACCTCCGGCCCACTGGCCCTGGTAGGTACCTTGGAGAGACCGCAAGAAAACACCGTAAGTCGGGAACAGAGCTGCACGGTCACCTGCACCATCCAGCGCACACTGGCGCAAGCCTGCCCAAGGTCAAATCTGACCCATTTCCAAGTCAACCCTGGGGGATACTTTGCATCCACTTGTGAATCCCCGCCCTGTAATTTTGGGTATAAGGCTTTAATGTCATTGCACAGAATTTTCCAGTAGTCAGATAATTTTTGCTTTTCATTAAAAAATTTATGCAAGCATTTCAGAGGAAAACCACTACTTTCTAATACAAAAAGTGAACACTGGGAAACAACATTCTCCTCTGAAATTAACGCATCAAAAATTCCTCTTGGGAAGAAGACAAGGAAACAGTAGAAGATGAAATGAATTCTATTTGTAAATTTTATTCTAATATTACTAATTTAGCTGGAAAACTCTAAAAAATGACCTTTAGATCTATGTCAGTATAACATTCCAAAAGCATACAGGCTTAAATCGGAATACTTGGGACACAGTCATCAAATGAACGTCTTAAATTTTCTGCTACATTCAGCATCTCTTTTTTTAGTGTGGAGAAAACTGTTGAATATTCAGGATTATCATTTGAATTTGGGTGAACCTCTGAGCTCAGAGAGAATTGACAACCACAATATATATTATGAATACAGTGAATTATGAAAAAAATGAGCAATTTAACATTTTTGTGCTTCTAAGTGAAAAGGCCAAAGCTTTGTGCCATATCATTTGCCAAATCTCTGCATCCTCTATGGATTTCCCTAGCTGCCATTGCATTGTGAATCATACCACAGACTAGAAGCACCCTGAGGGCAGGAATTACTTCATATGAGAATACAAAATTCTCATGTGTCCTCTGGTCTGTATTTGTGGACGGAGGGTGTTTGATGACTATGTTGACGGTAAAAAGCTATGGTGGCTAAAATGTATACCCTTTACTCTTGGAGAAACTGATGTAAGGCCAGATGAAATCTTCTACTGTTACCATTTTGGACTTCATATCAGAGGAAAGGTATATTTGACACTATCTATTAAAATGTTGTTGATACCACATGACTCTGTCAACAAATATTATGCTTTTTCATGATAGTCTGTCATCTAAAGCATTTGTAGTGAATTTTTTGCTACTAAATAAATAAGCAAAGACATTAAAAAATAACCTGGTACAGGTTTTAAAATAATCTTAGGAGGAAATGAATGTTAAATTAGGGAATTTAGAAGTTTCTTTTCAAAATCAATTTCCTTTAATTAAAGGTAAATTTTAATTTACAGTATCCCTCAAAAGAAGCTATCTGGAAAATTTAAAATGTAATTACTTCTGTGTTATTCATAACAATTCACAATGTCATAGGAAACAAATAATGATTAGTCTGTCTTGACCTCTTTCCATTTCTGATTATATAGATCTACCCTGCAGTCACTTTGCATTTTATATTGCCATGCACAGATTTCCATTGCATGGCACATATTCATTTTTAAAACACTGAGCAAAAATGCTAGTGGTTTTATATAACTGTGTTAACAATGGCTGGTTATTTCATTGCACTTAAAAGTTAAAACCATAATGACTCCCAAGTCAACAGTTTTGACCAATTTCAAGACTACCTTCTCCTTTTGTTCATTCTGGCATATGTGAACATATGCAATGAAATACAAAGTGGGTCTGGTACTCTAAATGTCATATTCTGGGTAGATGTGAAGTCTTAACCTGACGTCTATGAACTTCTGAGGAGGTGGGTGGCCCATAGTTTTCTCTGAAAGATTAACCCAAGAGGATAAGATAGTCACGTAAAACATTTCAGGCTAAGAAGCTTCCTATTGAATACTGGCCATCTCCAAATACCGCCATCTTAACAGGAACGGGAATGGAATTATTAGGAAATTTTGACTTTGACTTTTCCTTTGCCTATACAGGTAAAATTTAAATTCTAGGATGAAAGTTTCACAATCTGGCTTGAAGATACTAAAATAAACCACCTTATTTTTAATATTTTGTTGGTTAAAAGAATGCTATAATCATATCCTCCTAACTTTTGTCTGTAGTGACAAGTTAATTTTGCTAGAACAATTTGCAGAGATGCTGTTTGATATCAATAAGTATCTGCACTTTTAAAACACAACCATACCATCTTGGTAAATGTTAAACACTGACGGAAAATTAACAGCTAGTTTCCTTAAACTGTTATCTCCAAAAATAAGACCAGTACAGTATTTATAATTTCCAAAAAAGTATGGTTTGAAAATCCAAGCTGTTTAAGGCAACAGCAATAATTAGAAAGTTTAAGTCTCTGCTTAACTGTCAAATAGGGAAGGGGGGACAAGAGCATTGGCCACATTCCTCTCCTATTTTGTTAAATCACAGTATATGAAAGAATTCCTCCACAGAATTGCTAGAAACCAATTTACAGTCAAACTGTTAGCAGTTCATCTGAAATTTAAAATAGGTTTAGTTTAGTCAATGAACCTAGAATAAAAAAGGGCCTATTTCTTTATGAAGCAGGTGGGTTCCAACTTCTCCCTGCTGCTCAAATAAAGTTCTAATTAGTTCCTCTTGATTCCTAAAATGTAGATGCATATTTCACAAGTATAAAAATTACTTTTACCAGTTTTAAACTGTGTTCGTTTGGGAGCTAATTTTTTAGATTTAGTCATTTTAACTACAAAATCTTGTAGTAGAAGGCATCCAGTTTAGGAGTTTCAGTCAAATTTGCACTGCACTATGCCAGACTTCAGTTTATATGCTCTGAACGGGTATGTGCAAGTATGCATCTAGTTAACAAAACGTTGTGTTTTCCCAGATATTTTCAATAGTTTTATGACAAGTGAAAAAGAAAGTACAGATCAGAATTAGCACAAAAAATTCTGGGCACCTAGACTTGGATTTCATGAGTATGATACTAACTTATTGCTAATATTCAGGGGGTTTCTATTTCAGCAACACGTCATACACAAATCACTAATAAAGTAAGTGATACTTCTCACATGGAATTACTGCTTCCTTCCTCCTCCAGTTTAATGTCACCACAAAAAAACTCGGAATCAGATTTTCCCTGAATCTGACACAGGGTGTACAGGGATGGACATGTGGCGATGGGGAGAGTGCAAACAAAAACAAGCTAACTCCTTAGTGAGAACAGCAGAAAACAAGCTAATTTTTTAGTGATATTCCTATTTTGGCCAAAACCTTTGTATGAAATAAGTTATAGCAATACACTTGCTTTAGACTCCCTTTTTATGATTGAGAACTTTCTAATGAAATAAAGTTACATATGAGACAGCAGAAAATCTATTAGCATAGAGTAGACATTCAGTAATGATTTTTAAGGTTTTTCTCCCTAACTGTAGCATATTAGATTTTTTTTTTTTTTTGGTAGAAGAAGAAAACCACAGTACCACCCAGGATGATGCCAAGTTTTAAGTTTTTTTTTTTAAGTTTATTTTAAAACTGAAGGCAGATTATTCATAAAATCATTCTGGAGACTTATTTGGGCTTCTACGACGTGTACACAGACAGCCTCTACTGTGCTATATATATTTTGATTACTAGGTATAATGAATACTCTAAACCAAGAGAGTGTGTTTAATGAATAGTATCTTTAAAAGGAGACTATTTTTAACCTTCCAAAACTGAAGAGAACCATCCCTGGCCTTCTTAAAAGATTATAAAATAAGGCACACATTTAAAAAAATAAATTTTGCCTTCTACTTTTGAGCATGGAATTTAGTTACATAGTAGAGCTGGGGCCTCCAACAAAATCCAGTCACAAACTGACATATTTTTAGCGCTGTCAACCAGGTACTTTATGCCCATTCAGAACATTTAAGGGTCCCAATTAACTACTGTGAAACTCGGGACTCAGTCCCACATAAAAGTATTAGAGAACTTTTTTCGTTTAATCCATGAGAACCATATGCTTAATTTATACTGTAGGATGAAAAGATGTCCTTTTTAGCAAGTTCTACCATTCTGCCATTTTGCATTTGAAACACGGCCCAAGTGTTCTGACTAAGTGAAGTGTACAAATTGTGTAAGCTTTTATATAAGCAATGGTATAAATGGGGTTGCAGTGGGCTGGAGAAACTTTTAATTGCATCTCTTTAATATCCTCCAACTCTGAGCTGCTTAATTACAAAAAGTGATGTCGCCTCCTACAACCCTTTTCAACCAAATATGATTATGTTTATCAGGAAATGCACTTTGCTAAAGCACAAGCTATTCATGAATATCTTTCTCAGCGTATTACACAAGGAAATTCATCAGGTTTTGACACCTGTTTCAATAATGTATAGTTTTCCTAATAAAAGAGGACCTTCTGTCCTGGCATATATACACAATCTCTTTGGCAAATATTGTTAAATATTAAAGTAAGGTGATCTTTGTTCACAGCCAGGAATACTGCTTAGGTCACACATAACGCAAATTATTGTTTCAGTATTGCCATTCTCAGGAGTAGTAGCTGCTAACTTAGCAGCTATAGGAACACACCTGCCAATTATATTTTTTAAAATGTAGACTTCATTACCCATTTGTAAAATATCTTCCTAGTAATTTGTCCAAGATCTCCAGGTCAGCAAAGACTGCTACTCTTTTAAGACCAATACTTTAAGAAACGGAATGAAAACTAGGAACTCACACACTCTGAACTCCACCTGCATCAGGTGGCCTTTCTACTCCCATAACTAGGACGTTTCCAAATGCACCCCCAAATAAGGTACAATTCCCCAACATCCTAGTTACGGGGTTCTGGCTTCTATCTTTAGGCTACTAGAGGACCCGAAGCGAAATATGACTCCACGTGAAACCAATCCGGGGAGCGGTCAGCACGGACCGCCAGCCTCACCCGCTCAGGGCGTTCGCTCTAACTCCACGGGAGTGGCGATTTCAAACCCGGCCGGGAGAGGGAGGGATCAGGAACGTAATGTGACGGGCTCAAGTGACAGCGTCCTCTCTCCAGCCCAACCCTCCCGGGCGGCGCTCCCTCCCGGTGGTAGCGCAGCGCTGGCGCCGGCCAGGTACATTCACGCCTAGCTCCCCTGAGTGTGGACACACGGCCCGCTCCAAGAACGGGGTCAGATCCAGCCCTCGCGCCCCCGTCCGGCCCCAGCGCCCCCTCTGGGAAAGGCGGGCGCGGGCGGGGGGGAGGTGGGAGGCGCCCCCAGGTGTTTTGGCGGGTTTCCGGACACGTGCGCCCGGCGTCCTCCCCGCTTCCCCGCAGCTGGGGCAGAGCCCACCGCACCAGCTCGCGGAGCAGCCGAGCCGCCCGTTACGCCGCTCACCTCCGTCCCCGTAGGTCTCCACGCCGTACCCGTCTTGCAGCCCGTTACTCCAGGTACCCTCGTAGCGAGCGGGGGTGCACAGGCTCTGCCGGACCCCGTAGCGCCCCTTGAAACCATGTGACCACTCCCCCCGGTACATCCACTTGCCCTTCGTCTCCACCCCCAGCCCGTGCCGCTTGCCCTGCGCCCAGTAGCCCTGGTAGGTGTTGCCGCTGGGCCAGGTGTAGCCTCCGACCACCTCGAAGCCGTGCGACCAGGAGCCCGAGTACTCGCCCTGGCCCTTGGGCCCCGTGCAGATGCCATGCCCGTGCGCCTTGCCCTCCTCCCAGCCGCCGCAGTAGGTGCCGCCATCGTCGAAGTCGAACCTTCCGCCCGTCATTCGGGGGGCAGCCCCGGCGCGCTCCCCGCAGGGGCACGGACGCGGGCAGTGCTGGGCACGGCAGGGTGTAGCTCGGGGGTGGGGGCCCGGCGGGCGAGCTCACGACAGCGCCCTGGGCAGCTCGCGCCGCCGCTCGGCTCCAGTCCGACGCCGCCCCCGTCCTCCCTCCTCTTTTGCCGCCGCCACCGCCGCCTTCCTCCTCCTCCTCCTTCGCCGCCGCCGCCGCCCCGGCCAGCGCCGCGCGCGAGAGGACAGCCCAGGCTCCCGAGCGGACCTTCAGCTGCTCCCGCCCGCCCACGTGAGCCGGGCACCGCCCCGCGCCCGCCCCTCGTCCCCTCCCCGGGCGCCGAGGCCCGGCCCCGCGGCGCTCCCGCCCCACCGGGCCCTGCCCCCAGCTCCGGGAGCCGCCGCTTCCTCGGCGGGCGGGCGCGCGCTGGGACCGGCTGGCGCGCATGTGTTCGCGCAGTGGGATGCCGGTGGGAGGGCGAGTGTACCCGGGGACGCACGAGAATCCCTGCCTGGAGATGAAGGCGCGGCTGCCTGTGTGGGGGCCGCTCGCGGGCGCCGGAGCCTCCGGTGTTTGTGTTTGGGATTTTTCAATGTGGTTAAGCTCCTGTGAGTGCGGCCACGTGTGTGTTGAGGGAAAACTCGTTGTATGCGTGTTTGTCTGCATGAGGTTTGTAGTTGCATTGTTTTCAGCATTCCAACTTGTGTACTGTTGCATTTGTCATGCTCAGCTGTCATCGTGAATTAATATCTCCTAGATATATGTATACATGTGATGTAAATCGGCAGCCTAGATATAATTGTGCAGAGTGTTCTTTTACACCTACCCGTTTCAAAGCACATGTGTTTGCATTTATTTAATGAAGAGACTGAGGGTGAGCAGTACAGTTTGAAAAAGCACAGAATATATTGGTTAGTTTTTTATTAATTGTGATGAAGAGGGTGTTTTTAATCGGCCTTTGCAGTGGTACAGGATATTCCTTTTACATTAGAGCCTGCTCCCTCTCGTGCCTCGTTTGTGCTTCTTAACAGCCTTAGAGATTCTTGAGCCTGGAGCTGTGTGCCCAACAGGTAGACGGCTCGGTCTGTGTACATTGTATAAGTGTCTGGAATGCACACCTCTCCACTGGTATCCACTGTTTAAGAAAGTAAATAGAAGTTTGCAAGGAGGAATATGGTAAGTAAAACACTGCTCTAAACTTGCAAAGAAGCTGTGACCTACAAAACCAGGGACAGATGTCAGCTGATCTACTTTCTAGCTACAACATTGCTTTGTCAAATTCACTTTAGGCAACTCTTCTAAACTTTTAAACCTCGATTTCACCATCTTCCGAATGCGAATGACAAGATTTGCCTTTCTCTTTCTATATTTGGTAATAACTGAGTATATTGTGGCTGCAGTGCCAAACCAAAAATTAGAGATTTGGTAATAGGCAAGTTGGATCAGCATTGCCTCTGGTGAGAGAAAGCATTATTCTTCACTTCACCCTCAAAATACCCATGGGAGAAACTTCTCCCACGTTCACAGCCTAGGGTCTTAGGCTGGCCTCTCAAGGGAACTGATTTTAAGTGTATTCCTGTTATTTCTTAGGCTGAGAGGCCTTTGGGTGACTATGTGAGCATCAGAAGCTGCCAAAGGTTCTCTCACTAAGTATTTGGTAATCAGATATAGATATAAGGGCAGGTGTCAGGAAGACAGCCTGGGAAAAAGTAGACTAAACTGCACAGAAAAGGAACAGAAATTGGCCTTGATTGCCTCTCTCAGGACGAGAGCCGACCTTTCCTGCTTATCTGGCTGAAAGACTGAAAGAAAAATCTCAGTTTATGCAGAACCAAATCACCAAAGAGAATTAGAAGCCCTCATCCATGGCACTGCCCGCAGAGTTGCCAGGAATAGTGCTTACCCTAGTGGCCTGAAATAATTATGCATCTCTCGAAGCATCTTGTCCTGGACTGGGGATTGATTTAGGCCGCTGGGAAGATGAGGGCCGGGGCTTTGCGGCTGAGCCGTAATTCCATTTCCCTGTTATGGGATACACCAGAATCAGGAGCTAATGCAGAAAGATGCATTCCCATATATTTTGAGGTTCTGTATGATATGAGAAAAAGTGTGGTTGCTCAAGCCAATATTTTGAATGGGGGAGTCTCTTTCTAAACTAGATTTCTTCACAGAGTAGTCTTTGTCCCTTTGCCTTTTTTTTTTTGGACCCACCCAGTGTGTTAGGACACATATATGTTCTTTAAGGGGATAAATTTTGGAAACCTTTATCTCTTTATTACTCTTCCTAATTAGTTGTCATGCAAATGAGGGATTTTCTGGAACATATAGCACAAACCAAGTTTCTGGCTTCTGTAATGGATATCTAGTCCATTTGTGGTGGGAGGTGCACACACATCTGGATTGAATATGGAGAATTGGGGAGGAAAAAAGACATGGCCATTTATTGCTTACTCTTTTCCTGTGGCTATCCCTAATAGATGCCTTGCAAAGAACCTTAATTAAAAGTGAGACTTTACCACCAGATATGTATGATTAAATTTTAACTAATCTTAATCCTAGTCTAGCTCTGATGTTGACTTTCTTTATGAAAGAAAGAGTTTTTTTTGGTAAATTACTAAACAATTTTTGGCAAATAACCATATAGGCCATGCTTCCATTTACCAGCTGCCATCACAATGGAATGTTTCCCCAGTCACGAAGACGTATGTGTTAGTGTAAATGTTCAGGGTCAATGGTAATGGTTGGAGAAGACTGGGAGAGAAAACTAGGAAGAGGAAGAGGTGCTGAGAGTGATGGCGTAGCAGATAGTAGACAGTGGAATAATGTTGCGGTTTAATAGTCAGGGTTAATAATGTCCTTATTTTGCCTCTCCCTCTGAACCTTTGCCCTGGATAAGGGGGAGTTGAATTTAGCTTTAAGAAGGGATTAGTAAGAAGAGAATGTGAATGTTGGTTTGACAGGTGGAATGGGGGAGGCCATGAAAATCCAGGGGCCAGCAACTGCCCTATAGTTTGTTTTCCTCCATGTTAAAAACCTAGTTATTATATATTTCCATTCTAAAAAATTTTATAACATATTGTAAGCTATTTTGAGTGTGACTATGACCAGTTAACAACATATTAGTAAGGATGTTTTGCTGGAATTTAATGATGTCTTTTAAAAAATGAAGATGCATTTAAAAATTTATTGGTGACTTCATTTTATTTACATATTAGATTAATTATTGGCTGGACGAGGTGGCTCATGCCTGTAATCCCAGCACTTTGGGAGGCTGAGGCGGGAGGATCATTTAAGCCCAAGAGTTTGAGACTAGCCTGGGCAAAATAGGAAGACCCCATCTCTAAAAGAAAAAACAGAAAACAAAAAAAAACCGACTGATTATTGAGAGTTTTTAATAAAAAATTTACAAATGACAAAAAACTAATCTGCAGGTGTTTATTGTCTAAAAACCATGATTCAAAGTGTGTAGAAAAACACATACAATTAAAATCACTTGATATGTAAGTCAAAAAGTATTACCATCTTGATTTATACAATCGAATAATCAAAATTTGAATATTTGCAATAAAGAATTTACAAACATTCAAGAAATTTGCCTGTGATAAATATAACAATTAAGAAATATGGTCAGAAACTTTGCAGGCAGTGTGAAATCAGAAGAGGAAGAGAATTCCAAAATTAATGGTCTTCAAATCTTTTATAGCAACTACTGTATGACAGATACCATACTAAGCTTTTTTTACAGGTATGAATTCATTTAAATCTCATAATTGTAGATGATTTGTACTAGTCATACAACCATTTTACAGAAGGAGAAAATAAGGTTTAGCACATTCATATATACAGAATTATTCAAGGTAGAAATGGTTGAGGTGGGATTCAAACCCAGGTCTGTGTGACTTTAGAGGAGGTTCTTTATTCCTGTCCTTGATTGGAGAGAGGATGAGAACACATTGAGAGCTTTCAAATGCTCGGCGGAGAACAAAAAGGTGCAGTAAAGATGACTTTTATTTCTTATTTTTTTAGATTAGCTGCCTGGGTGAATGATAATGTTGCTGTCTAGATTTTTTTTTTTTTTTTTAAAGGAGGAAGGAGAGTAAATTACGGGGGCTGGGAAAGATATATTTATTTAGGAGACAATGATCCAGAAGTATACCCCAGAGATGATCAGTAGGCAATTAGGTAAGAGAGGTCAAAAATTAAAAATAAGTAAGTTGATAAGTAAATAATGCCCATTTTTCTTCTTCCTCTGACAGCCGTTGTTCAGTAACACCCCCTTTTGAGACTTGCATTATTCACTCAGGCCTCGGACATAGCCTGGACCTTACTTTGATCCAGCAAGTAAGGTCCAGTAAGGCCAACTCTCTGGAATTTGAGAGTATAGGTCCAGCTGAAAATTGCAAACTGGGATTTTACAATTCCACTCTGACAGCATTCTCTCATTGCCACTCTCACTGAACACACCATTGGTTCTCATCAAAGTCCTCCATGCTACATAGCACAACTTTTCCCAGGCGGCTTCCTAATATTTATCACTGTCCTGGAGCCCATCTCCATTGCAGCTTTCTCCTGCTGAGCAGAGGACACTGTCTTCTGTCTCACAGAGGAAGAAGGAGCTAGGAACACTTGCACCTTTCCCCTCTTCAGAAACTTTACATAGGTTCCCATTTTCTTCCTCTTACCATTCACCTGCCTCCAAGAGGAAAAGATAGCCTTTTTCTTCCCCAAGTTCTGGGTCAGTTCCTTCTCTCTCTCTCTCTCTTTTGAGATGTAGTCTCACTCTGTTGCCCAGGCTGGAGTGGAGTGGTGCAGTCTTGGCTCACCACAACCTCTGCCTCCTGGGATCAAGCAATTCTCCTGCCTCAGTCTCCTGAGTAGCTGGAACTACAGGTGTGTGCCACCACAACTGCCTAATTTTTGTATTTTTACTAGAGTCGGGGTTTCACCATGTTGGCCAGGCTGATCTCAAACTCCTGACCTCAAGCAATCCACGCATCTTGGCCTCCCAACCTTCTGTCTTTTAAATATGTTTTAATTTCTTCTCTTTCAGCCAGCAAACAAGCTCTTGTGTTTTCCGTATTAAAACAGTCCTAATTTGCTGGTCTACCATCTCCTTAAGTCCTCTATGTCTTTTCTTTAAACTGCAGATATTAAAAGAGTGTATTCTGGTCTTTATGTCCCTGCCTCCAATTTACGTACTACTTGATTTGGATTCTGTTCTCACCGGTCTAGTGAAGCTTTTCTAGCCATTAGGGACCTTCTGTTTGACAGATATGATGGCATCTCTTCAGTTGCTATCCTGCTAGCGGCAGCAGTGAATATGATACTTGTGAGCACTCATCTCCTTGGCTTCTATGATGCCCATATCTCATGCTTCTCCTCTCCCTCTTCGTCTCCCACCACTTCAGCTGTGTCATTCTCTGTGTATTTTTCTTCTTCTTATCCCTTTCTAGTCTCCTTAACTTTACGCTATCTGTTGTTTTCCAACTATTAGCCTCATGGTACCAGAATTTTGTATAATTGCTGGATACTTGTTGGCTTATCTTGTATAACTAGGCAATCCTGCCCTAGAAGCCAAGAGTCTGATTTAGAAATAGTCTAATTCTGATCTAAAAACACCAGCTGAGCCTATTTAACTCTCAAGGGCAATGCTTTGGTTTCTTCTCATGATGTGTCCCTTGTGGCTCTCTGCCTCCTCTTTCTAATGGGGAAAGCTCCACATAGACCTGGACACCATCCATGTCCAGTGATGAGGCTCACAGAGGGTTTTAGGAAAGTTCTAACAATAAAAAAGGTAACCTCAGATGAAAGGGAGACTTGAAAGAGTGGTAACTTGAAGACAGAGTGGATTGCAGGTCTGTATTAGAGATGTAGTGCCTGAACCAAACCACAAAATGTATACGTGTGTGTATGTATATGTGTGCATATGTTTGTTCATCTTATATATGTGTACATGATTACTATCTTAGGTATGGAGACATAGAGAAGTAAGGCTCAGCCTTTGCACTTAAGGATATAGAATATCTCTAAAAAGACAGGAGATGAAAAAGAAAAATAATAAAAATACAAGGGAGATAACTACAAGTAGCCAATAAGTGCCAAGTATCATAAGAATTCAGAGGACAGAGTGATTTAATGGGTTGCTATGGTTGAAACAATTTTCAGTAATCATTGGCATGTTGTTTAACTTTATGGATATATTAAAGGCATACCCTTCCAGATATTTATAATGCAATGATCTTCTTGAATTAAGAGGCACCCTACCAAGGGAAGGAATGAAGGGAATGAAGGTTTACCACTCTTTCAAGTCTCTCTCTCTTTTTTTTTTTTTTTTTGAGATGGAGTCTTGCTCTTTCACCCAGGCCAGAGTGCAGGGGCGCGATCTCGGCTCACTGCAAGCTCCGCCTCTCGGGTTCACGCCATTCTTCTGCCTCAGCCTCCTGAATAGCTGGGACTACAGGCGCCCGCCACTGCGCCCAGCTAATTTTTTTTTGTATTTTTAGTAGAGACGGGGTTTCACCGTGTTAGCCAGGATGGTCTCGATCTCCTGACCTCGTGATCTGCCCACCTCGGCCTCTTAAAGTGCTGGGATTACAGGCGTGAGCCACCGCACCCGGCCTCAAGTCTCTCTTTCAATCTGTGATTTTAAGAACAGAAGAGACTTCCTGAAAAAGAAGTCCCAGGCATCCGAGGAGACATGGCGATGAGTTCATCTCTCATCCTACATTTAAAATCACAATGCTTTGTTCTGAAACTATGGCTGAAAGGCAACTCAGTATTTGAGAGTGCACAACTTGGAGATAGCAAGGGAATATAAAAGCATTTTGAAGAGTGTCAGTATTGAGATGTTGTTAAAAGTTGTAAAAATTGATGAGATAACCTTTTCATAAAGCAGTTGCATAAAGAAGGGAGGTACACAATATTATTGAAAGCAAAGGAGTAAGTAGCTACTAAATGACTCATAGCTGAAGGAAAGAAAAAGGAAATCAATTATTAGGCAGTAAAAGAAATGTAAATTATAATTGAGGAGTGAATGGTTCCAAGAGCTCGAGAATGGGATTTGAAACAATAGCCAATAATAGAAGAGGCTTTCCTCTAACTGAGTGACAAGAGGGGATGTGGTATCTTTGCCAAGCGTTGCAGTACCAATCTGCATATCAGCTCAGCATGCACACCTCAAAGCCCTTGTAGGCCATTCTTCAGATACTGATTGCATTCCAAATAAATCTTAAATTCCTCTTCCTTTCCTTCATCACACTCTAGCATTTTTGTCATCTCTTGCATTTTACATCATTTTCACGTGGCAAGCACTTTTTAAAGCTTACAGAGACATCAGAACACCCAAAGAGTGGCCGTGGAGGTTCACTGCTCAGATCTCCCTTCAAGAGAACCTGCAGTTTGGAGGGTACTTGGCAAACAGACTCCAGCTGCCACAACTTCACATCTCCTATGGGTTTTGCATCAAGGCCACTGCCCCTGACAAACCCTCCAAGTTAAGGGTAAATTGATGCATCTTGCATCCTCTACTGCAAAGAGGAAGCAGAACACCCGGTAGGCCTACTCTTTGGTTCTGGAAGCAACACATACCGACTTAGACACTACTTCAGCTTATGTGCTAGGTGACACAGAAGGGAGGCCACCAGCTTTGAGAGGGCCCAGAGCAGGAAGGGGTTTTGCCAGAGGCCCAGGTGGTGATGCAAGCAGCCCTGCCTCTTGGGCCATATGATCAGGCAGATCCTATGGTGTTGGAGGTATCAGTGGTGAGAAAAGATATATGAAGATTATGGCAAGCCCCTGTGGAAGAATCACAGTTGCAAGTCTATAGGGATCTAAAGCAAGGATCTATATCATCTGCAACAGGCAATCTTACATCTTTTGAGAAACAGTTTATTTGAAAGTTACTTGGCCTTGGTAGTAAAGGAGTGCTTGACCATGGGACAAAGTGCCTGTTCATTCAGAATTTCCCATTATGAGCTTGAGTCGTCTTGACTCTGACAAGACAAAGTTGGACAGACCCAGAAGCAATCTACTGTGAGTTGGGACCGGGATCTCCAGGAGCAAGCTGAGTGGGACCAGAGGGCATGAAAAGCTGCAAGAACAGGTTGCTGTTTCTTGAGGGCTGAGTGGGACAGACCCTCATGTCCCCTACCTGGGTTCCACTGGTTTGCTTCTCTGAGCAGATTGGGGTTTCAAATAACTAGCTGAAGGGGGAGGAAAAACCTGTATTTGGTTTATGGTTGGATGAGTTCAGTATGTGGATATAGCTGAAAATGGATGGAGGCTGCATTACATCTACACACAGGAGTGGTCTTGAACATCTGTAGACAGGGAAAATCTTTCCAGTGGGCAGAACTGTGAATGTTGAACCAGTCATGTATTTTGTGTGGAAGGGAAAGTGGCCCCAGGTGGGAATATTTATATAGATTTCTGAGCAGTGGCTAACAGCCTTGCCTGCTCAGAGGCTGGACGGAGAAGGACTGGAAGACTGAAAACATGGAGGTCTAGGTTAGAGACATGTGGATGAACATATGGGAATGGACACAAAGTGGAAGAGGCACTGAAAACCCAAGTAGATGACAGAACTCAGCCAGTTAATGTCAGCCTTCCTCAACAGACATCCCAGATCTGGAGCAAGGGGCACATGAGCTTAGTTGCCTCAGTGGCAGAGATGGAGGTTGTACCTGGGCCCAAGAGCAAGGACTGCTGCTTACTGAGGTCGGTTTAACTACTCCTAACTTTGCAAGTCAGATCTGTTAGTAACAGAGAGTATTCCTTGCAAATATCAATCACCTACTTCGTGGTAATTTGAGTATATTAGACTCATTTCAGCCTAGAAGAGCCAGGATAGACGTTCTGGGTATGGATTTACCTTTCCTGCCCACAGAGCCTCAGCCTGTACCAGCACTGTCCAGGGGCTTATAGAATACCTGATTCACAAGCATGGAATTTCACACATAAACTCCAACCAGGGGACCCACTTCACAGTGAAGGAGGTGCCAGAACGAGCCCTGATTGTGGGGTCCACTTCGTCTTAGACACTGTATTACTGCTTACCTCTGTAGTATTTCAGGGGCTAACCTCATAGAATAATGGAATGGTCTCCTAAAGGCACAGCTATAATTCTAGTTTGCTGGTAATAATCTGCAAAGATGGAGTGGCATTTTTTGGGGTGTAGTATATGCACAGAATCAGATTTCTCTATGGCACTGTCTCTAATAGGGAGGACATAGAAGCCTAGGAACTAAGAGGTAGAAGCAGTAGTACCTCACTTACTGTCACATCCACTGTCTTTCCTATTGCTGCATCTCTGGACTCTGCAGGGTCCCCAGAGGGGAAGCACTCTTGCCAGGGGACAAGGCAGAGCTGCAAACTATGGCTCCTGCCTGGCAGATCCAGGGATTGTGCCCAGGGATCAGCAGGTAAGAAGAGGAATCACCAGGTTGGCAGGAATGATTGATTTTGATGAGCAGAAGGAGGCTTTTATATAACGGGGACAGAAAAGAAAATGTGCAGACCCAGGTGATCCATTTGGGTGCTTCCTGGGACTCTAGGGATCCCTTGTAACCATGGATGCAGTCATGTGGCAACCCTGGTCTGAGAAAGGTAGGACTTACAAAGGGTTCAGACCTTCCAGAAATGAAGGATTAGGTTATACCACTAGGTAAGCCACTAGAACCTGCTTATGTGATAGCTGATGGTGAGGAGAATGAAGTAAAGAAAAGGGAGAAGATGAGAACCATTTTTAGCCACAAGGCTAACTTCAGAAACAGGGACTGCTATTTGTCCCATTAACTTCCCTCATCAGAGCTTCCCTTCAGGAAGAAAGGCCCCTAGGAACTGCCCCCAGATACATGTGAAGATGATCTCTGCAGTGCAAGGGGAGATTGTGGTGGTCATAGATGTGCACCACTCAGATCTTCCTTCAGGAGAACTTGCTGTGAGAGAAGAGGTTGGTGAACAGCCTGTAGCTGCTGCCCCTTTGAATTCCAACAGCATTCATGCTGAGGCCACACTCTGTCTAAGTTGTTTCCAGCCAATAACCAAGCACAGTGGGATTTCAAGAACTGGGTCATTCCTTCTCAATACAGACCTCCTCTGATGGGTGAGATTTCCTGTGCTCCCCACTGACCTGGCTAAAACCTTTTAAGGGCTACATTGCAATCTGAGCCTTCTCTACACAATTCTTCCTTCCCTGCTTTCCTTTCATGGGTTTCCCGCCTACTCCTGCTTCCTGTGGCCTTTATCCTGCATGTGTGTTCCCCTGGTAGATCTCTTATATGTCTGATTCTATCTTGGAATCTGCTTCTTGGAGACCTTGAACTGTTACACCCAGTGGTCTTTAAAGAACACACAGCTAACACACACATGCACACATACACACTTACATTTACAGGTGGTTCTTGGTCAGAGAGAGATGGAAAGTCTAAATCACAACTTACTAAACTGAGTTTAAAATCAGATTTCCTGGTTCTTAAAAAAGAATGGGGAAGCTTTCTTTGAACTAATATGGAAAATCCCCAAGATCTATTAGATAGAAAAGAAAGCAAGATATTGAACAATGTATGTAGTATGCTATAGTTTGCTCTATTTGTACATATATAAAAACCTGTAAAGATACAAATAAAAATCAAGGGGGTGAGAGTAGGAAAGCTTTGCTGAAGAGCAATTTGAAACTTGAAATTATAGTACTTATTAATAATTAAATTGAAATGTCAGTCTTCAGCATCTTAGCATTTTATTATTTTAGTTATTTGAAAATTCCATTCTGTATATGTAACTGAATAGAACTGCCATTTGGCAGATGATGCAATAGCCTGTGTAGAGCAATAAATAGACTTGATAAATTTTAGGACCCTCCAAAACTTACCACCTGAAATGGGAAAAGACTGCCTGGGTAATCCAGATGGTATGAGTGATTTCCGACTCACCAAGTGATTGAATAATTCGTAGACTGTCTGCCTGTCTGTGACAGAAGTGGACATTTAGAAACCTCCAGCTGTGTCAGTCCTGCCATATTGGTTGTTTGAAAGTTTTCCTATTTCTAGAAAGAAGTATGCACCATCATTTCCTTCGATGTTACAGCCTATGCTAAATCATGCCTTGTTTCCACACCTCAGATCCATACTAAATGTTCCTTTAGAGCTGATACCTTCATCAAAGCGAAGGTAAGAATCCTTTGGTGAGCATTTTCAAAATATGCTTGTGTAGGTTCTGCTCTCCTCTAGCAAAATGTCAGAGTGGCCCCATCTCATATATTCTGAGAGCTTTCCTAGCAATCCTAATGTACTTACCTGATGGAGAATCATTATCATAGGGCAATTTCCAAAACTCCCCTGCTGACAGTCACTGAGGGGAACTTATTAAATACAGATGCTCTTTGACATACTATGGGATTGTGTCCTGATAAACCCATCATAAGTTGAAAATATTGTAAGGCAAAAGTGTACTTAATACACCTAACCTACTGAATATCATAGCTGAGCCTTGCCTGCTTAAAAGGGCTCAGAACACTTACATTAGCTTACAGTTGGACAAAATCATCTAACACAAAGCCTGTTTTATAATAAAGTATTGAATACCTCATGTAATTTATTGAATACTGTATTGAAAGTGAAAACCAGAATGACTGTATTGGTACTTGAAGTATGGTTTCTGTTGAATGCCTATTGCTTTCACACCATCATAAAGTCAAAAAAATCCTGAGTTGGGGACTGTCTGTATACACATGCCCAGGTCTCCAATGCCAAGCCCAAGGAATCAGATGAATTCTATCCTGGAATCTGCTTCTTGGAGACCTTGAACTGTTACACCCAAGGAATTCTGATTCCTTGGGCTTGGCATTGAGGTTCAGGAATCAGTGTTTTCAAGAAATACACTGAGTGCTCTTCAGGGAAACATTGCTATAGGGTAATCGTCTCCTGTGGACTACCTTAGTTTCTTTAAGCTAGTCAAATAAGTTCAAAGTTGTCTAACACTAGTGATCCCAACATGACTTTATTTTTTTCATATGAATTATCTCTCAAAGTGCTTTCATAGTTATAAAGAATATCCTTCTCCTTGTCATTTTAAAAGCAATATTCAAAGGTACTGTATAATAGCATGTCTTCTCAGGATAAGTGTACAATGGATAGTTGATATTTACAAAACAAAACCAGCCATTATGAGGTAGCCTTGAAACCAAGACATTAACAAAACTCTGATAACTAGGCCAAACCAGTGGGTGGACTTGTAAGTTCTCTTCTCTTGCCCAGCATCTGGAGACTGAACTCAGGAGGTGCTGTCTAGGGATCACTGGTCTTGGGAAGTCTGTCTCTTTCATCCACCTTGGAGAAGCAGTGGGGCTCAGTGTCTGGGCTAAGTAAGCCCCAAAGAGCTCTGCTCTTAGGCGATGACACAGCAAAGTACTCCGTGCCCCAGCCCTTTGTGGTTTCCAGCCACTTTAGAATGGCTGGAACCCTTGATTGAGCTGGCGAGTTTCATATGGCCCTGGACTAGCTGGACATTGTGGCAACTGGGCACATTGGCCTGTCCCTGCTTCTGAGTATCAGCATCTGGATTAGCTGGATTTCCTGTCTACCACTCCTGGGGGTTAAGAGCAGGAGGGGGTGCAGGGTTGAGCACACAGGAAGAGAGTTATGTTCAAGTGATCCTGGGACCACCTCTTTCAGATTTTTTTTCAAGATGCTCTTTATTGTTGGATGAAAAAAAACAAATTTTTCTTTTCTACTACTATAAGCATGTGGTGACTGCTGAATCATATATATCCCAAGAACTATTCTGTCCAAGCAGTAGTGGAATTTTGCTTTAAAAATACAGCTTTTGAGGTCATTTTCATGCTGACTATGGTGTATATTTTGTCTCTGATTAATGTCTGAGGAGGATCATCTTCAAATGCTCTTTCAGTTTATGATTCTTCCTCTCAAAGGCTACAGTTTACTTATTCTCAAAATGTATTGTTCTTTTAGATTGTTCCATGTTAACATAATTCATTAATTAAAATATTTAAAATGTTGGAAAAGGTCTTTTCCACTCTTTACAGCTATTTCAGTGACGTGAATATAATCTTCAAGATTTCCTTTTTTCATTTACTCAATATATATGTAGCAAGTACCTTCTAAATAGAGTGCTTTGTAATGGGTATAAGGTCGTTAACTCCCTGCCCTCAGGGAATTTACAGTCCACTGAAAGGATAGATATTAAATCAATATATCATTGCCAATTGTTGTGCTACAGAAGAAAAAGTAGTGCTATAAAAAAGAATAGCAAGGGATACTTTCAGTTAGATTGTAAGATCAGGGAAGGCCTCCCCATCCAACCCTGCACCCACCTACCCATCCATCCATTCATTTGTCCATTCATCCACCATTTATTCATCTGTCTACCTGCCTACCCATGCATCCATCCATCCAACCATCCATCTACAATCTATCCATTCACCCACCCATCCATCTGTCTATCCATTTATCCACCATCCATCCACCCGTTCATCCATACGTCATCCATCCATCCATCCATCCACCTACCCACTCATCCATCCATCCATCACTCATCCATCCATCCACCCACCCATCATCCACCCACCCAGTCACCCATTCATCCACCCACCATCTATCCACTCATTCATCCATCCATCCATCCATCTACCATCTATTCATTCCCCCATTTACCCACCTATTCATCCTTCATCCATCATCCACCCATCATCTGTCCATCCACCATCCACCCATCTACACACCCATCCCTCTATCTGGTCACCACCCACCCATCCATCCATCCATCCACCCATCCACCCACCCACCCATCCATTCTTCCAATAGATATTGCTCAGATGCTTCTCTAAGAAAGTGACATTTAAGCCGAGCTCTGGAGGATGAGTAGGAGACAGCCAGAAAAGTAAGTAGATCAACTGGAGAAGAGGAAATAATTATGAAAAGAGTGTGGCACAATGAGTATGGCACATTGAAGGGACTGAGAAGGCTCATTGAGCAAAGGAGAGGATCTTGGTGAGAAATGATGGGGAGGAAGGCAGGGACCAGGGCCTATTTGTGATCTTACTCTAAGAGTTCAGTAAGAAGCAATGACTGTTTAGTCACCCCTCCCATAGCTGAGGTTGGGCAGAGAAAGCAAAAGAGGCAGAAGTGTAGTATTAGAAAATACAAAAAGGTTGTTTAATTCTAGCCCCTCCCTATTGGTTCTGATATGTATCCTGAAGCAAGATGTGACCCCTCTGCTATAGAACAGTGTTTATTCTTAAACTTGAGAAATCCAGGAATAACTTTTGAGAGAAAACAAAAATGTGTTCAGACCTTTCTCCCATGGTGGATTAAATTTTGTTATTTTTATTTAAATTTACAATCATTGTTTATGTGTACTTCGATACATAAAATATAAGCTACACCTCCGTATGCTTATAGTTTATTTACGACATAAAGCTAACATAATTGAAAACAAATAATATTCAAGTTAACAACCTGAATTTAGTGTGACAGATGATGTTTTTCATTTTTAAATGTGACGGTACTACCCATGGAGCCACACTCCTACTTTCAGCCCATGTGTCCTGCTAGATGCTGTTCAGGACTCTGCTTTGTGATCTAGTAGGAAGCCTTTCTTTGTACAGTGTGCTGGCATACCATTTGCCTATTGCTCGGTGGAGATGCATCAATTATGTCTGCTTTTCTTCTCATTAGTCAGAAGCAATTAAAGTAGAAGGACTTAGTGCCAAAGTCAGCCTAAACATAAACATAAAATCAGCCTCTGAAATCAAGTAACAGCCCATGGAGATGAAATATCCGGAGAGAATCAGCAGACCCCTTAGGATACATGGGTGAATTCCCATGGGTATGTGGACTTCTGTTTGGAATCCTAAGAGTGGATTACTCCTAGAGGACAAAAATAAAGGAAATGATTTCTTCTCACATAGATCCATAGGGACAGGATAAATTATACCTTTTAACATCCTAAAAAGGGATCATTAGACCCAAGGTTTGGTATGGTCAAGATCAAGTGATCATTAAGATCTGAGACTAAGGAGAGACCAACTTGAGCAAGATCACACATCCCTGCGATTCCTGCTTATGGTATCCAGGACAGACAGAATTAGAAAAAGGCGACTGAGAGGTCTTTGCCTCCTTGGCCATGTGGCTGAAAAAGGCTTAGAGAACTAGGCTCCAAAGTCAAGTCCACAAACTGATCCATTGGGGTGTGGGAGGAAAATATAAGAGCCCTGGAAAACCTGAGCCCTGTTCTCAGGCACATAAAGAACAGTTCGCAAGGAAGTTTGAGTAGAGGCCCTGTAAAACTGAGAGCTCCAAACACTTTGTATAACTTGCCAAATGCAAAGAGCAGCCAATAAAAGAAATGTACATTTCATGACATGGCAGAAAGTGGTGTAGTCTCCATTTGTAAGCTGATTAGGTTAATATATATGAAATATCAGCTTAAGGTAGTTTCACTGTTTTCACAAGTCTTCTCATCATTCAACAATGTTCATTACTTCAGGAGCGGAGAAGGTCAAATTACAAAGGGTGTAAACTTGAAACTTCCAACTTGAAAACGGATTTTAACTTTAGAAGAAATGATATGCAAGAGATCAAGGCTAATATTTGTAAGATTCAGGTTTTGTTGAAAGGAGGAAAAAATGATTTATGGGGTTCCCAGAAGTTATCAATTGGAGAATTGAATACAGGATTTTGACTGTGAAACATAGATGAGAGAGGATGTAGGACATGATATCAGAGCACTTTGGAGAGGTCTGCAAGAGGGAGTGGGGATAGAAGTTTCCAGATTTGAGTATCTGAGGGCACAAGTGTCTCAAATGAGACTTCCTCCCAGATGTCTTAGGAGAAGGTGTGGCAGCAGCCTCATCAAATATTCAGAACCAACTCAGGACAGCCACTGTAGGATAGAGGGGTTGGTTTTGGGTATTTAGGCAGAGCCTGAGATAGCCCTGTAGTGGACCCTGTAGTGCTGCACAGACACACTTCTGGGATCCAGCATTCAGTTGCTCAGTTGATGTGAGTGTTGGCAGCTGATGCCTGTGACTGAGTCCTTCTCCCAGAATTGCCCTTAGCCAAAGAGGGCCTCCTAGTGAGAGGCCGTGCGAACTCGCAGGGGGCAGCCCACATCGAATAACTGATAGACTGTTGGGGAAATAAAGGTCTGGCTCCCTTGTTTCAATTGGAACAACTCACAAAAGCTGTCCCAGCTCCAGTTACCTCTACAGTCAGCTTCTTTGCAACTATGTGGCAGCTCTAACTTCTCTCTGCTCAACCCAGCTCTCCTCACTTCTATGGATGTTGTATGGAGAACTCTTGAGAATAAACCTCTGTAAGCAAATCTCAAAGTCTGTTTCCTATGACGCTGTAGCTACAACAAGCCTCTGTAGGTCCTCTGGGTCATGAATTGAAGTTTGGAAGAAACTGGAGATGAGTTCTTCTGGCCTAACCTAGGTAAGAGTTGCAAGCTGGTGGGCTGCCGGTGGGTTGCTGTGGTGTAGTGAGAGGTGAGGCTTTGGGTGTGCATCACAAAGGGACAGGCTGGATGGAAGACATGGCTGTATTTCACAGGATCAGTTAGAGCCAAGGTTGAGTCAGCCTTAGGGAGGAGGAGTGGCCACCCACACGCTGACTGTGCTAGGAGGCTTGACCATGAGTGACCTCAGATGTGAATCTTTCAGCAGATGCAGCAAGGCCGGAGGTCAAGTGCCAAAGATGGTGGAAAAGACACTTCAAGGTAGGCCAGTGAGGACAAGGGGATGTTTCTTAAACCAGATGCCCCTCCCTTGAGGCAAGAGGATACCAAGCCACCCGAAAACTAGATCCGTTCTCCACCCTTCCTCCCATCACCAGAGGGACAGAGAAGGGTGACTGAATATTTACCCGAAAAAGGATTATATTATACTAGAGGTAGCCAAGTTTCCCTGAAAGGGACAAAATGAAGAGTTTTTCCACCATTAGTAGAAATGAATCTTTAGAATTACTAATTTTGGTCCTAGAGAAATAAGATGGCTTCATTTGTACACATCTGTGATGTAATTGTGCAGAAATATGCAACTGAAAAGAGGGAAGAAAGTAAAAAACACATCAGTGCAGAAAAGCCATATATGTGATATATATATTTATTTATTGTAAGATTATATATATATTTACATATATGTATCACTTTCTTGGCACTGAGAACCAGGTCCTGTTCTAAGGCTATTATTTAAATAATTCTATAGTTTATGGACTTCTCAGTCTCAGAAAATTAGCTGAGCCTTCAGCTGATAGTGCACTTTAAATAATACCCTGAATGTTGAAAAGGTATTTCCCCGGCAGACAGCCAGAAACATCGGAATCTGGAGCACAACTCCTGTGTATTGTCATTTTAAGACTGAACAGACAGGTTGAACATGAACTACAATGGATCCGAAGGAAACTTGCTAGAGCGAGGTTAAATGTCCCTGCACTAAAATGCAAACAAGGCTCTTGTTCTCAGCCTTTTGATTTTTCTAACTGCTTTTTCAGGGATTTCTCTCATTTAATTCTGAACAACAAGCCTAGAAGGTGGCTACTCTTATGACCTTAATTTTACAGAAGAAATGGAGTCTTCAAGTACTTCCACACCTGGGCTGTGGCCAAGCAGGGCTCTACACCCACAGCCCATGCTCATCACCTCTGCAACCTGCAGCCTCCTCTATACTTTTCTGCTTCTGTGTATATTTTAAACCAAATTTGCAGAAGAGTACAAAGAATCTGAACAGTCATTTTTGACACATGCATATGATGAACTAGGTGCATACAAACACGGAGGGAGTCAAAATCAGTCTCATTTGTTGTTTTTCTTTCTTTCTTTCCTTTTTACAACCCCGAAAGGCAGGAAGAATCCCTCTCTTTTGGTGCATCATGTAATGCATGTTGTAATTGGTTATTTATGTATCTAAGTCCTTCATTTAGAAAACCTGTATATAGTTACTTCCCAGGAGCGTCACCTGTGCCTTGTATCATTTTATCCTTAATTGGAGTTTTGGTGGCTTGTCATTTAGTTTCTTTCACGTCACAAAAGAGGAGTGTCTTAGGAAGAGTGGAGAGACTGAGCTCACACACAGGCAAGTAGAAAATCTTCAAGTGTTCTGGCAACACTTGGACACTCCCAACACTCAGCAGTGAAAAGGCCAATGTTTGCCAAATTTCTAAGCTGTGCTTATCAGTCAAGCTGTTTTTTTCACCCCCCACTCCCCCCTACCCTTTATCCATCTTTTCTTTCCTTAACAAGGTTACCACCAATAGCTGTTTATGGTACTAGTGGGATGCTAACAGTACACGTTTAAAATGTAGGTCAACAGATTTTGAAGCTTTTGATGACATGCAGCAGATAGATTTGGAAATGCCTAAGAACTTCTCATTTTAACTTTCCTCCTGATAGAATCTATTTGTATCACTGGTTTTAGTCTTGTAGACTTGGAGGGAGTGGTGAAAGATGAACGGGCAGGGCTCAGCCACAAGGGGAGAAAAACGTCATCCACCCCCCAGAATAGCAACAGCAATAAATATGGTCATGTCGCTCTTCTGCTGAGGCTAAAACGACAGACAGGATCACATTTACGGCACCCAGCAGGCCCACTGCTACAAGGGGGTGGCTCAGGGCTTTGGAAGGAACGTGTACAAAAGTTGGTGCTGATTTCAGAGCTGTGACTTAGCACAGAAAGAAACAGGGCATAGGGTCTAGACCCCAACTCAGAGCTAGAAGGGGCTTGGCACCCTCTTGGCCACAGGGGAGGACATTCTAAATCAGCTTTCAGGACAGCTGGCTCAGGGCTCTTGAGAGCGGAGCTGAGAACTTCCCTGCATGTCTGCCTGAGAACTTGCTGTTGTCTGCAGCTGCCACAGCCATCAAGGCCCAAGCGTAATCAGGAAGGTAAAAAAGAGGGCTCTCATTGGTCATCAGTTATTTAAAGAGGGCCCATCAGATTTCAGCACAGAATCAGCACCTTTGCTCTGGGAAGTCTAACAGGAAGGAACATCTCGCTTACTTCAAAACTCGTCAAGGCTTCCCTTCCAGACCAAGCCAGTGGGTTCTAGCCATTAAGGCTCTAGATGCCGCAAATTCATCTCTCTATTTTCGTATATATTCCAATTTCATATATTAAATGTCCATATCTCTGGGGAGTTGTGGTTTTACCATCTTCTTTTGCCACTTGAAACTGGCAGGATGGGGCTTATGCATTGTCGTAACTTGCATACAGCAGGAGTCTCTTAGGCTGAATAGTTTTCAAACTAGCATACGTAGCTGATTCTTCATATGTGCTTTGGAAACCAAAGCATCACCTGAATTTGACCAATTTCCCTTTTTCTGTTAAACATCCCTGCTCTAAAATGATGCAGTTGCATAAAGCGAAGCTTTTCCTCTCTGTGATCTTTGCGGTTCACCGACTTTTCCAACCTGTCCCCGCAGGGAGTCCCTGGAAGCAGGTTCACTTTGGCCACATCACCCTTTTCTCTCATGGAACTTTAGTAATCACAGACTCAACTCCGTGCTTTCATTTGTTTCAATTACATACTGAGGATTTAAATTGATCTTTTCTCTATGGACTGCAATATTACTTTTATTTGAAAAATATAGTACTTAAGAAGTGAAAGCCAATGTTGTTTTACACTTTGGTGTCTCTGTAAAATTCAGTACTATATTTTATTGTCACTGTTATCTTATGCTTCTTTAGGATCTTATTAAGACAAACAAGGTAAGTGAAATATGTTTTTATAGTACTGTAATCATTCTCATATTTGTGCTGTCACTGTCCTTGGTAACGGGTGGTTAAGAAAAAAAAAATCATGCCAGTGTGTTGAAGCTGGTGCCAAAGGAACATAAATGATTATTGCTGCTCATTGTCTGCTGCTGCCCAGAACTTTAACTTGCCCTATTTATACAGTTACAAAGCGAAATCTTACTTAGAGAAACCTTTGCAACATTAGCATTTTCTTTCTTTAAAGCTTATGTCTCTGAGTTTTTATGCCATGTTTCTCACGTAGCCAGAGACAATGCAGACATAAATTAACTTTTCTATGTATTATTTAGTGACGAAAAGAACACAACAGCAAGGACATTTGAAAAATAAATTCCAGTGTATTCTTAAATACTCTAATTTGAATGACAAAGCTATATTCCAAATGATCTTAAGTCTCTGGAAAGATTCCTTTAAATATGAAAAGAGAATGATAAAATAAGATGTCCAGGAAGACTACTTGAATCATTTATTGGGAAATAGCAAGAAAAAGGCACTCTCCACTGAGAGGATAGTTAAAATGTACACAAACACATTTTAAATTAGTAAGAAAGCACTTAACTTTAGGAAATATAACTAATTAAAAGCTGCAATTTCAAACCTAAGCATTAAGCATCCTCTGTGCGGTGTGCGTTTCTAAGATTGTGTCTAACATATCCTACAGGCTTTTATAGTTGCATTTATAAAAATATCTCAATTATTCTTAATAAGACAAATGTTTGTGATATTATTAGTTTTATTCAAATATTAGATGACAGTGGGAAGTGCCTCCTTTTTTCTCCTAGATTTTTCTTACCATCATACTATAAGTGATTTTTGCAGAATATTAATATAACCATTGAGATGCTCTTTTAATGATTTTCAACAGGCATAGCATGAAGTCAAGAAAAGAATCTGTGGAAATATTAGTAGTATTTAAGAATTTTTATTATTTGTTATTTCTTTCTTTTATCAACTGTAATTTCCAGCTAGTAGTGATTATTTAACATGAATTTTTGAAGTACAAATACCTAAAATTCATTGTAAACCATTAGAGAGAGTTGCCAAAAATGAAGTTACAAAGTGCAGCCAATCTAGCAGGATACACTGGAGAACATATTATTAGCTGACATTTACCCAGAGTATTAAAAAAATCAGTTATTTTTACCATTCTATCATTATTATCTATTATACTTCTTATGTGCCATGTGCTAAAATTGTGTTAAATAGTTAACATGTTAAAAATCACAATGGATCCTCAAAATATCCCAATAAAGTTGGTGTAATTACTTTACCTGGATTATAGATGAGGAAGCCGTGCCCATGATCACATAGCTGGTGAGCAGCGAAGCCCGATTTGAATCCAGTTCTGGCTTTAGATTTTGAGCTCTTAACTACAACTCCATATTCTGGAGTGAAGGGTAATGCTATGTTACAGTGGAGAAATTACATGGTGAAGCCATTGCCCTCATACACTGGGAAGGTTCCATGACCCAATCAACGTGTCCAAAAGCCAAGAAACTGAACTGAAGTCAGGCTGTGTTGCCAATAGGTAAAGAGAGGGCTCTAGAGTTGGTCCTGCATACAAGCTGAGGCAAGTGGGAGGCCACACCGAGGCTGTGGGAAATGATTAGAGCGTACGGTGAGTTTGCAGCTAGAAGCGTTGGGTTTTAGTTCCAGCTCTATTGATTATTAGTGAGGCAGTGAACGTCACACCTCAGTGCTAATTTCTTATTTCTACTGGAAGGGTTGTTGGAAAAATCAAATGAGTACTGTTTACAAAGGCACTTTGTAAGCTTTTAGAAGGAAATTAGATATTATTAGAGCAATGTTGGGACAAATTTGTAATAAGTGTTGGTTTACTTTTAGCAGGATATTCCCTCTACCCTGTTTCTCCCAGTTTTTTTCTATGAACTCAAAACAATCTTGGGCAAAAATTTCCTAAGGTAAAATAATTAGTGACTTAAGGAATAGGTGATATTTATATGTAGGACTAGTGCAATCAAACTGGTGACTGTGATTGTGCCTCATATAGTAAGGCCAGATCGTGTAGTGGTAAGAACACAATCTCTGGACCAGACTGTTGGGTTTGAGTCCCAATTTTGACATGAACAGTGTGAGTTTGGGAAAATTTTTGTTCCTCAGTATCCTCATCAGTAAAACAGGGATGATATTTCTCCCTGCTTTAAGGGATTTTGCAAGTGTTAAGTACAATATACATATAAAGCCCTTAAAACATTTCCTGGCACACAGAAAACACTCTAAGAAATATTAGCAACCACATGGTGCAAATGCACCTTTGATTGGTCTATATTCATGTGCTTATTCTGAATATGTACACCGTTCATCACAGAAGAGATGGATGAAAGAGCATAGATAGATATGTCAAATATTTTTCACAAGAAAAGTGAATTTTCACTTAAAGCGGATTTTCTGTTAAAAGAACTTAGCGCATCATTAACATTATTAGCCATTCTTTGGGAAACTAGAATATTAAACTATTATAAGTCTACAGTAACCTCAAAGCAAAGGTGTCCTGACTTAATGAGTTGCACTTGTTATTAAATATGATTATTTGTTCTGGGATGCATTGAAAGACAGAAAACATTTTAGAGTTTCAAAATCAAGTCTGCTCTATTCTAAGGTTGTTGAGGCTTTTGCTTAGAAGCCCTCAGAGGGTAATCTATGGTTTTTGAGGGGAAGGTGGTAGAATCTTAGCACCATGAACCTGGGACCTCTAACTGGTGGCTTGACACCATGAGGTTTTACCAGATCATTTTGTGGAGGTTGTTTCAAGTTATTTATCCTTTTCTTTTAGACTCTCGCTATTCTGCTCTGAAAATTTTACAGATGAGGGAAAACTAGGGATTGAGAATTGAGACAGTTCATCAATTATACACTAAATTGATAGTTTGTAAATTTTACCTGCATGAGAAAAACCTGGAGGGCTTGTTAAGACAGATTTATAGGCTCCACCCCCAGAGTTTCCGATTCAGTAGAATGTGCGTTTCTAAGAAGTTAGGTAATTTTGCACTGCTTGTCAGGGGCCCATACTTTTTGAACCACTGCAATAAATCAAATACAGTACAGGAGTCAGGTTGATTGGAACTCTAGTAAACTAGCCAGAACCATCACAGTTCTTTATCAAATCAATGTACTTGATGAACCATCTTTTTATCTCCTTTAATGAGATAATATTTAGAATTTTATGGACACTTGAGAATATCAGCTAACAAGAATTGTTCACATTCAAGATAAAAATTCTCGAAAAAATTTTTAAAATAAGGACTCCCTTTTTTTGGCGGGGGGGGCACAGTGCTTCTTGGTCCCCAACGCATTGTTCCCAGCATATTGATCACAGAGCCCCTTTGACACAGTATACCTTTGTCATGGCACTGAACCTTGATCACTGAGCACCTGTCCACAGTGTGCTGTGGTTCTAGTATGTCTTGGCCACACGCAGTATGCTTGCTTTCTTAAGCCTGTGTCTATGTGGGTGAACACCCCCTCCCCCGCCCTTTATTCTTATGTGTATCCCAATTAAAAATCTTATGTAATTCACATGGATCAGATTACTGGCATGGGTCAAGGCTGAGCAGACAAAGTAGTTTCTGGGTGTTTATTAATAGTATTAACATTGCTACTGTCAGGAGAAAGTGGAGACAATTCAATGTTTTTTCTACAGGTATAAAAGATCTTTTTTAAATGGCTGAGTGTGGTAGCTCACGCCTGTAGTCCTAGCACTTTGGGAGGCGGAGGCGGGTGGATCACGAGGTCAGGAGTTCGAGACTAGCTTGGTCAACATGGTAAACCCCGTCTGTACTAAAAATACAAAAATTAGCCGGACCGAGTGGGACGCACCTGTAATCTCAGCTACTCGGGAGGCTGAGGCAGGAGAATTGCTTGAACCCAGGAGGCGGAGGTTGCTGTGAGCCGAGATCACGCCATTGCACTCTAGCTCTGGGCGACAGAGCAAGACTCCGTCTCAGAAAAACAACAACAACAACAACAAAAAACAGATCTTTTTTAATTTTGGAAAATTTGGTTTTGAACTAGCTTAATTAGGTAAATCTATTCTCTGGAGAATATCACCATTTCTATTTTCTAACTTGTCAAGAAAGAAAGATAGCAGGGGATTGGTTATTCTTAAAAACATAGAGACCTCTTGTGGCCATTCAGAAAAGTACGAGAAAAAACCAGAAATCCAGAGTGTTCTAATTTGTCAGGTTTCTCTAGCTTAGTTGTCATTTTTTTTTTAAATATAGGAATTACCTAATACCTGTCTAAATATATATGATAAGTCAGTAATAGGATCTTTACATAACAGTAACTTATATAAATGTATACGCACCTCAGCCGTAACAGTACTATAGGATAAAGTAAAACTTTATTGAAGCATAAAGCAAAAACATACAAGAAATTGCACAAAACATAAGTGTCCAGCTTGAGGAATTTTCCTATATTGGATATATCTGTGTAGCCAGCATATCTGGTAGATTTTTTATCATAATTTTATAGGTAAGATGACTCAGGCTCAGAAGTTATATGATTCATTGTTTTATAACATCAGTCAAATTCATGTGAACGTCATTCACTCAGAAATAGGCAAAATGAAGAAAGAACTTGAAATAAATATTAACATAAAAGTCAGTTGGCCGGGCGCGTGGCTCAAGCCTATAATCCCAGCACTTTGGGAGGCCGAGGCGGGCGGATCACGAGGTCAGGAGATCAGGAGATCGAGACCATCCTGGCTAACATGGTGAAACCCCGTCTCTACTAAAAATCCAAAAAATTAGCCGGGCGTGTTGGCGGGCACCTGTAGTCCCGGCTACTCGGGAGGCTGAGGCAGGAGAATGGCGTGAACCCGGGAGGCGGAGCTTGCAGTGAGCCGAGATCGCGCCACTGCACTCCAGCCTGGGGGACAGAGCAAGACTCCGTCTCAAAAAAAAAAAAAAAGTCAGTTTACAGAGCCATGATCTACAGTCTAGATTTATAAATAGGAAAATTTATCAAATGAAATTACTTTTACATATAGAATTTCTAGAGCAGTAGACTATTAGGTCAGAATTTATTATTATTTTATTTGTTATTTGTTGTTGGTAGTGGTTACCTGCTATTTTCCTCCATTAATTAATAAGCAGTTTGTGTTCATCTTTTATGTACCAAGCACTGTTCTGGGTTCCTGGTGACACAAAAATGAATAATATTGGATCTTTGCCCTTCAGAGGCTCAGAATCTGATGCACCAGAAAGACATATAGACAGTAGTTTAATAATACAGCAGTTTGACAAGGACTCTAATCGAACAATATCCATCTGCATGGACTCATTTTCAATAAGGTGGCTGTATTTTTCTCCGGAGTCCACCTCAGGCTGGTTAAAGCTTGCAAGTCCACAACTTTCTCTCTGGTTTAAGGCTAGCATAGTGTAGTAGAAGCTAATATTTGACTAGTAATCAGAAAATGTGTGTCTGAGATGTAGTTCTGTCACTTACTGGCTCCAGGATATTGGACTAGTCTTTCACTTACTAAACCTCATTTCTTCAGCTATAACTGTAGTGGAAGCTCTTCTAATTTAGGGATGGTAGCTACCTCACAGGCTATCATGAAGATCAAATGAGATTGTAAGAAAGCCGTTTGTGATCTTTAGATGCAGATGTTCTACTTTATACCTTTTGTTTATAAAGTATTAATATTGAACATCAGTGCAGTCATCAGTTCATTCAGTGTTTACTAGTTCATGGTTTTGCTGCTGGGAAGATGTGCTAGAGAAAGTGCTCAGTGTTTCATAGTGGGCAGATTAACCTGTGCCTATCTATGTTCTTCCTAAGGATAGTGAAGAAAATGAAAAAATAATAAGCATAGTGGGTGTCTCAGAAATGGAGAAGGAAGCAAAAGCTGATTAGGAAAGGAAAAGGTACCGAAAGCAAATTAGTATGCAAATTTACTCATTCACAAATTTACCCAGGGTTCTCTTTCTCCTCATCAAAACAATTTATTAAGTACTAAATAAGATAGATACATTCGATGGTATACTAGTAAATATTTAACAACCAACTTTCTGGGAAAAAGTTAAACATGATAGCATTTACTGATTTCTGTAAATAGTTCTGCCATGGCCAATTTCAAGTCACTAACATGACATCACTGAACAGAGAGGAAGAGATACACAAGTAGCACATCGTTATATGCTATTTGCTTTGTATGGATATGATAGACACAAATAAACTCAGGAGTATAGATAATAATACACATAATTCGTAAGTGATGAGTTTTAAGTGTTTGCAGTTTTATTTTTAAAATTATTTATTTATTTATTTATTTTTGAGATGGAGTCTGTCGCCCAGGCTGGAGTGCAGTGGCGCCATCTTGGCTCACTGCAAGCTCCGCCTCGCGGGTTCACGCCATTTTCCTGCCTCAGCCTCCCGAGTAGTAGCTGGGACTACAGGCACCCGCCACCATGCCTGGCTAATTTTTTGTATTTTTAGTAGAGACGAGGTTTCACCGTGTTAGCCAGGATGGTCTTGATCTCCTGACCTCATGATCCGCCCGCCTCAGCCTCCCGAAGTGCTGGGATTACAGGCGTGAGCTACGGTGCCTGGCGAAAATAATTCATTTAAATGCAACTCAGTTTGATTTAATTTTGACGAATAGCTGAGTTGAACATCCACTTTGCAAATTCCTGAAAATTTAACAATCAGCTATCATGAGCCAGTGGGGGCACCACCCTGGAGATAATGGTAATTGTGTTAGTATGGTACTAGTTATGGCAAAGATTATCACCTCTTCTGGGAAGCCTATCTGTGTTAGGTGCCTTTCTTTATATTCCTACTATAACTTTCTAGATGTCACAGCAAGTACCACACCGTGTTGGGATCTCATTTCTCTGCCTTCACACTTGATTTCCCTAAGGCCAGTGACTGTGACTGACTTTGAACTCTGTATCTTCTCTATCAAGCACTTAGGGCTCAAAAAATGTATATTGAAAACAAATTCACCTGGACCTGGCTCCTGTCCTCAAGGAGCCCACAATAATCATATCTATGATCTACAAAAACCATAGACACAGAATACACCGTGTAGTAGGAGCTCTGAAAAACATGTGAAAGGATAACAAGGTTTTTATATTACCAACAGTGGCTTTTATTGGGATGGGAAAGAAGTGATTATAGATCATTGGAAGTAGATATAGCAGTTCTATTGTGATAAAACAAACACACATTTTTCCTTGTGTCATCTATTTAATGATATTCTTTTAGTGTTCACACCTTTAACAGGTAAAAGCAACACACATTCATTATAGAACAATTAGAGTATACAGAAGCATAAAGAAATAAAAGCCACCTGTATTTTACAAGATTGATGTATTAATGAGGATAGGTTAAGACAATAGCATCCAGAAAGCATCAAATAGCAGTGCCTTACACAAGATCCTTTTTTTCCTTTTCAAGTAAAAGTTTGGAGGTTTGCAGACTCAAGTTGGTGTGGGTTCTGCTCCTCAGTGTCTTTAGAAGCTCAATTTTCCCCAAGTTCATGGCCCAGCTGTTCCTAAGGCGTGGCCCCATTCTTCATGGTCCAGGTCAGAATCCATCCTCTCTGAAGCAGGATGGAGGATGGGATGAAGAAGAGGCACAGGGCTAATTGTCTCTTTAAGAAAGATTCCCAGAACTTGCCCTGTGGCACATCCATGACTTTCCCCTTGTTAGAAGATAGTCAGGAGACCAGGTTTTGCTGCAATAGAGCCTGGGAAATACAGTCTTTATTCTCAGCAGTCATGTGCTCAGCTAAAATTTCTATTACCATGGAAGAAGGGGAAAATAGGTAGGATCAACTGTCAGAATTTGTCAGAATTATTTCCTTAAATTGCAAATAGAGGAATTTCTAGGTTAGAAGTTATGCCCATTTCAAGATTCTTGAAGCATATTGATACATTTGCCTTCAGAAGTTCTGTGCATGTTTACACTCCCAATGAGATCTATGAATGCTTTGTACTAAACACCAAGTAATCAAGCCATTCAGTGTTTCTTCTATGGCTTTGCTGTGGGCAGGATGTGATGGAGAAAAGTGTTAAGTGTTTGAGGGACCAGGGCTTTATTGGCAGGACATTTTCAGCTGCAGGTGACACATGGCTTATCACGAGTATTGGAATTTTTTCAAATATTTAGAATGATTTAGTATTAAGGTTGGTGCAAAAGTAAGTGTGGTGTTTGCTATTGAAAGTAATGGAATAGAAAACTAGGAATCTGAAGGTGGATAATTAAAAAATGAAGTTCTGAAGAGGAATGGGAGAGGAGGATTATATGGGTAGTTGTAAAAATTTTGAGACCTAAAGAGAGAGGATGAAATGTAATATGATGCCCTCCTAATGTCAGTGAAGGGGCTTTTACACATATGTTTTTATCAATGGCTACATTCCAGGCAATACCCTAGGTGCTTTATATACATCCTTTCTTGAATTCCCACAGCCATCTGGGTAGGCATATAATTTTTATGTATCCATTTTTTACACACAATGAAGTCAAAGCTCAAGAAAGCTCAAGTTAGGGTAGAGCTAGAATTTAAACCCCACTCTGTCCGATTTCAAAGTTTTCCTCTTTCCCCTCTTACTCTTAAGTGTGAACTGATAAAAACAATTTTGGCAAGGAATTCACTTTTTCTATAACACTTGAATTAACTGAAGGATATAAAAGACATTATGAAATCTTAAAAAATTATGAAAGAATTACAGAGAGTAACAAATGAAGTACTGTAAAGGCAAGGAAGAACCTCATGAGATTTTGTCTTTTCCAGGGGCCCTTCTGTGACCTGGGTTGGCTGCCTGCCCCTCCTTTCTCATAGTACTCTGTGTTCACCCTAAGACAGTTCTCATCTTTATTGTGATTGTCTATTTCCTTGGTCGTCTCTACCGCCAGATTATATCTTGAGTGTTAGATATTAGATCTCACACATCTTTATATTACTAGGAGCCAGCACAATGTCTGGAACACTGTAGGTGCTCAATAAATATTTGCCAAATAAATTGTACAGGCATGTATTCTATGGTCATATTTATACATACTACTGAAAGAGATTTTTTAAATCAACTTACTATATGATGCCAAATTTTCAAAGACATACAATAACTAGACTAATATAAAATTATGATTCCGACTGTGGTTATAAACAGAATGTTTATAAGGCAACTGAACCTGTGACTAAGACTGAGTGCCTACAACGTGATAGGGTGTTACTGAGTGTTTAACATTTTATTATTAATTTTTCACAAAAATCTTATGAGGGAAACAATAAAATTATTATTCTTACTTCGAAAATGGAAAAACCAGGACATGAACTTAGGGAGTACTGTTCTAGAATTTTTGTGTTTAACAACTAGGCTATTTTATATCGCCATTGTTTATTAGCTGTTTATGACAAAAACAGTTTTTTTGCATGACTCCATAGTGGCATTTTTTTTCTTTTACAAAGCACAGTTTAATTATCAAAATCAAGTACTTACTGTTTATACAAGACTATTCTCTAATCTACAGCAGTTAGTCACATTTATGGAATTAGTCCACTAATGTCATAGTAGCATCTTCTAATGAAAACTTATAGATCCTTTTCCTGTTGCTTTGTTTGTCGACCGGAACTTCCTTTCCAACAAAGGAACAGGCTCCAAGAGCAACCCTCAATATCTTGGGAAATTGCTGCTTTTATACCTGAGCAACCTCCAAACCGAAGAGTAATTTGCTATCATCATTCTTCCTTACTGCCCTTCATAACCAGGGTCTCATATTTTTGATTTTTAATTCTAAAAAAAAAAACCCAAAAAACATCCGTTCAATTGCACCTCCCAGCTGCACTCCCAGGCTTGCCAGGGGCTTTCCGGGCGCAGACCCCGCGTTTTCGCAGACTCCGCCGCCGGCGAAACTACATTTCCCAGCGGGCCGCGCGCCCTCCTTCCGGCAGGCACCGCTCAAAACCCGGAAACGCCTTGCGGGGCGGTGTGGGAGGGAGAAGCCCAGGGCGGACAGGCCGGGCCCACCCGTGCTCGGGCATCCCAAGATGGCTGGGAGGCAGGAAGAGCAGAGAGGGAGCCCGCCCTTGAGGGCGGAAGGCAAGGCCGACGCGGAGGTTAAGCTCATTCTGTACCACTGGACGCATTCCTTCAGCTCTCAAAAGGTACAGGCCTTGGCGGCGGCGAGTGGCGCGGATCGGGCTTCAGCACTGGGACAGCTCCTACTAGGTCCCGCCCAGGGAAGCCGGTCCACCTAGAAATCCGCCCCCAGTGTCCTGACCCCGGGCAGGCGCTCCCTCCAGGCGGGGACGCGCCTGGGTGGGGAGCGGGGAGAATCGATCGGAGATGATCCTATGTGGCTATGACCCAGGCCCTGCCTCTCGCGAAATGCGACAAAAAAGCATCATTTTCAGTATTTGGCCTGGAGGCCTTGCCTGCTGGGCTTCGGAGAGAGGCAGAGGGAGGTGCCTTCGTGCATCCTCATAATCTGCGGTCTCTTCATTTGCTCTCTCGCATTCACTGTCTTCAGCAAAAGCTGATGTACCTACATGTCAGGTTCTTGTCTGGGGAGGACCCATAATCAGGTTTAGGACACCGAGAAAGTGGTAGTGATGAGGAGGGTGACTGTTTAATGAATACAGTCAGAATCATTTCATTACTTATTTTGTGTTCTTCTCTTAATTTGTTGAATATTGTTCTGTACTTACTTGTTAAGTTAATTCCAGGAATACGAATTGTTAAAACGACTGTTGAAAATGTCAGTAACACAGGGAAGCCCAGAAAGGCTGCTTAGCGGTGTCCAGGGAAGTCATTTAATTGAAAGCTTACATGTGTTGTAGTAACCAGTGTGAACTCTTCTAGGTGCGCTTGGTAATTGCTGAAAAGGCATTGAAGTGCGAGGAACATGACGTAAGTCTGCCCTTGAGTGAGCACAATGAGCCTTGGTTTATGCGTTTGAACTCAACTGGAGAAGTGCCTGTCCTTATCCACGGGGAAAACATAATTTGTGAGGCCACTCAGATCATTGATTATCTTGAACAGACTTTCCTGGATGGTAATGTTAAGGCTACTTGTGATTTCTTGGATTTACTTTCAACACAACTATGTGTTCCCTCTCTCTTTTTCTCTCTCTCCTCTCTCTCTTTCTCTTGTGTCCTGATGGTGGTTTGGGATTAAAAACCTTTTCCATTTCCATAAGCACACAAATATCAAATAGGTCAATAACAAATTTTGTATAGGCTAGTGTAACGCTACTTAAAAGAATTTCATGCAAAGTACAAATGTTAATGTTGAAACTTAAAAAAATTCACTTGCAAAAAACTGCAAATGTGTGGTTTGTGTTGGTGATTTCTTAGTCTTAAATTCATAATATTCTAAATGTGCACTATGATGATTTCATCTAATATACCAAATGGTTTCACCTTAAAAACAAGAGGGAAAAAAGAGCAATAAATCTTAAAGGAGAATAGAATGTTAGTATACCTGAGTTCTTTGCCCCAGTCACTTCTGAATTGTTAGAATTTTATATCTTTACTAAGGAATTATAGGGCTTAAATTTGTATAGTGCATTTAGGTAAATCACTTATTGACAGCTTGTTATGTGTCAGACATTTTATAATTTCTTCAATAATGTCTTCAAAAGAATCTGAGACAGGCATGGTAGACAAGTTATTCCCATTATGTAAATGAAGAGAAAGCAACAGGGTTGCCCAAAGTAATATAGCTATTGTATGGCAGAGTCTTTGGTCTCCAAAGCCTTCATACTACACTGACTGTCTCCCATAGTCCTTGCCACTTACACATTGTCTTGCTTGTTCCTAATAATAATCCTTTGAAGTGAACTGTAGCTTCAAAGATTTACCGAAGACTACACAGCTGATCACAGTGGACATTGCTGAGAGCAGAACATGGGGCTCAGAGCTTCCAGCTGAATGCTCTTCTGAAAAGGCTGTATGAGATTGCTACTTTTCATCTGCCACCAGTTATGTTGATGTTAAAATAGGGTAGGGTGAAAGCAGAACCTAGCCCCAAACTACAGGAAGCTGACAAAGGAAATTACCAGGACAAAAAAAGTCTCAGGTACTTAGAAGGAAAATGAGTATTAGGCCTAGATAGTGGGAAGTGAGGCGGGGGAAGCCCAGGGCATTAGATTAGCAATGGGCTACCCCTGTTCTTAATCTAAGTGCTAGTCCCCTAGGATTGTGATTGGCGGTTTTAATTAAAGGTAACTTTAGCCTAAACCAAAGCATTTAATGATGTACTTTCTTTTCATCTTTATTTGCTATTCCTTGTAAATTTATTTGCTAGGGACTGTACTGAAAGTGACAACTAGTTCATTTAAGACAATTTTTCTCAATCTTGAGCTTTTTGGAAATGGATAAGTCTGTTAATTTGTATTTCTTGGGGGATGTAATTATAATGGAACAAAACAAAATAATTGTGTTAATAAATCTACTTTAAATGATCAAAAACTTTAAAAAGGTATTCTAAATGGAAAATCCCATTTAAGTTTTTTGGTAGCATTGCTTGAACTGCTTCTACTGTCATCATTCCCCTCCTCCATCCCCTCCTTACACTGTTTTTCCTCTAAGAAATTCAGTGATATAAATTATATTTACAACATAGTAATGTTACCAATTATTAGGTTTTCTTACAATTTTCCTTAATCTTTCTCTTTTGCTTTTAGTACAGAATAGTAACAAAGCAGAAATATGTTCTGTGTCCTGCTAAGTTGTATTTAAATAACCAAACAAAGGAAATGCTAAGTTCTTTTGATTACTTAAGAATTAGAAGAGAAGGCACTGTAGGCTGTGACAGGATGGAAATAAGGAAACCGCAGACTTTAATTCTGGTTGAACTATTATTGTAACTCAGCAATCAAGAGTCCTAGCTTTTAGTCTGATGCTGCCACTAACTTGTTGAATATCTTTCAATCAATTGGGAAGGATGAAAAAAACGATTAAGGGACCCAAAACTTATGGTAGATAGGAAGACAGCAAGAGAACAATAGTTTATATAAATCAAGGCTAAGTTATATAAATCAAGGTCAAGAAGAAGTTTATCTCAGAGTACTGAAATTTTAAAAACAGCGTTATCACAATTATAATTAAGATACTTTATCTTTAAAAACTCATGGAGAATGAAAGTCAGACAAGATCGACAAACATCCTATTGTCAAAGATGGGGAAAAGTGAATTCTACCAACCCTTGCTACTTACTGTATGTTCCAGTCACCAGCAGCATTGGTGTCACCTGGGAGCTTGTTAGAACTGCAGAACCTTAGAGCTCTCTGCAGATTTATCAAATTAGAATCTTTGTTTTAACAAGAGCCCCATGTGATTTGTGTGTACATTAAAGTTTGAGAATACTGCTATAAATTAGTGTTAATTAAGTAAGCACTGGTGTAAATTACTGTCTTTAAATCTGGCGGAAATCTAGAATAGATTGTGAAAAGTTATTTAAATATGTTTAAAATTTTTGTGTATCTCAGTGAAAGGAACCAGTTTAAGTTTTACACTGCTGGAGAATGTCCCTAACACTTAAAAAACTGTCTATTATGTACCAGGCATGGTTCTAGATATAGTATATCTTGATTTAAGTAGAACATTTGCGATTACGTTACATATACCCTTGTGGAATAAAGGAGCAAATATAGCTAGAGGATTGTAATGCACATTTGCAGATGAATAAACTACCATATTAAAGAATATTAATTTACAGACTTCTCATACCAGATTCCCTCTTCAACTATAGACAGTCATTTTACTTATAATGGTTTTTATACTTTATGTTAAATGTTTGATTGTACACCACTGTAAGTACCATGAGGTTGGGAATAGTGTATTATTAAAAACTATCCCAAATGCCTTATACAGTGAATGTTTCTTAATAGGTGCTTAATAAATATTTTGAATGATTAAAATGAATGAATTATTGAAACAGATGTTAGCCTGCACAGGGATCCCTTGTAATGTTCTTGTAGGCTTCTGTTTTGACTTGAGCCTAACAAATCAATGATTTGAATAAAGACATGGAAGAAATACGATTACATTTGTGAATGACAGAAAAGGTAAATAGTCAAAATGATGACTAGCTTATAAAATATTTCTTATGGAAATACAACAAAATGGAAAAATAAGATAAAGTTTAACAAGGCTAAATATAAAATGGCTAAGAGGAAAATAGGTATGAGACTTTTGTTTTTAAAAAACCACCTGCGTTCCAAAAGAATGGGGAACCTGGTTAATAGATAGTAAGTTACCAATGTTAAAACAAATGGCTAGTGTGATTTCAGGTTCTTTGAAAATTGTAGATTTTGTTGAGAACAGGGTGAGTTGTAACCCTCTGCATTCTGAGCTGTTTGGAATAGTTGACATTTTGTCCAATTATGGATGTAACTTTGAGGAACGTTGATGAGATAGAATAAGTGGATGGATTTCATGAGGTGTGCAGTCGCCCATGGTCATGACAGGAGACTGTAAGTGTAGCCATTCCTCTAAAGAACAGAATGTAGTGAACTAGTATGTCCTTCACTGTTATTTGCTGTCCCTTGTTATCGATCCAGTGGGGATTATGCCAAAAATGATGACTTGCTGATCTAGAAACATTTTTCAACTTTTTTGTTTACATTTACATATTTCTATCTTTGTACTTTTGGGATAGTTCATTAAATAATTGGTAGTTTGATAGCTGAGGTCACCCTTTTCAAGTCATAGCCTGAAATAGTGAATATCTGTTGGATAATGGCTATATTTGATTTTTTTTTTTTTTTTTTTGGACAGCAGTCATACGGAAGAATGGTATAGACATGAATGATGCTTCTGACTGCCAAACTAAGAGCTGGCCAAGAGCTATCTCTTCATTTATTCTTTAAGTAACCATTTATTGGGTATTAATTGGGTATAGGGCCCTGGGATACTTCAGAGATATTTTAAAGATCCAAAATCATTAGAAGCTTGCTAGTCTTCAAAGATAATTTCTTTCTATAAGTTTGCTGATAATTCCAAATCTGTCCTTAACATATACACTTGCTATTACTGTACAGTTTTATAGACTCTTTCATGTATACATGATACCTCTTTAACTCTGGGCATGTGGTGAGGAATAGTTATTTTACAGCAAGCAATTGATTAAGCTAGATAAGGTATGAGAGTAAGCAAACTAGGTAAACTGAGGAAGAATGGATGTGACAAGGTGAATATACACACAAATATGGATTTTTCAATCTAGCTATTATGCTCATAACCTCTTTAAATAAAATTTAACTTGGCTACTAATCAAAATTATATGAAATAACTATAAAATACTAGAACATATGTATTACTACCAAATAACTCTGGTAACCTGGAATCAAGAATAATGGATTTTTGTGATTTAATGTAACAGTTCTCTGAACATCACGTTCATGTCTTATGTCTAGATATATAATTCATTCTTAGGAAGTATAATTTAGTTTGGAAATAAACTATTCTAGTATGATATTAAAATCACATAAATCTTATTAGGATATCTAAATTTATAGATACAATGTTATTTATAAAATATATTTAAATGTTACATTTGAATTTCATCAAATGTAACATTTAAAAAAACGTTAATTCTGATGTCACTGTTATATTAAAAATAGTTATTTAAGGAATTACCAATTAATATTTATATTTATGATCATCAAGAAAAGGCTCTTGTATATAGTTGAATATAGGCCTTTTAGCACATATACTGAAATTGCAGATTAGCACAAAGTGTGGAGACAATATACCATATGGCGTGGAAAAGAATATCAGTCTTTAATTATTGTGTCAGTAAAAGTTGCTTTAAAAAGTAACTTTTTTACTCTTTGTGATTTGTCCAATTTTAGCAGACAGGTGGGGGGTATTAAAATTCAGAGGCCCTCTTTCTATATTATGTGTATCTAACAATTGGAACAAACTGTCTGATAAAGGAGTTTTTGCTTCCATCATTAAAAATGTTTCTGTTAAAAGTCTTAACTATAATACCAGTTAAAAGTAGTTAAACATTTAATGTATAGTACATAAAATTTATTGACAATAATGCTATAAATTTGTCTCAAAATCCTGGATGCATACAGTGAACTGATATAATTCGACGCCAGGTCTTTTTGTTTTTTTTCTTATCTGTATTTCGATTTGCTCTTTCTAGTTCAAGAGTTATGACAGCATTGAATTGTAATCAATCAGTTTGCAACCATATCTTTTGCCTCAGGTCATAACTTAATTGTTTAACATTATTGTGTGTGTGTGTGTGTGTGTGTGTGTGTGTGTATATATATATATATATACTTTTTTTTTTTTTTTTTGAGACAGAGTCTCGCTCTGTCGCCAGGCTGGAGTGCAGTGGCGTGATCTCGGCTCCCTGCAACCTCCGCCTCCTGGGTTCAAGTGATTCCCCTGCTTCAGCCTCCCGAGTAGCTGGGACTATAGGCACGCACCTCCACGCCCGGCTAATTTTTTGTATTTTAGTAGAGATGGGGTTTCACCATGTTGGCCAGGATGGTCTCTTGATCTCCTGACCTCGTGATCTGCCTGCCTTGGCCTCCCAAAGTGCTGGGATTACAGGCATAAGCCACCGTGCCCAGCCCATTATTGTATTTTTTTTTAATAGCCTAGTGTGTGACTAGTTGAAGGGTACAGTATTGTTCAGCTGTGTTATGCATATTATATACTGATGCAATCACTATACAGTCTAAGTAAAATAAATAGCAAAGGGCTAGAGTGAGGAATGAAATCTAATCTGTTTCCATTGAGCTAGTAAGGGAGACTTGAAAGTTGTACAAGTAGACCTAGGGGAGTCTTTCTTGAAAACAAGGCATAATAATGCCTCCTTTATCTGCCTTTACTAGGAAAGATGGGTAGCCAGAGTAGTGAATTTTGTAAAATAATGAAAACTTATGCCTTTAAGCCCCTAATTTCTTTTTAGTTTTTATTCTTGGGAAAATCAAATGTAATTTTAAAAAATGGCTCAGAGCCATTGTTATTTTACTCAGCATTACAGGGACTTGAGAATGTAGCGGCCCATTTGTCTCCATTACATGGCTGCAGAATGCTTTTATTGTTTCTTTCTGATTTTATTTTTTGCTTCTTTTGGTTTCCTCTGCTGTTTATCAAATCTTTCTGCTTTATGTCTATCTGCTGGTTTATAATTTGCTGCCTAAATTTATGTGTAATATAAAACTTGTCCCCTACTCAGTTCTTCCAGCAAGTCGGATCTTGTGCTAACTTATTTGTTCTTCCAGCTTAATACCAAGCCTCATTTCCACTATTGCAATCCCACTCCCCAATGCTGGGACCTCCTCTCATTGCCTGCTTCTTAAAACTCCCTAATTCTCTGTCCTGCCCCAGTATGCCTTATGTTGCTTTCCCACTCCTGATTGAGGTACATTACTGAGAAAAAAATTCTTGCTTTTAGTATTTTGATAAAGGTGCTCTATGGAAGAACTGGAAAATAAAATAGGATGGGATTGAGAGGGCGGATCTCCTCTATAATTCAAAGGAAATTCCCAGTTGTCCTTTGAAAAACTCTTTTATCAGAAGCAGCAGATACTGTTGTGCTTCAGTGTGAGGAGGATGGCAGTGCAGTGCCCCTGTGATACTGGAGAGGGCATGCTTGACGCGCACAAAGAAAGAGAGTGGGGCGATAACTTGGGTTCAGTGGGTATCTCATGCTCTGACAGAGTGCTTCAGGAAATGGTTAGATAGTAACGGCACACTGAGTAGAAGAAAATTATTTTCATGGATTTAAACATTTGTCCTCCTTGAAGAATTTGGGCTTGGCCTGATGGATCCTCCCCAGAAAGCAATTAGACATTGTTTTTCCTGCTTCATTCACTTTCCTAGGAAGGAAATGGTATGCTCTTCTGGAGAGAAGCCCCAGGGCCCAGCACCAGAAAGCAGCCAGAGCCACTAGCCGTTACTTTGACCTTTTGGGAAGCATTTGAAAATGTACTATTTGTGGTTATTAGCCTGAGGTTCTTGGACCTCTAAAGCATTAGTTCTTAAACTTTTTGGTCTCTACACCCCTTTGTCTTTGAGGATACCAGAGAGCATTTATTTATGTGGATCATAGCTATCAATATTTACCATTTAGAAAGCAAAACTGAGAAAACTTAAAATATTAGCCTAGTTAAGCACATCCCACTAGCTGTCAGAGTGATAGAGTCATGTTTCCTGTAGCCTCTGGAAACTTCTACTGTACACTTCAGAGAGAATAAGAGTGAAAAAGTAATTAACATCTTAGTATTTGTATAAAAATATCTTTGTAGATCCCCCAAACGTGTTTTAGGAAAACCCAGGGATCCTCAGATCATAGTGTGAGAACTGTTGCCCTTAGGGGTTTATGAATAGAATTCAGGAGATTTGAGATCTTGTGTGGGGAATAACTGTGTCTCTATTTAAAGGAATTATTTCCTTCCATTAGCAATGTAGGCACAATCCATGGCAATATCAGGAGTGCTTCTGGCTTTGATAACCAATAGAACTCACAGATATGTTCATGGTTAAGTTATTGCAGATATCTTAATACTTTGAAATTGTGATAGTTATTAGACCTGACATTTTTTAGGGACAGTTTGAGAGCCAGAGTAGGAAGAGATTCTGAAGGGACATAGCCGTGACCTTTGGGTTGCATCCTTCACTTTTATTCTTTTTGGATAGTCTATGAAATGAAAATCCTTTGAAAATGTTATGATGGTATAATCAAAGAGGACATTACATTACGAATCAGATGACTTTAGTTCTAGCTCTGCCTCTAATTGGCTGTGGGATCTTGGGAGAAATTTTCAGCCCTTGTATCTGAGTGTATGTGTTAACTACTGCAGCACTTCTTCAGCTCAAGTAATCTATATAATAATTGGAAATTTTGGAATGTAGTCATTATAGTTTATTAAACACCTACTACATGTCAAACATTATACTAGGCACTGGGGATTTAACAGAGAGCAGTACATGTTCCCTGCCCTCAAGGACTCGACAGTCTGGATTTTAACTAGCAAATAAGGATGTATGTAGAACGCTCTTTCCAGAGATAATTGTTAGAAATTCCTGGGGAAAGTGCACCTATGATATTTGAGCAAAGGCCTTTCCTGTTCCATATAGATTGTCATTCACATTCACATGTGTCAGTAGGGTCACTCCTGATGTTGGTTGGCACCTAGAAAAGAGTAGCCCCTGATTATCTTCCCATAATGAGTCCTCATTCAATTAACCAAACTTTATTGAGGGCCTAAAGTGTGTGGAGAACTGTGCTAGACTCTGGATTGCAGGTTCCTTTCCCTGAAGACAGTCATGGGGAAAAAAGATGCAATGAATTACAGTGTGATAAGGGCTGTAACAGAGTGTGTGTAATGTGTTATGGATGTATAGAAGAAGGCACATGTGAGCCAGTCAGATGTTGGCAGTTTAGGAGGTTAGGGAATGCTTCATGGAATAAATGGCATAAATAACTGGGCCTTGAGGGCTGAGTGCAGTTTGCAAGGTGAAGAAATGAGAGAATACCAGTGTGATTATGGTTTGGGATCTTGTCTGGTGCATCAGGCCATTTCAAACTTTGAATGTCTGAGGTGAGGAGACAGTATTTTTCGAATATACAGATATGTTGAAAATGTTAATGATGAGTGGATAGTGTTTTTGTTTTGCTTTTGAGTGTAACAACTGATTTGTAACTTTTTCTTCAATATTTGTGCGTGTGTATTTCAGAAAGAACACCCAGGTTAATGCCTGATAAAGGAAGCATGTATTACCCACGGGTACAACATTACCGAGAGCTGCTTGACTCCTTGCCAATGGATGCCTATACACATGGCTGCATTTTACATCCTGAGTTAACTGTGGACTCCATGATCCCGGCTTATGCAACTACAAGGATTCGTAGTATGTAAACATTTTAAAGACCTGGAATTCTGTCTGACACTTTCTTTTAATTCATTTTGAGACCTAGCATGTCTCATGGTCACTAAAAGAAGATTGGGAATAGGGTTGTTGAGTTTGCTTCATGGATGTACATGTTATGGATTGATCCATGAACCAGTCGGATTAATCTGTGCTTCACTTGCTCAATTGGACATTTATTGTCTATAGGACCTGATTTATCAGCTCTTGGCTTTGAGGGCCAAGCTTGCGTAAAACTCAGAAGAGTAGATTATGGAAGAGTAAAGAATATAACATGTTCTCATGAACAGATGGACTAGGAATCTGAAAAGCTGGGATCTGCCTAGGATTATGGGCAGTTGAGTTTGTGTTACTGGTCCTTAATTGTTTCGTTATTTGAGGAAACTGGACTAGAGGGTGTCTAACTATTACTCTGTCTCTATGCTCAGTGATAGGAGATTTATTGGGATTGAGTTGTGACATCCAGCTTTCTGCCTTCCTCCTGTCATGAGAATAGTCAGTGCATGATCTGTGGAGCAGGAGATGTGCTTTATAGCACAGATAATTGGGGATAAGAAGGGAAAGGATGATGGCAGTGGTCTCACTTTGGGAATGTTGATCAGAAACACCCAAACTCAGATCTTCTAAATCCAGAAACCATTTTTTCCCCATTATATAATACTCACCTTTATTATTATTATTATTCTTTTTTTCCTTTTTGATACCCCTCCTTTTCCTCTCCTCTTCTCTCCCCTCCCTTTTCACCACTTCCCTTTTCTCCCTTCTCTTCCTTTTTCTTCTCCACTGCCTTCTCTTCCTGCTTCTCTTTTCTCTGATTCCTCCTCCTCTTCATAAATACCCTTTATAGGATTTGAAACAAGAGTTTTGACTATAATTCTATGACCTATAGTTAATATTTTTTAAAAATAAGGCTTTTTCCTCCCTTCATATAGGAGTTCATTATAGAAAGCTTGAAAGGTAGAGGAAGGCGGAGCAGCAAGCCTGCGCTGAGCACTGTAAAGTGCTGGGCCTTGCTCTAAGTGCTTCCCATGAAGCTTCTCATTTAGTCTTCACCCTGCATGGAGATACTCTTTTCTTTTCTTTTCTTTTTTTTTTGGATGGAGTCTCGCTCTGTTTCCATGCTGGAGTGCAGTGGCATCATCTCGGCTCACTGCAACCTCCGCTTCCTGAGTTCAAGTGATTCTCCTGCCTCAGCCTCCCGAGTAGCTGGGATGACAGGCACGTGCCACCACGCCCGGCCAATTTTTGTATTTTTAGTAGAGATGGGGTTTCACCATGTTGGCCAAGATGGTCTCGATCTCTTGACCTCCTGATCCTCCCGCCTTGGCCTCCCAAAGTGCTGGGATTACAGGCGTGAGCCACCGTGCCCAGCCGGCAGATACTCTTATGGTTCCATTTGAAGGGTGAGGAAACTGAGGCATAGACAGGGTAAGCCCAAGGCAGAGAAGCAGGGCATGAGCCCCAGAGCTCATGCTCTTGTCATTGAGTTTCTCTGCTTCTCCTTGTTTCTGGTGTAGAAGGGAGAAAATAATTTTCTGTTTCCAAAATGTTTTTATTATCAGGCCAAATTGGAAACACAGAGTCTGAGCTGAAGAAACTTGCTGAAGAAAACCCAGATTTACAAGAAGCATACATTGCAAAACAGAAACGACTTAAAGTAAGCCGATCAGCTGTCCTCAGTTGACATACACTGCACGGTGTAAATGTTCTACTTTTTGTAAAGTACCACTATTTCTAGATTATCTTCTTTTAAATATTGCAATTCACCAGTACACATGTTACCTTTGGCTTATGTTCTCCTTTTAGAAAGAATTTTTTATTAGACTTGATATTCAAACTTGATGACAAGTGCTTAACAAGCAGATATTGAGCATGCTGGTTGCCAAAAAAGTTATGAAATGCAAAGGAAGTTCATAACATATTCTAGAATCTGTCATTTCAGGTATTCCACCACTGGAAGTCCTCACTAGACCTACATCCCTCCATGTGTCGCACTAACTTGCTTTGCCCCCTGAGGAGTGTGCTTTATGGTCAGCCTTTCTCCTTCTGTTGATTCCTTCCCTGGGCCCAGCAACTATTGCAAGCTTCTGTCATATTAAAAGTGTAGAAAACAGCAGCATTCCCACCCTCCCCAACTTCCCACCTTCCTTTATCCTATCTTAGCTAAATGAGCTCCTCAGAAGAAACACCTGCACTCACAATCACTTGACTGACTCTCCACTCGTTGTTTAACTCCTTCACTCGCGCTTCTTTCTCATCCCTGACCTTTCAGCTGCTCTTTCAATTACGGCTGCTGGAATTGTTTTCCTGAGTTGGGCTTGGCAGACAGCTCTTCGTGTCCCTCCCATTCTTTGCCTTCTCTGGTCATCTGGCCTCATAGGAGCTGCCAGTGAGTGGTGGGTCTGCTCCTGGGTCATTTTCACAGCTGGGATATTTCCCTTCAACTTAGCTCGCTCTCTCTTTTTTTTTTTGCTGAGTTTTTCTATTCTCATTGTCTGAAATAGGCTGAACTCTTACAGAGTTTGTATCTGCTTTACCTAGATTTATTTTATTTAAAGGTGCAAATAATCTGTTTGGTTTCTTTTTTTGGTGGTTAATTAGTCAAAGCTGCTTGATCATGACAATGTCAAGTATTTGAAGAAAATTCTTGATGAGTTGGAGAAAGTCTTGGATCAGGTTGAAACTGAATTGCAAAGAAGAAATGAAGAAACCCCAGGTAGGTTCTCATTTATATTCTTTTTCTCTTTTCAACATCGGTATTATTCATGGGAACATTCTTAGGTCTCACCAAAAACGTTCTGTAATCTGCTTTTCGTTGTTGTTATTCACGGGCAGTTTTAATTATGATAGCAATAATGATATTGCACCCAGAAAAACCCAGGTGTCTAATTGTAACTCAATCTGCATCTACATGAAGGATTTTTCTGCATAATTTAAATTATGCTTGGGAGATTTTTACCTGTTTTACAAATTTGTAATTATAGTAGTTAGTTTGCTTGAATAACTTGAGTAATTGCTTGAATGTTCCCTCTAGTTTTTTCCTTAGGCAGGGAGACAGCCTCCAATCTAAAGTGTAATAAGGACCAGCACGTGGGCATCTGTAGACTGGCTGGTAAGCAGGCCAGTGAACTGGCTTCAGGGTTAAGCCATAGGTGTATACACATGGGCCATTTATGCTACTCCGACTAGAGTTGAAGACTATGTTACCTGTCACAAAAGCTCTACTGCTTTAAATGACTAAGACTAGTAGCCACTGAGTGATGTTTCAGACTCAGCTTTATGGATTTTTCTAAAGCAGAACTGCTTTTATAAACCAGAAGGAAGTATCTTTTAACTAGCTTGGAGGCTCCCAACCCCTTAGTGTCCTTTACAAAGTGATAAGCTCAAGTGGCTGCAATCTTACATAGGGAACTGGATGGCTGACAGATGTCAAGCAAGTCTCCTTTGGCCTAGGATACATTTGCATGGACTTTTTTTTTAAAGCATGAAATTATTCTCTGAGTGTGGCTGTCAAGAAAATATATAATGGCCTTCATCTTTTGCTATACTCACACTCACCCTTAAGGCTGAGACCACTGAAACCAGCTGGAGTCTATCTGTAGAGTGCTTGCCTCTAATTCTCTATGTCCCTTTCTCTAATTAGAAGAGGGCCAGCAACCTTGGCTCTGCGGTGAATCCTTCACCCTGGCAGACGTCTCACTCGCTGTCACATTGCATCGACTGAAGTTCCTGGGGTTTGCAAGGAGAAACTGGGGAAACGGAAAGCGACCAAACTTGGAAACCTATTATGAGCGTGTCTTGAAGAGAAAAACATTTAACAAGGTTTTAGGACATGTCAACAATATATTAATCTCTGCAGTGCTGCCAACAGCATTCCGGGTGGCCAAGAAAAGGGCCCCAAAAGTTCTTGGCACGACCCTTGTGGTTGGTTTGCTTGCAGGAGTGGGATATTTTGCTTTTATGCTTTTCAGAAAGAGGCTTGGCAGCATGATATTACCATTTAGACCCAGACCAAATTATTTCTAGGTTTGTTGGGATCTTGTCGTGGCAGCTCATCCAAGCATTTAGCTAGACCTTGTGATTGCCCATGGCTCTCTGAGTCTGTCTTATTGAGTAGTTAGCAGTATTTTTTCCTAAAATTCAGAAGTCATCTTTGTTACACAACACAGGGGTTCAGGTAGCAATAGAACACAAAATTGCTTTATTCTACAGCTGCCAGCTCCAGGCAGAAATAGGAAGGCAAAGAGATAAGAGAAGGAAAAATGAGAGAGTGAAGTCTGTATAGGGTAGAGCAATAGAAAGTAAGCTTCAGGTGCCTCCAACATTCATGGCTGCTTGTCTCATTGGTAAACCTCACATTTAGTTACTTGTGGCTACTGCCCACACATACACTCCTGTAATTGAGAACTCTTAGGAGAGGACTAGGGAATCACTGGGGATAGTGGGCTGGAGAGAACCCCAGGCTTTATATGTATAGCTTCTCATTTGACCTCAGTGTTAATTTTAAATGCTTATGAATCACACACATTGCTTTAGTAAGATTAAGTGCTTATATACTAGAAATTTGATGCTCATTGGAACACATCTGCCTAGCATTTCTGTAGAAGTCTTAAGTGATATTAAGATGATTCCTTACCATTTCAGATGGTCTGCAATTTGAATTACCAAGTGGTAATGGTTCCTTACTGTTTTAGATGGTGCCTGTAAGATACCATTCCTCTGGATGGTCATGTCCAGTCAGTGGGAGGTAGAAAGGATGGCATCTATAGCCCTCTTCATACACATAAGTGGCATTTAGGTGAATTTCCCAGCTAATCACTAGCATGTCTGGGTATTGGCTGGGTAGTGGGTATTTTGATGATCTGGGAGCACCAAATATGTTCATTCTTCATTTGGGGAGGCTGGTCTGTTAACACAAAAATGGTTGTCCAGATCTTTCATCTGTTTATGATCATCAACAAAGACTTATTAGAAAGGTCTAGTCTTAGCACTTGGCAGTTAATCTAGGGAAGATGAATTAAATGGATAGATAGTGATGCATATCTGTATTCACTCATGTATGTTTAAGGGATTTGGGGGGGATACCTCAGTTCATGTGGAAGGTACAGTCTCGGTGTGTCCCATGAATAACCTTGGAACTTCAATAAATGGTTTGTGCTCAGAAAAAGTCTTTCATGGTGGCAGGAAGGCAGTTTCCCTGGAGCTGGCCATGAAGGCCTTAGGAGCCATTTCTGGTGTCTGGTGGGTAGCAGGCATAGAGATGATGTGCCGAGGTCCCAGTGAACAACAATAGCCAAAGAATGTACTAACTTTATCATTAATAGGAAAGTCATACCTAGGTAACAATGACTTTTTGATGGCAAAATGATTTTTTAATTCTATTTTGATGCTGTAATTCCATTTCATGACCTAGTTGTATTAGAAAACCTTGATGAACTATATGTTCCTGATTTACAGAAAATTAATAAAACATCCAGAGTAAACTCAAACAATAATTGAGTAGCAGCTTTTATAACATTTAAAATTTGCACATTAGTATGTCGTCATATGGAGTGTCTGAATCTGTTGCTGGGACATACCAATCCATGCATTCATTAGAGCCATAGAACTTATTATTCATTAGTTCATAGTGTTTGAGTTCTTTATGTCACTCTGTTAGAAACAAGAACTGAGTCGTGAAGAAATAAGAATTGGATTTTTATAAAAACCTCTGAAGGATATTTACCTATGAAAAGGTTGTTAAGAATAAAAATTAGAAGTCCATGGTTAACTTTTCTTTCAATTTATATTATTCCTGAATCATAGGGAATCTTTCTAGAATGTATTTATACTTTCCTTGTACAGTTTCTTTGGAAATACGTTAAAGATAGTGGCAATTTCATGTATTTCATGGATACTTGAGTTTATGCTTTTAAGGTGTTTGTTTAGGGATACAATGACCACTAGATGTCGCTGTTCATCCAGTAGACTAAGATTGAGTGTTCTTTTTGTTCAGCAACTCTTCTAAAATGTTTCAAGCAAAGATAGTAATGACCTCAGTTTCTGAAATAAGGGCATCTTCATCAGATTATTCTTCTGTTTTAAAAAAGCTTGAGGCAAATGTGACTGATTTCCAATGCTTTGAAAGGGATTACAGTATCACACAATGTCAAGGTAGAGTTAAACACACTATTAGCTAAATAGGCACTTATATGTATTTTCTTTTTCATGATTATTGGTGACTGGTCAATGTACTCATCAATTTCTAAAATTTGTATAAATATCACAATTAGAAAAATGCCTGAGGTACTAAAGTTATGTTGGCTTTTTGTGTCTTAACACAAATAAATACTATTGTTATTGCAACAGATGCCTTTTGAATCCATTTTCCATAATTGCGGATAGTCGTAAATTGCTTGCTCAATTTTTAGTAATTATTGCTGTTGACACCAGCGTTGTAGATTTTTGGTGTTGTTTAATGCAATAGAGAGACCAAGGCACTATTCTGTAAGATCAATAAAAGTAATTGGAAAATAAATATGAACCCTAAAACAAAGTACTCATTTTGTAATCTTTCTTGGAAAACAGATGTATTTTTTTCATTTAAAATCAAAGCATCATGTGGTAGTTAAAAGGGTAAAATAAGCAGAGGTTAGGTATTCAAGATACTTAGCTATAGGATGCCATATTTTCGTTATAACAAAATTGCCGACTCTTGCTTCATTTAAATATGCACACTTAAGATGAATAGCAGCCTAAAGAATAACACTGATCTCTCAAAAAAAAAAAAAAAAAAAAAATTGATGCTGCTCATTAATATTGCTCTGTTGCAGCCAGCCACCTACCATGGGAGAGCATGAAAATGATGAACACTGAGTACTTATCTTTGCAAAATAGTTTTCTTACATGTTTACTGGGTTTCAAGTATTACTCATATTTATGTATATTTTTGACATAGCTAATTCTCTTTTATTGAGTATGGATTATGAATATTCAAATTACCTTCTACATTTGTAGCTTGGTAAGCTTAGCCATTCTAATCAAGTAGAAATTGAGTACTTTCATTTTGCACTGAACAAAGCAAATTAAATCCAAGTCTAATTGGCATTGTTTTCCTTGAATTTACAAACAAGAACAAAGGGCAACAATACTGAATAGTTATGGAAAGTCACCTGAATATCTAACTTCGTAGTCTGCTCAGAAAAAAAAAAACAGTGTGGTAAAGACATGAAGGTCAAATTAATGCAATAAATAAATCAGTATTCAGATATAACCATCATATTGTTTATGCCAACTATTGGCCCATTTACTTGATCTCTGCTTACCCATATCAGAACGTCTTGATTTTATAATACTCCAGAACAGTTGTTTTACTAGGTAGGGTAGTAGATTCCAAACAAAGTGCGGAAGTGTAATTTCTAGTGTGAGGATAGTAGTTTTAATTATGTATTACATTATGAAAATGAAGAGAAGGAGTGGAAGAACTCAGTTTATGGATTAGACAGTGGATGGATGACAGCAGTATCCTTTATTGATTGCACCTAAGTTGGGGCCTAACTGTGTTAGGAGAGAGGAGAGATTGGCATTGGTGAGAAGGCAGTGGGGTAGAGCAGCTCTGTGGCACTTGAGACAAAACATGCTTGCGGTGGGCCTTGATATACTCTTTGATTCAAGTAGGGTGGTGTATCTATTTCATTCACATTACCTTGTCATAAAATTCCTTTGGGAAAGTTAAGTTTTTGTCTTCAGTCTTTTACTTTATTACTTATGCGTTGATTCTTTAATTACAAAGTGCTGTCATTGAAATCCCTTAGTAGGAGAGCCAATAGTATAGCTTAGTGAAACATAATGAAAGGGTCAAGTTTCCATGCCAAAAACAATATTCATATCCATATATGTAAATTAATTTTTAACAAAGTAAAATTTCAGGCATATGGCCAGCATGTATAAGTATAGCTTTTGGTATCTTCAGATTAAACTACCTTTTGAATTTAAGAATCTGATACTCAACAAAATTACTTGTAAACATTGCCAAATACATGTCATAAAAATATAATGAAGACAGGTTTTTAGAGAGCCTACATTAAGTTCAGTGCTCAAAAGAAAATGAAGGTTTGCATTACGAAAATGATATGAACTAAAAATGATTAGCACTGAAAGCAGAAGTGGTTACATTGTAAAAATTCTTATTGCTCTGCTCATTCCCTTGCAACATGATGTTACAGACTTTCCCATCAAGAAATAGCATCTGCAGAGCAAGACTACACGAGGCCTATCAGAGAGCAATTTACTAGAGATATTGGACATCAAGCAGTGATGAAAATCACTGGAGATTCCTTTCAGGTAGAGGAGGGCCTCATTAACACCTTGTTAATCCCCTAGTCAGGAGTAAGGACCATGGCCTGGAGTAAGGCTTACCAGCATTTTTCAATCTTGGCCCTATTGATATTATAAACCAGATAATTCTTTGTTGTGTGGAGCTATCCTGTGTGTTGTAGGATGTTTACCAGCTTCCTTGGCCTCTACGTCTTAAATGCCTGTAGTGCTCCGCACCCCAATTGTGACAAATCAAAATGTCTTCAGGTATTGCCAAATGTCACCGGGGGAGAAAAATCATCTCCAGTTGAAGACCACTGCTCTGCACCCATCCTAAAAAAGGCTGAAACCAAGTCATGACAAGATCTGCAAGGGAGACGTATTCTGGAGGTTGATTTCTGCCAAGGCAGAGGTGCTTGGGAAACATCTTGGGCTTCTACGTGCCTTCCATAACAAAGCACAGGACAAAACGTACACAATTTAAAGGTGACTAGCCAGTAACTGCACTGCCTACTAGAACAAGAATCAACATGCTTCAGAGAGAAGATAACAGAATCCAGAGTCTCTATAAGGTATCACTAACAACGTCCAGGACACAGTAGAAAATTACTAGACAAGCAAAGTTACAGGACTATCATTGAAAAAAAGTAATAAATAGATATGACCTAAATGTTAGGTTTAGCAAATACTTTAAAGCAGCTAACAGACAATATATGTTTATAGAATTAAAAGAAAATGTCTGATTGAATTGACAGAAAATCATGGGAGAGAAAATAAAACCATTAAAAGAAACCAAATGGAAATTTTAGAAAATTATGTAAGTGAAAAATTCATTGGATGAGCTTCACAGCAGGTGGGAGATGGCAAAAGGAAGATAAAGAAACACAGCCTCAGGAACATGTGGAAAATATCAACTGGTCTAATATATGTGTTACGGGAGTTGTAAAAAAGAACAAAGAATGGGGCAGGAAATATGTGTGTGTGTGTGTGCGCATATATATATATATATTTAAATAATGCCATATTTTACCAAATTTGATGAAAAAACATTTACTTACTCGTCCAAGAAAATCACTGAACTCACTGAAAGATAAATACCAAGAAAGCCTCACATAGGCATATCATTGTCGGACCGCTGAAAACAAAAAAATCTTGAAAGCAGTTCGAGGGGAAAATAAAAGATATACACAGGAGAATGATGATAAGAATGTGTGCTGACTTACCAGAAATAGTGGAATGCAGACAACAATGAAAATGTCTTTAAAGTGCTGATGGGGTGGGAAGGGGTGGTGAGGGAATCCTGCCAATTCAAAATTTTATATCCAGAGAAAACGCCCCTTAAAAACTTGGTTTTTTAAGACACTTTATTTCATATAAATTGAAGCCAAGAGAAGTTGGATCCAGCAGGCCCCTGCAAAATCAAAAACTGCTAAAGGCCATTTTCAGGCTGATGGAGAATGATACAAAATGGAAACCAAATCCACAGAGAGGGGAAAGAAAAGTAGTGCAGGAATGGCAAATAATGGGTCCATATAAAGACTTTTATTGCCTCATAATTTCCTTAAAGGGTTACTGTTTAGAACAAGAATAATAGCATTATTATGTAAAATGTAAATTTCTGGGCTCTATAATATATGTGGAAGTAAATATATGAAAAACACAAAGGTTGGAGGAAGTGGATGAATGGCATTACACTATTGTAAAGCTATTAGTTTAGTGATATGTAAAGAATGAAGTGTTGAGGACAGATGTGCCAAATGAAAAGTATCAAGTGGGAAGTGTGAAGAAGGAAGTAGTGTCAAGGGTGAAGTAGTGCAATTTTGACACTAAATAAACTCTAATAAGAACACATTGTTAGCTCTGGAGGAACACTAAAATTTAAAAAATCCCTAAGAAACAAGTAGAAATAAAATACCAATGAAAGAAGCAACAAAACAAACAGAAGGGACAAATGGAAAACATAGCAAGGTGGTAGACTTAAACACACCAAAGCAATAATTGCATGATATGTAAATGTAAATAGCATTAAATGTAAAATGTTCCAGTTGAAGGTCAGAGATCAGATAAGAATGCAAGACACAAGTATGCACTATTTATGAGATGTACTTTAAGCATATATAAACTGAACATAAAAGTATGGAAAGCAATATACCAGGTATATATCAAGAAAGGTGGTATGGCTATATTAATTTCAGAAAAAGTGGAGTTTAAGACAGAGTTTTACAAGAGACAAAGAGGGACATTTATGAATCACAAGAATTTATTAGGAAGACATAATCATAAATACATATTCATCTAAGAGCTTCAAAATGTATGTGGCAAAATCTGACAGAACCAATGGAAAAAGTTAGTTGGAGATTTTATCACTATTCTCTCAGTAATGAATAGATAAAGTAGACGAAAATTCAATTGGGATATAGAAGATCTGAGCACACTGTCAGCCAACTTGAGCTCATTCACATTTACTAGACATACTCAAAAACTGTAGAATAAACATTCTTTTCATGTGCATATGGAATGCTCATCAAAGTAGACATATTCTAGGCCATAAAACAAATCTCACTAAAGATTCGGATTTTTGTGTTGCAGAGTATATTCTGTGGCCATTGTGGAATTAAGTGAAAAAACAACTAAAATATTTTAAACATTTTCAAATATTTGGAAATTAAATAGCACATTTGTAACCCATGGCTGAAAGAAGAAATCACAAGGGAATAAGAAAATATTTTGAGTTGAATAATAAAAATACACTTCAGAATTTGTGAGATACAGCAAAGGCAGTGCTTAGAGGGAAATTTATAGCTTTGTTAAAAATTTTTTTTTTTTATTATTATACTTTAAGTTCTAGGGTACATGTGCACAACGTGCAGGTTTGTGACATATGTATACATGTGCCATGTTGGTGTGCTGCACCCATTAGCTCGTCATTTACATTAGATATATTTCCTAATGCTATCCCTCTCCCCTCCCCACACCCCATGACAGGCCCCGGTGTATGATGTTCCCCTTCCTGTGTCCAAGTGTTCTCATTGTTCAATTCCCACCTATGAGTGAGAATATGTGGTGTTTGGTTTTTTGTCCTTGTGATAGTTTGCTGAGAATGATGGTTTCCAGCTTCATCCATGTCCCTCAAAGGATAGGAACTCTTCATTTTTTTCTAAGTTTTTATCTTTTTTCTTTTTTTATTATGCTTCTGGCTGAGACGGAGTCTTGCTCCGTCGCCCAGGCTGGAGTGCAGTGGCGCGATCTCGGCTCACTGCAACCTCTGCCTCCCGGGTTCACGCCATTCTCCTGCCTCAGCCTCTCCGAGTAGCTGGGACTACAGGCGCCCGCCACCACGCCCGGCTAATTTTTTGTATTTTTGGTAGAGACGGGGTTTCACCGTGGTCTCGATCTTCTGACCTCGTGATCCGCCCGCCTCGGCCTCCCAAAGTGCTGGGATTACAAGCGTGAGCCACTGCGCCCGGCCCAGGAACTCTTCATTTTTTATGGCTGCATAGTATTCCATGATGTATATGTGCCACATTTTCTTAATCCAGTCTATCATTGATGGACATTTGGGTTGGTTCCAAGTCTTTGCTATTGTGAATAGTGCTGCAATAAACATACGTGTGCATGTGTCTTTATAGCAGCATGATTTATAATCCTTTGGGTATATACCCAGTAATGGGATGGCTGGATCAAATAGTATTTCTAGTTCTAGATCCTTGAGGAATCGCCACACTCTCTTCCACAATGGTTGAACTAGTTTACAGTCCCACCAACAGTGTCAAAGTGTTCCTATTTCTCCACAACCTCTCCAGCACCTGTTGTTTCCTGACTTTTTAGTGATCACCATTCTAACTGGTGTGAAGTGGTATCTCATTGTGGTTTTGATTTGCATTTCTCTAATGGCCAGTGATGATGAGCATTTTTTCATGTATCTGTTGGCTGCATAAATGTCTTCTTTTGAGAAGTGTCTGTTCATATCCTTCGCCCACTTTTTGATGGGGTTTGATTTTTTCTTGTACATTTCTTTGAGTTCTTTTTAGATTCTGGATATTAGCTCTTTGTTAGATGAGTAGATTGCAAAAATTTTCTCCCATTTTGTAGGTTGTCTGTTCACTCTGATGGTAGTTTCTTTTGCTGTGCAGAAGCTCTTTAGTTTAATTAGATTCCATTTGTCAATTTTGGCTTTTGTTGTCATTGCTTTTGGTGTTTTAGTCATGAACTCCTTGCCCGTGCCTATGTCCCGAATGGTATTGCCTAGGTTTTCTTCTAGGGTTGTTATGGTTTTAGGTCTAACATTTAAGTCTTTAGTCCATCTTGAATTAATTTTTGTATAAGGTGTCAGGAAGGGATCCAGTTTCAGCTTTCTACATATGGCTAGCCAGTTTTTCCAGCACCATTTATTAAATAGGGAATTTTTTTCCCAATTTCTTGTTTTTGTCAGGTTTATCAAAGATCAGATGGTTGTAGATGTGTGATATTATTTCTGAGGGCTCTGTTCTGTTCCATTGGTCTATATGTCTGTTTTGGTGCTAGTACCATGCTGTTTTGGTTACTGTAGCCTTGTAGTATAGTTTGAAGTCAGGTAGCATGGTGCCTCCAGCTTTGTTCTTTTGGCATAGGATTGACTTGGCAATGCTGGGCCTTTTTTGGTTCCATATGAACTTTAAAGTAGTTTTTTCCAATTCTGTGAAGAAAGCCATTGGTAGCTTGATGGGGATGGCATTGAATCTATAAATTACCTTGGGCAGTATGGCCATTTTCATGATATTGATTCTTCCTATCCATGAACATGGAATGTTCTTCCATTTGTTTGTGTCCTCTTTTATTTTGTTGAGCAGTGGTTTGTAGTTCTCCTTGAAGAGGTCCTTCACATCCCTTGTAAATTGGATTCCTGGGTATTTTATTCTCTTTGAAGCAATGGTAAGTGGGAGTTCACTCATGATTTGGCTCTCTGTCTGTTATTAGTGTATAAGAATGCTTGTGATTTTTGCACATTGATTTTGTATCCTGAGACTTTGCTGAAGTTGCTTATCAGCTTAAGGAGATTTTGGGCTGAGATGATGGGGTTTTCTAAATATACAATCATATCATCTGCAAACAGGGACAATTTGACTTCCTCTTTTCCTAATTGAATATCTTTGTTTCTTTCTCCTGCCTGATTGCCCTGGCCAGAACTTCCAACACTATGTCGAATAGGAGTGGTGAGAGAGGGCATCCGTGTCTTGTGCCAGTTTTCAAAGGGAATGCTTCCAGTTTTTGTCCATTCAGTATGATATTGGCTGTGGGTTTGTCATAAATGGCTCTTATTATTTTGAGATACGTCCCATCAATACCTAATTTATTGAGAGTTTTTAGCCTGAAGCGTTGTTGAATTTTGTCAAAGGCCTTTTCTGCATCTACTGAGATAACCATGTGGTTTTTGTCTTTGTTTCTGTTTGTATACTGGATTGTGTTTATTGATTTGCATATGTTGAACCAGCCTCGCATCCCAGGGCTGAAGCCCACTTGATCATGGTGGATAAGCTTTTTGATGTGCTGCTGAATTCGGTTTGCCAGTATTGTATTGAGGATTTTTGCATTGATGTTTATCAGGGATATTGGTCTAACATTCTCTTTTTTTGTTGTGTCTCTGCCAGGCTTTGGTATCAGGATGATGCTGGCCTCATAAAATTAGTTAGGGAGGTTTCCCTCTTTTTCTATTGATTGGAATAGTTTCAGAAGGAATGGTACCAGCTCTTCCTTGTACCTCTGGTAGAATGGGAAGTTTATAGCTTTAAATGCCTGTTTTGGAAGAGAAAGAAAGTTTAAAATTTTTCATGTAAGTTTCCACTTAAAGAGCTACAGAAAGAGGAGCAAATTAAACCCAAAACAAGTTTCAACCCAAAATAAGTAGAAGGAAAAAAAAATCAATGCAGAAACCTATGATACAGAAACAAAAATTAACAAAGCTCAAAATTCATTCTTGGAAAGATTAATAAAATTGATAAACCCCAAAAGGAAAAATCAAGAAATACATAGAGATATATAAATTACCAGTATCACCTAATACAAATAGAAGGGATGTCACTACATATCCCGCAGAGTTTAATAAGAAAATTAAAAATATTAGGAACAAATGTTGCTAACTTAGCAACTAGATGAAACTGACAAATTTCTTGAAAAATACAACTTCTCAAAAGTGACCTGATAAGAAATGGGAATTTGGAATAGCCATATATCCACTAAACAAATTGAATTTGTAATAAGAAATAACCATTCTACAAAGAAGACTCAAGGCCCAAATGGTTTTATTAGTAAATTCTATCATGTATGAAGTGAGAAATAATGCCAACTGTACGTAAGCTTTTTTAGAACATAGATAAGGGAGTGCTTAACAAAATTATCTTATGAGACCAGTATAACCCTGATACCAATATCTGACTTAAATAAGAAAAAAATTGGGCCAGGTGTGGTGGCTCATGCCTGTAATCCCAGAACTTTGGGAGGTCAAGTTAGGTGGATCACTTGAGGTTAGGAGTTGGAGACCAGCCTGGCCAACATGGTGAAACTCTGTCTGTACTAAAAATACAGAAATTATCCAGGCATGGTGGTGTGCACCTATAATCCGAGCTACTTGGGAAGCTGAGGCAAGAGAATCTCTTGAACCCGGGAAGCAGAGGTTGCAGTGAGCCGAGATCGCGCCACTGCACTCCAGCCTGGGCCACGGAGCAAGACTCTGTCTCAAAAAAAAAAAAAAAAAAAAAGAGATCAACTATTCCTCATGACCGTAGATTCAAAACTCCTCAATAAAGTATTGGCAAATGAAATTCATTAATATATTTTAAAAGTATACGTCATACATTATAGCCAGTAGAGTTCATATAATGGTTGCAAACTTGGCTTAATGTTTGAAAATTACACAGTGTTATTAACCACATTAACCAAATAAAAATGAAACATCATATAGCCATCTCAGTAAATGCAGAAAAAGATTTGATAAAATTGAGCACATATTCAAGGTAAAGACATTCAGGATACTAGAAATAGAAGGAAACTTCCTCACCCTGATAAAGACATCCATGAAAAATCCAAAGTTAATATCATGCTTAATGGTGAAAGACTGAAGTTTTTCCTTTTTATAGATCAGGAATAAGGCAAAGGTATTTACTGTCATCACTTCTACTTATCATCCCATGGAGTAATAGCCAGTGCAATAAGGCAACTAAAAGAAATAAAAGGTATAAAATTTTAAAGGAATAAGAAAAATTGTTTCTGTTTGTAATTGATATGATTATTCCTAAGTAATCTTCTAAAAAACACTTAGAAATATTAAATGAAGTTAGCGAGTTCTCAGAATGCAAGATCACCATATAAAACTCAATTATTTTATTTGCACTAACAACATACAATTGAAGAATGAAGTAAAAAATTCTTTTTATAGTACACCAAAAAAGGTAAAACACTAAACACTTAGAATTTAACAGAAGTATAGTACAGCCACATTGAAATCTTCAAATAATTGATAAATTAAAGAAGACTGAAATAAATAGATATACCATATGCGTGGTTTGGAAAATTTAATATTGTTAAGAAGTCCATTCTCCGCAAATGTATCTGTAGATTGAATGAAGTGCTAATCACCATTACAGCAGTCCCATCTTCTTTTAAAAATAAATTGGCAACTTTAATCTAAAATTTATGTGAAAATGCGAAGGACATATTAATAGATAGCTAAAACTATTTTGAAACACACTGGAGTTACAGGGACTTTTTTTTTTTTTTTTTTCATTTTATTATAAAAAGTTCTCGCTTTTTTGCCCCGGGTGGGGTGTAGTGGCGTGATCTCGGCTCACTGCAAGCTCTGCCTCCCAGGTTCACGCCATTCTCCTGCCTCGGCCTCCCGAGTAGCTGGGACTATGGGCACCCGCCACCAAGCCCAGCTAATTTTTTGTATTTTTTAGTAGAGACAGGGTTTCACTGTGTTAGCTAGGGTGGTCTCGATTTCCTGACCTTGTGATCTGCCCACCTCGGCCTCCCAAAGTGCTGGGATTACAGGCGTGAGCCACCACACCCAGCCAGAGGGACTTTATCTTACTTTAAGACTTACAATAGGCTGGCTCTGAGTGCAGTGGTGTTTACAACTAATTGATCACAACCAGTTACAGATTTTTTTATTTGTTTGTTTCTTCTCCACTTCCACTGCTTCACTTGACTAGCTTTTAAAAAAAAGGAAGACAAGAAATCTATAGCATTCAACTTAGTATGGTATTGGCAGAAAGGGTGACATACAGATCACTGGCACAGAATAGAGAATCCAGAATAGACCTTCCATACATGGTCAGCTTTTTTTCTTTTTAAAGCATGGGGGTCAATACACAAAGTATTCACCATAAAAAATGATAAATTAGATGTTATCAAAGTTATAACTGCCTGTTTTCTAAAAGACACCATTAAGAAAATGAAAAGCCAAACCACAGAATCGATGAAAATATTCACAATATACATACCTAACAAAGGATGTATAGTCAAAATATATAAAGTGTACATCCAATTCAATAATAACACAACAAACAACTCAATAAAAATGGGCAAAAGCTTGAATAGATGCTTCACAAAGAGGATATGTGAATGGTCAGTAAGCATACACAAAGATGCTCAACATTGTTATTCATCAAATCTCATGTAACAACTGGATTCAGTTGGAAATCAAATATGCCAATCATTATACTAACATAGAAACTATTAATATACAGTCTAAGCCAAATCCAAATTAAAACCACAATAAGATACTACTTTATATCTACTAGGCTGGGTAAAATTAAAAGGCTGACAATACTATTTGTTGACAAGAATATAGAGTAACTGGAACTTTTATAATTTACTTAAGATAAAATTCACATCTGCTTTGGAAAACAGTGTGGCAGTTTCTTATAAATTAAAAATTCAGTTAATATATGACCTAACAATCCCACTCTTAGGTATTTATCCCAAACAAATCACAATCAATATCCACATGTTTGTGCAGGCTTTCACTGCACTGTTTATAGCTCCTTTATTACTAATGGCCAATAATTGGAAACTATCCAAAGGTACATTGTGGATGAATGAACAAACTGCTCTATTCATACAGTGGAATACAATTCATAGATAAAAAGAGAACAAACCATTAATATGTACACTGATATAGATGAATTTGAAAAAACATGCTATGTGAGGAGGTAATGGGCTCACACGTTACTTAAACCCAAGGATGGCCATCAGTGGCCCAGAGCCCTGGACTTGTCCTATGTCTGACATGAGTGAGAGTCCCCCAAAATCAGTGTATCAGTGCCATTTTGGCAAACTAATCTCATGTGATTATGTGAAAGAAAAACTGTGCTGGTCAGAGTGATTTGCCTACCAGGCCACTCTCCTGGAATTGGACCTGACTGTGGGACTGCAAGACACTCTCCTAGGAGCACATTTTAGTGTTCCTCAGGGCATCTGGTGACCCCACATGTAGGTTAGATGGAGAGCATCCAAAATGGGAGAAAGGGGGCCAGAGTCCATGCAACTCCTGGTCTGAGCTCAGCTTTCTTTACCTAGATGACATTGTTGGCCCCAGCCAGTCCCACACACAAGAGGTGGATTGAGAAAATATTGGGAAACACGCTAAAGTGGTGGCCTCCCTGGGGTGTGGAACCCGCACTTCTTGCTTGAGTCTAAGGGCAGTACTGGGAGGGGAATGTTTGATTGGTTCAATGGGCTACCCTTGATTGACCAGGGTTGACAGTAGAAGATACTGCCATCAAGCTAGCATCAATGTCCTCAGCTTAGTATCACTGCCAAAGGATTCTGAGCTGGCAGAGGCCAGGTGGCAACACATAACTAACAGAGGAAAGGTGTACATAATTACCAAAATGAGGAGGATTCAGGCAAGTATACAAATGGGAGCCCTTGGCACATACATAGCTATCCCATTTCTCTTTCGACCTGGGGACCTCACTCACACATATGTATATATTCCAATATGCACATTTCATACTGAGCAACTACACAACCCACTTCCTCTGTGGGTTTACAGGAGTGCATACTAGCAGCATGATCTACCCTTGACAGGAAAGACTTAGGGAAGAGTTGCTTGTAGGTTCTAGAAGTGGGCTCAGGGCTAATTGAGTAGGGAAGTTCATAGTCCCTGGTTCTTGGAGTATTGTTTTGAAGTGGTGGTGTGAGCCCTGGGAGGACATGTCCTCTTGGCCCTGTGGACTCTTACAGAGAGGGTTTTTGTTGGAGGCTGGAGCAGTCTTCCATTAAATATGGGTCACAGAGAGATCCAAGGCAAGGGTCATGTTTGTCCGACTTTCAGGGTGATAGTGTACATGAGGAAAGGGTACTACTCAGGCTTTTTGAGGGCAGTTCCAACTCTCAAATATGAGGGTTCCAAATTCATATGGAACTCTCAAATATGAGGGTTCCAAATTCATATGGAACTCTCAAATATGAGGGTTCCAAATTCATATGGAAGCCTCATATGAATTTCCTGGCATGTGGAGTAAGAGCCACTGCATAAGAAGGGCCAAGTAGAGGCCAACGATGTTGTAAAAGTGTCCCACAACAGCGCAAATCAAAATGGCAAACTAGAAACCATCCTACATCCTCAGAGGAATTTCAGAGATGAGTGTTGGCATCAAAGACTTAAAGGATACAGGGGTAGTGGTTCCCTGTTCACATCACCTGTTTAGACCTCCCAAAACCTAGTGGTTCATGGTGGATGATTGTATTATTACAATAAATTTTACCAAGTAGGACCCCTACTTGTAGCTGCTATGCCACCTGTGGTATCTTTATTGAGACACATGAAAACTTCTGGCATTTGAAATGCAGCTATTAACTTGCAATTCCTATATGTAAAAATGATAGAAAGCAGTGTCTCCTATGTGGGAAGGACAAAACATGCCTTTCCTGTCTTGCTCCAGGGCTGTGTTAATATTCTTGCTCTGCATCTTAACATAGCAGGGATCTGGATCAGTTCAATATTCTGTTGAATGCCAAGCTGGTCCTCTTTTGTGGTGACAGGTTAATTGGACTTGGATAGAGGTTAGTAGGAAGTACTCTACTTGCCCAAGAATGACACGTGTCAGAGGAGCAAAACATCCTAAATAGGAGCAGAGACCTGCCTCAATGGTAAAGATTTTAGGGGTCAAGTGATCTATATGCATGCAGGGACTTCACCCCCAACATAAAAGGCCAGTTGTGCTTTAAACCCTCTACTCCCAAGAAAGAGGTACAGCACTTGGCTGGCCAGTTTTGGATTTTGATAGCAGAATATACTGCACTTGGGATACCGCTCTGATTCGCTTGTGGATTGACCGCAGTTTTGAGTGGGGTCAGAGCAAGAGGTGGATCTGTAGCAGGATCAGGCTGTGGTATAAATGGCCTTGCTTCATGGGCTGTGTGAAGCCAGCTGATGATGCTTGTGAGGTGAAAATATTTTTCTTCTTTTACAAAGAAGTTTTAGTCATCAGAAACAAAAGCCCACAGATACACTAGCAGTTAGGATGAATATTGTGTGAGATTCATGGTATAAAAATATTGCATTGAAATGATTAGTGACCAGTCTTTCATCTAATATTCTTAGTTTACAGATGAGTAATCTGAGATATAGGAAAAGTACCTTGTCCCCAAACAGGCTTTTCTAATTGATGGATGATTCTAGAACTCAAGTCTCCTAAATCCTTGATAACACTGTGAGGCAAAATTTGCCTAGAATGATTTTTAAAAATTTGTGCTTGCACATTTAAAGACATAGGTCACCCTACAGAGTCTTTTTTTTTCACCAAAGGAACATGGTCAGTGTTTTTCTCTACTTTAAAATTCCTTTATGTATACAAAATAAATTTATATTTACAGAGAGATTTAAAAGCAATTCTAAGGATAAAATATTTAGAATTCTTTGAAAAATAAAATAATCATTCTATGAGTTTTTTTTGGTAGTTCAGGCATGTAAGTTTAAAGACTTTGGACACCATTTAAAAGATAAAAATTTTTCTTCAACCATCTTCAAGTTTAAGTCTATGGAACGGACAATATTGCAGTTAAGGCCCAGGTGTATAATTTCATCTAATCAACATAAGATACACACCATGATTTTTCTCTGGGACTCTTCCACCAGCTCACCCCAGTGCTTAAAAATGCTCCTGCCTTTTATTTCAGTGGAGTTAAATTCAATCTCTTCCCTATTGATAGTCTTAAATAAAGTATTCCTAATCCTGTTTAACTCTGTCCAGGACAATTTTCTTTGACAAGTGACAGAAAGCACATCAGTGATTGCCTAGGGATTGGAGTAGGTGAGGGAGAAAGGGATTACCAAGGGGGATGAAGAAATGTGGGGGTGAGGGATGTTATTTGAGTGTGTGTGTGTGTGTGGTGATCATAAATGAGTGTACTCACAGTCAAAATTTATCAAATTATTTATTTATATCAATAATACCTCAACAAAGCTGTTTATATCATCTGATCCAATAATTTGAGTTTTAAGACTATTTTATTAAAGTAATTACATACATGTACAGAGATATATGAATAAAGATGTTCATGGTAGCAGAGTTTGTAATAAAAAAACTGGAAAGAATCTTGTTTATCAGTAAGAAAATTATTAAACTAGTTATAGTACAGCCATAATGTTATGCAGCTATTAAGAGTGAGTGGAAAGATCACCAAAAGCAAACTGAAGATTCATAGATGTGTATATTATTATGTGTGATTTTATTTGTGTAAAAAAAAAGTAAGTAGGGCCGGGCATGGTGGCTCAAGCCTGTAATCCCAGCACTTTGGGAGGCCAAGGTGGGCACATCACTTGGGGCCAGGAGTTCGAAACCAACCTGGCCAACACATCGAAACCCTGTCTCTACTAAAAATACAAAAATTAGTTGGACGTGGTGGCAGGTGCCTGTAATCCCAGCTACTCGGGAGGCTGAGGCAGGAGAATCGCTTGAACCCGGGAGGCAGAGGTTGCAGTGAGCTGAGATCATGCCACCGCACTCCAGCCTGGGTGACAGAGCGAGACTCCATCTCAAATTAAAAAAAAAAGGTAAGTACATATGAAAAAATTTAACGCTGGAACTCCTGATAGTGGCTGATTCTGGAGAGGTGATTGGAATTGTGCAGGGATATGTGTGAGAGAGGTCTTAAACTTTTTACTTTGTATTCCATGTTTTATATCAGTAGTTGGCTTATCTTTGGGAGGTCAATCCTCTGCTTTCTCCTTCATTTCCTTTAATACTGGCCACTATGCTGGGGTACATTACCAACTAAAACTTTGTTTCTTTTTCCTACTATTTTCTAGTTTTCAAAATAGTGGGTTGGTTCCCTAGTATCCTTCAAAGATGACGAATGAGGGTTTTCTTAGTACTATTATGATTTACACTTACTTCACATATTTCAATCTGTTGCCTTTATTATTTTATGGATGAACAAATTGTCCTGTCTTTGGCCACTTTAAGCTATTCAAATTGGCTCCTGAGTTCTTTTCTTGTGCTCGTGATATAATTTGATAGCTTCTTTGATTTCTGGTATGTTAAGGTACTTCAAGCTCGTGTTTTACATTTTTTGCCCCAGACTTAGAATCAGCCATTTTTCTAAAGAGCCCTAATTCCTGTTAGTGGGAAATTATAGGAAGTTTCCTCATTGCTGTTGTTGTTGTTTTTTTTTTCTAGATCTTTTCAGTGGCTAGAACTTGGTATGTTCTAAATATTTACAAGCATGAAGTCGTAATAGGATTCTGTTCTCTAACATATTAGATAACATGGGTATTAAAAAAGAATATAGAAAATACTATCACTGATCGTTGTTACTGATCATCATATGCTAGTTTAATTATAGTTTACTGATTTTGCCTAACAAAAAATATTGAGTAACATGCTTGGAATTAATCCCTGAATTTATCGTCCTTTTTTTCATTGGCAAATACTACTTCTAAATTCTCTTTATCTGTGTTAAATGATTATACTGAATGAATGACTTGGATCTTCAAATAGTTTCTAGAAAAATAATTAATGAAAAACAAATGGAAGGCTGGAGCTTTTGTTCTCATCTATAATCTGGATGAGATTGTAACAATTTTTTTTCTGTATAGAATTTCACTTTTTTTTCCCTGAGTATGTATCAGCTTGGAATTTTGAACTATTCAGGTGGATAATTTTTGGATTACTAATTTTGTCTATCTATCTTTTATTTCAGTTACTCTCTGGAATCCTTTCCTGTCAGGAGCTCCAAGCTTTATACTCTTATTTGTTAAATTAAAATTTTAGAATTCATGGCATTTGAATACAATTTAAGCTAAAAACCAAACACAACAAACTTCTTCCTCAATTTGCTTACAAATCCATCAGCTTATAAAATGTTTGTAAAACTTTCCAACACTTTTTATAGACCTGGGTTAAGTCTTGGTCTTTTCAAGATATAACACTCAAGTTAACCAAAGTTCCACGAAACATGACATTTTGTTTCCCTGGGTGTTTGCATACAAACTTATTTAAACACATCCAAATTCAGATCGACCTTTCAGTACCTTAGTTAGCCCTGCCAAAATTGGGTTGGGGGAAATCTTAAACTCAATTCAAATTAGCTTGCTTTGCAAAATTTCACCTGTTTGCAGGTTTCTGATGGCTTTCAGCCCAACATTTAACTCAGTTCAGGTTTATTTAAAAACCAGATGGTATTGGCTTTAAATTGACCTGGACTTGTTCCAAATGCATTCCACTGAAATTGTATCCCAGGTTAGTTAAAAGCTCATCTCTAGAAATCCCATTTCTTCTCTTGAGAGAGAAGGATCTGGCTGCATTTTGAGTAGTAGAACTGATTTCAAAAGTTTTAGATTTAATAATCTGTTTTTCAGTTTCTACAAATATTTCCATCCTTAATTTAAAAATGTGTTTCTCTAGCAAAAGAGAATCCAACACTATATATAAGCCTTGACAGAAATCTCATTTCCAAATCTTTCTTTTCATCTTCCTCCAGTCAGAGGCTTAATCACTTCTTTATCTACATCCTCTGACATTAATGAGCCATACCTCTTTTCCACACTCTCTCCATACGGTTGGAAGAAGTTATTTTTCTCTTAGTTTGCCAGTTTATCAGGTTTGGTTTTTAGCTGCACCTATTGCCGATTCACTTCTTCCATGAAGCCTTCCAATCAAAATCTGTGAAATGCCAGAAAGGAAACACATACACTCACAAATATAACAGATATTTTTCCAACCTGTGAATCAACCCTGCATCTTGGTGGTTGTAGGTATCTAAGAAGTAAGATTGTTTAAGTTTCATGTTGTCACATAACATGTGTGAATTCAACCCTTAACTCCAAGGTGCAGATTTCCTGCCTCTGAAGTGATGAGAATAATGATTTTATTATTTACTTCACAGGAACTTCTTACTTGGAATACAATCAGCTGAATTCAGACAATGCACTGATAACTGCTTGCTTTTTAAAACATTCTGATGTTTATTTTAAAAACAATTTGTTGAATTTAGTCCATTAATATATAATGTAAGTTAACGCTTTCTTCCCTGAGAAGATTGTGTGTGTTCACGCCTCTTGTAGCTCCTGGTAATTCACTTCAATGGGGTAAATAACAACTGGCGGTAACAAACTGTATTATACAATTTTTAAAAATTCTTCTCAGGCAACCTCTTTTTCAACCACTGTTTTGGTTCCAGAGCCCATGCGTGAACAATTTTTATATTTTTCCAAAGTAAAAATTGTTTTCTCCAGGTCTTTTCTTTCCACTAGGAAGTCATGTTTTCCCTGTGAATGGAACTTAAACCCCAATTGTTCAACTCTAAATTTAAAACCCACAAAATTTGGCCTAAAGTAAACAAAACACATTCAGTCTCTTGTTTCTAATTGCTTGAAATTCTATCCAGGTTTTCCAAAAGTTGATTGAGTCTTACCAACATTTTCTGTGAACCACACATGGATTTCAAGTTTACAGAGAAACCCCAAACCTCTAGAAATAAACCCCACATCAAGAAGGTTTCATTTGGTTTCAGGTTTCACTACAAAAATTCAATATAACTTCATTAAAAAAGCACTAAGCAACACTGGAAGAAGTTGATCTCTGTCGCCAATGAAATGCCATGCTTATGTATCATTGTGTAGCTGCACCAACTTACATCTTAATGTCTTGAGTAAAATCCACTCTATATTTTGCAGTTACTACAACTATGCCCATTTTATTTATAGCTGAAGTCGCAATACTGACTTTACATGTTGAAATTACACTAAAAAGTATGCTAAGGTACAATATCCATATGGATATGGATCTATTCCAAACCACAGTTGAATGCTTTGCTAGCAAAGCAAATAATATGGATGCTAAATAGCTAAACATTAATCTATTAACTTCTACTAAAAGACCTAGAATCACAGAACTGGAAAAGGACTTTAAGGAATTTTTTAAAGATCATGGTACATCTTCTGTGGTAGGAATTAGATATTACCAAACCCAAGTTGCTTATTTTATGGATAAAGAGTTAGGTTGGTATATAGATCTTTTTATTATTATTATTATTATTATAGTTTAAGTTCTGGGATGCATGTGCAGAATGTGCAGGTTTGTTACATAGGTATACAAGTGCCATGGTGGTTTGCTGCACCCATCAACCCGTCAAGTACATTAGGTATTTCTCCTAATGCTACCCCTCCCCTAACTGCCCCCACCACCAACAGGCCCCGGTGTGTGATGTTCCCCTCCCTGTGTCCATGTGTTCTCATTGTTCAACCCCCACTTATGAGTGAGAACATACAGTGTTTGGTTTTCTGTTCCTGTGTTAGTTTGCTGAGAATGATGGTTTCCAGCTTCATCCATGTCCCTGCAAAGGACACGAACTCATCCTTTTTTGTGGTTACATAGTATTCCATGGTGTATATGTGCCACATTTTCTTTATCCAATCTATCACTGATGGATATTTGGACTGGTTCCAAGTCTTTGCTATTGTGAACAGTGCTGTAATAAACATACGTGTGCATGTGTCTTTATAGTAGAATGATATATAATCTATATAATCCTTTGGGTATATACCCAGTAATGGGATTGCTGGGTCAAATGGTATTTCTGGTTGTAGATCCTTAAGGAATCCCCACACTGTCTTCCACAATGGTTGAACTAATTTACACTCCCACCAACAGTGTAAAAGCATTCCTATTTCTCCACATCCTCTCCAGCATCTGTTGTTTCCTGACTTTTTAATGATCACCATTCTAACTGGCGTGAGATGGTTTCTCACTGTGGTTTTGATTTGCATTTCTCTAATGAACAATGGTGATGAGCTTTTTTTCATACATGTGTTGGCTGCATAAATGCCTTCTTTTGAGAACTGTCTGTTTCATATCCTTCACCCACTTTTTGGTAGGGTTGTTTGTGTTTTTCTTGTAAATTTGTTTAAGTTTCTTATAGATTCTGGATATTAGCCCTTTGTCAAACGGATAGACTGCAAACATTTTCTCCCATTCTGTAGGTTTCCTGTTCAGTCTGATGATAGTTTCTTTTGCTGTGCAGAAGCTGTTTAGTTTAATTAGATCCCATTTGTCAATTTTGGCTTTTGTTGCCATTGTTTTCGTCATAAAGTTTTTGCCCATGCCTATGTCCTGAACGGTATTGCCTAGGTTTTCCTCTAGGGTTTTTGTGGTTTTAGGTCTTATGTTTAAGTCTTTAATCTATCTTGTATTAATTTTTGTATAAGGTATAAGGAAGGGGTCCAGTTTCAGCTTTCTGCATATGGCTAGCCAGTTTTCCCAACACCATTTATTAAATAGGGAATCCTTTCCTCATTGCTTTTGTCAGGTTTGTCAAAAATCAGATGGTTGTAGATGTGTGGCGTTATTCCTGAGGACTTTGTTCTGTTCCATTGCTCTACATCTCTGTTTTGGTACCAGTACCATGCTATTTTGGTTACTGTAGCCTTGTAATATAGCTGGAAGTCAGGTAGTGTGATACCTCCAGGTTTGTTCCTTTTGCTTGTGATTGTCTTGGCTATACAGGCTCTTTTTTGGTTCCATATGAAATTTAAAGTAGTTTTCTCTAATTCTGTGAAGAAAGTCAATGGTAGCTTGATGGGGATGGCATTGAATCTATAAACTCCTTTAGGCAGTATGGCCATTTTCACAATATTGATTCTTTGTATCCATGAGCATGGCATATTTTTCCATTGTTTGTGTCCTCTCTTATTTCCTTAAGCAGTGGTTTGTAGTTCTCCTTGAAGAGGTCCTTCACATCCCTTGTAAGTTGTATTCCTAGGTATTTTATTCTCTTTGTAGCAATTGTGAATGGGAGTTCACTCATGATTTGGCTGTTTGTCTATTATTAGCGTATAGGAATGCTTGTGATTTCTGCTCATTGATTTTGTATCCTGAGACTTTGGTGAAGTTGCTTATCAGCTAAAGGAGATTTTGGGCTGAGACGATGGGATTTTCTAAATATACAATCATGTCATCTGCGAACAGAGGCAATTCGACTTTCTCTCTTCCTATTTGAATACCGTTTCTTTCTTTCTCTTGCCTAATTGCCCTGGCCAGAACTTCCAACACTATGTTGAATAGGAGTGGTGAGAGAGGGCATCCTTGTATTGTGCCGGTTTTCAAAGGGAATGCTTTCAGCTTTTGCCCATTCAGTGTGATACTGGCCATGGGTTTGTCATAAATAGCTCTTATTGTTTTGAGATGGGTTCCATCAATACCTAGTTTATTGAGTGTTTTTAGCATGAAGGGGTGTTGAATTTTATCAAAGGCCTTTTCTGCATCTATTGAGATAATTGTGTGGTTTTTGTCATTGGTTCTGTTTATGTGATGGATTATGTTTATTGATTTGCGTTTGTTGAATCAGCCTTGCATCCCAGGGATGAAATCGACTTGGTCATGGTGGATAAGCTTTTTGATGTACTGCTGGACTTGGTTTGTCGGTATTTTATTGAGGATTTTTGTATCAATGTTCATCAGGGATATTGGTCTAAAATTCTCTTTTTTTGTGTGTCTCTGCCAGGCTTTGGTATCAGAATGATGCTGGCCTCATAAAATTAGTTATGGAGGAATCCCTCTTTTTTGATTGTTTGGAGTAGTTTCAGAAGGAATGGTACCAGCTCCTCTTTTTACTTCTGGTAGAATTCGGCTTTGAATCCGTCTGGTTCTGGGCTTTTTTTGGTTGGTAGGCTATTAATTACTGCCTCAGTTTCAGAACTTGTTATTGGTCTTTTCAGGGATTTGACTTCTTCCTTGTTTAGTCTTGGGAGGGTGTATGTGTCCAGGAATTTATCCATTTCTTCTATGTTTTTTAGTTTATTTGTGTCATATAGTATCCTCTGATGGTAGTTTGTATTTCTGTGGGATCAGTGGTGATATCCCCTTTATCATTTTTTATTGTGTGTATTTGATACTTCTCTCTTTTCTTGTTTATTAGTCTGGCTAGCAGTCTATTTATTTTGTTAATCTTTTCAAAAAACCGCTCCTGGTTTCATTGATTCTTTGAAGGGTTTTTCATGTCTCTTTCTCCTTCAGTTCTCCTCCGATCTTAGTTATTTCTTATCTTCTGCTAGCTTTCGAATTTGTTTGCTCTTGCTTCTCTAGTTCTTTTAATTGTGATGTTAGGGTGTTGATTTTAGACTTTCCCACTATCTGATATGGGTGTTTAGTGCTATACATTTCCCTCTAAACACTGCTTTAGCTGTGTCCGAGAAATTCTGGTATGCTATGTTTTTGTTCTCATTGGTTTCAAAGAACTTACTTATTTCTGTCTTAATTTCGTTATTTACCCAGTAGTCCATTCATGAGAAGGTTGTTCAGTTTCCATGTAGTTGTGTGGTTTTGAGTGAGTTTCTTAATCCTGAGTTCCAATTTGATTGCAGTGTGGTCTGAGAGACCGTTTGTTATGACTTCTCTTCTTTTGCCTTTGCTGAGGAGTGTTTTACTTCCAATTATGTGGTCGATTTTATAATAAGGGCTATGTGGTGCTGAAAAGAATGTATATTCTGTTGATTTGAGGTGGAGAGTTCTGTTGATGTCTGTTAGGTCCACTTGGTCCAAGTTGAGTTCAAGTCCTGACTATACTTGTTATTTTTCTGTCTTGTTGATCTGTCTAATATTGACAGTGAGGTGTTAAAGTCTCTCATTATTATTGTGTGGGAGTCTAAGTCTCTTTGTAGGTCTCTAAGAAATTGCTTTATGAATCTGGGTGCTCCTGTATTGGGTGCATATATATTTAGCATATTTAGCTCTTCTTGTTGCATTGATTCCTTTACCATTATGTAATGCCCTTCTTTGTCTTTTTTGATCTTTGTTGGTTTAAAGTCTGTTCTATCAGAGATTAGGATTGCAACCCCTGCTGTTTTTTGCTTTCCATTTGCTTGGTAAATATTCCTCCATCCCTTTGTTTTGAGCCTATTTGTGTCTTTTCTTGTGAGATGGATCTCCTGAATACAGCACACTGATGGGTCTTGACTCTTTATCTAATGTGCTAGTCTATGTCTTTTAATTGAGACATTTAGCCCATTTACATTTAAGGATAATATTGTTATGTGTGGATTTGGACCTCTCATGATGCCAGCTGGTTATTTTGCACATTAATTGATACAGTTTCTTCATGGTATTGTTGGTCTTTACATTTTGGTATGTTTTTGCAGTAGCTGGTACTGGTTTTTCCTTTCCATATTTAGTACTTTCTTCAGGAGCTCTTGTAAGGCAGGCCTAGTGGTGTCAAAATCCCCAAGCATTTGCTTTTTTGTAAAGGATTTTATTTCTCCTTTGCTTATGAAGCTTAATTAGGCTGGATATGAAATTCTGGGGTGAAAATTCTTTTCTTTAGGAGTGTTGAATATTGGCCCCCACTCTCTCCTGGCTTGTAGTGTTTCTGCAGAGACATCTGCTATTAGTCTGATGGGCTTCCCTTTGTAGGTAACCTGTCCTTTCTCTCTGGCTGCCCTTAATGTTTTTCCTTCATTTCAACCTTGGTGAATCTGATGATTGTGTGTCTTGGAGTTGCCCTTCTCAAGGAGTATCTTTGTGGTATTCTCTGTATTTCCTGAATTAGAATGTTGTCCTGCCTTGCTAGGTTGGGGAAGTTCTCCTGGATAATATCCTGAAGTATGTTTTCCATCTTGGTTCAATTCTCCTCGTCACTTTCAGGTACACCAATCAATTGTAGGTTTCATCTTTTCACATAGTCCCATATTTCTTGTAGTCTTTGTTCATTCCTTTTTATTATTTTTTCTCTAATCTTGTCTTCCAGCTTTATTTCATTAAGTTGATCTTCAATCTCTGATGTGTTCAATCTCTGATATCTTTTCTTCTGCTTGATCAATACTTGTGTATGCTTCACGAAGTTCTCCTGCTGTGTTTTTCAGCTCCATCATGTCATTTATGTTCTTCTCTAAACTGGTTATTCTAGTTAGCAATTCCTCTAACCTTTTTTTTTCGAGGTTCTTAGCTTCCTTGCATTGGGTTAGAACATGCTCCTTTAGCTTAGAGGAATTTGTTATTACCTACCTTCTGAATCGTAGTTCTGTCAATTCATCAAACTCATCCTCCATCCAGTTTTGTTCCCTTGCTGGCGAGGAGTTGTGATCCTCTGGAGGAGTAGAGGCATTCTGGTTTTTGGAATTTTCAGCCTTTTTGCGCTGATTTTTCCTCATCTTCATGGATTTATTTACCTTTGGTCTTTGATGCTGGTGACCTTCGTATGGGGTTTTTGTGTGGATGTCCTTTTTGTTGATGTTGATGCTATTCCTTTCTGTTAGTTTTTCTTCTAACAGTCAGGACTGTCTGCTGCAGGTCTGCTGGAGTTTGCTGGAAGTCCACTCCACACCCTGTTTCCCTGGGTATCACCAGCAGAGGCTGCAGAATAGCAGAGATTGCTCCCTGTTCCTTTTTCTGGAAGCTTCATCCCAGAGGGGCACCAACCAGATGCCAGCCAGAGCTCTCCATTATGAGATGTCTATCGACCCTTGCTGGGAGGTGTCTCCTGGTCAGAAGGCATGGGGATCAGGGACCCACTTAAGGAGGCAGTCTGTCTCTTAGTGGAGCTTGAGCGCTGTGCTGGGAGATCTGCTGCTCTCTTCAGAGCCAGCAGGCAGGCATGTTTAAGTCTGTGAGACTGCGCCCGCAGCTGCCCGTACCCCCAGGTGCTCTGTCCTGGGGAGATGGGAGTTTTATCTATAAGCCCTTTACTGAGGCTGCTGCCTTTCTTTCAGAGATGCCCTGCCCAGAGAGGAAGAATCTAGAGAGGCAGTGTAGCTACAGCGGCTTTGCCGAACTGCGGTGAGCTCTGCCCAGTTTGAACTTCCTGGTGGCTTTGTTTACACTATGAGGGGAAAACTGCCTACTCAAGCCTCAGTAATGGCAGCCACCCCTCACCCCACCAAGCTCGATCATTTCAGGTTGACTTTAGACTGCTGTGCTGGCAGGAAAAATTTCAAGCCAGTGAATCTTAGCTTGCTGGGCTCCATGGGGCTGGGATCTGCTGAGCTAGACCACTTGGCTTCCTGACTTCAGCCCCCTTTCCAGGGGAGTGAATGGTTCGGTCTCACTGGCATTCCAGGTGCCAGTGGGGTATGAAAAAAAACTCCTGCAGCTAGCTTGGTGTCTGCCCAAACGGCCGCCCAGTTTTGTACTTGAAACCCAGGATCCTGGTGGTGTAGGCATCTGAGGGAATCTCTTCATCTGTGGGTTGCAAAGACCATGGGAAAAGCATAGTATCTGGGCCAGAATGCATTGTTCCTCATGGCACAGTCCCTCACAGCTTCCCGTGGCTAGGGGAGGGAGTTCCTTGACCCCTTCTGCTTCTGGGTGAGGCAATGCCCCACCCTGCTTCTGCTTGCCCTCTGTGGGCTGCACCCACTGTCTAACCTTTCCCAGTGAGATGACCTGGGTACTTCAGTTGGAAATGCAGAAATCACCCACCTTCTGCATTGATCTCACTGGGAGCTGCAGACCAGAGATGTTACTATTCGGCCATCTTGCCAGCCACCCCCACATCTTTTCTTACTGACAGAGTAGAATATCAATCAATTATGGTCAAAGTTAACATTACTGGTTAATTTTGGCATCACTTGTGATATAGACTTAAGAATAATAGGATATAGCAAAATATAGGTACATCTGTTACATTCACATATTTATTATTGACTTCAGATATAAGAATATACAATTTTTTTTTTTCAGACAGAGTTTCACTCTTGTTGCCCAGGCTGGAGTGCAATGGCCCGATCTTGGCTCACCACAACCTCTGCCTCCCGGGTTCAAGCGATTCTCCTGCCTCAGCCTCCCAAGTAGCTGGTATTACAGGCATGTACCACCATGCCCAGCAAATTTTTGTATTTTTAGTAGAGATGGGGTTCCTCCATGTTGGTCAGGCTGGTCTCGAACTCCTGACCTCAGGTCATTTGCCTGCTTCGGCCTTCCAAAGTGCTGGGATTACAGGTGTGAGCCATTACGCCCAGCCAATTATTTTTATTTAATAATACATATTGATTTCAGATACAGGGCACAATAAAATCATATCCAGTCATTTAGTTTATTTGATTTATCTCCTACCACTGTGTAACCTTACTGTACCCATAAAGTGAGGATTTAGATTAAATGATCATGAAAGTACTTCCCAGTTTTATCAATGTGATATTTAAAATATTCCATATCATCAAACACATCTTACTTTGGGATTTTAGCAAGAATTGTAACAATTTTTGATGTCAGTAATTTCAAAAAACAAAGAAAATGAGAGAAGAATATAAGATCTAAATTGACAATTTGTATGGCCCACATAGCAGTGGTTAAGGCCTATGTTGATCTCCGTGGAAAATGTTTTCCTGATTACTGTTGTTGCATGCTTTTATCTGTGGTGTAATATCATTTACATTTTAGCTTGTAGTATTTACTTTTACCACATATTATATAGTAGTGAGAAGTCGTAACCCACTAACATTCATGTTCCCCATTTGATAGAACAGAGCAGTTCCTGGAAATGGATGTGGAGCCACGAACTACATTTCCTGGCATCCTTTGGAAGTAGGCATGGTCTTATGATGAGTTCTTGCCAATCCAATGAGAGCAGAGTGATTTGTGCCATAAAGAGGGCAACACAAATCTCAATTTTCCCCAAACACTTTTTGCTTTCACTAGAATAGATACAGATGTCAAGGCTTAGGGAATGGCAGAGCCAAAGGACAGAAGGAGCCGTGTATGGAAGAAACCTGCTGCAGATGAAGAACACCCATCCTGAGTTTACATTAGCAAGAAAAATCCACAGGGTCATGACATGGACTTTTGGCAGTTTGTTACAGAAGCTAGCACTATACAGAATCCTAGTAAAATACACATACTTTACTAATATAGATTGCATTTTATGCTAATATTTTGTGTGAGTTATCTTATCAATACCCAAAATATTAAGTGAACTTTACATTTACAAGGAACAGGTTTCATATATTCATCAGTGTCTGGAAATTGCATCATATAGCAGTGAGAATTTATTATAGCACATTTTGCTGGTTATCTAATTTAAATAATTATTTTTTTCTGGTAAAGAGATTGACAAAAACGCAAAAAGAACCTGATAATTTCTGGTATGGACAAAAAAATGAGAAAAAACTATTTTTCAGTTTCCTCTTTTCACCTCCTAGATTACTGGCTTTAAAATTGTCTCACTGTGTTCCTCTTCTTTTGCTGGGTGAGCTCAGTTAAGTTTAGGATAAGGAATGATGGTATAAGATATGAATAAAAGCCCTCAGAGAAGTTTAGATGGAAAAACTTGGCCCCAAATTTTTGTTTAATGTGCATAAACTATGTGAGATACCCCGGATCAAAATTTTCTGAACAGTCTAGAAAAATGATGATGACTATTTTGGGTCTTTTTATTGTGACCAAGGAAAGAAAACATAGGGGCAGAAATTTAAAAAGAAACTTCTGTGGACTAGGACCATCCAAGTGTTTCTTGTTGACCTGGGAGAATAACAAAATACATTGTATGTTTAATTAAAAAACTAAACTCCTGCCAGCAAAAAGTAGATCATTGAATACTGCTATAACTAATTATGAAAAAAAATTTGTAAACCTTTAAGTTTTGCAATACTCAAGTGTAATTAAATGAGGGCAAATACCTTTCAGTAGGACACATGTATCTGTGAATACTTTTAAGAGCTAAATAACTCTAGCTTTTGAGAGATAACTAGAACGCTGAAGGTGGTAGACACTGTTTGGATAATTTTTGAGACTTCTATTTTCTCCTGTTTTATACCCTTTTTTCTCCTCATTCTTATATAACTCTGCTTATATAACTCCATTCTTATATGACTTTCTATAGAAAAATGTATTAGTCCACTTTCACACTGTTGATAAAGACATACCCAAGACTGGACAATTTACAAAAGAAAGAGGTTTAATGGACTTAAAGTTCCACATGGCTGGGGAGGCCTCACAATCATGGTGGAAGGCATTTGGTTTTAGGCTTAATGGAAGTTTCTTAGAATCCTACCCCTACTCACATTTATTTTAACCTCTAATAGATGTACCATGTTGTTTTAGACTTTACAGTAAAGTGGAAAAATAGGTTAAAAGAACTAAAAGATACAGTCAAGATGTAAGGCAGGGTTTACAAGCTAGTGATAACAACATATTAATGTATGGTGAAGTTAAAAAGGAAAACGTTAGAATAAGAGTAAATGTCAGAGTGTCTCACATGTGTCGTAAGGAGAAGTATTACTGGACAGAAACATTTTTTCCCATATATATGTACACAAATTCCTTACTGTGTATCACAATCAAAAGAGTTTGAGAACCACTGCTTTAAGCAGTTCTACTATAGAAACACTGGAAATTACGTTATTATTTTTTGGGAACTAGAAACGCCTCCTCCCTTACACAGTTGGTTTTGAAATGTCTAAAAAAGATATTTTTTAACATCAGAAAAATGTTTTAAAAAACCCATGAAATTTATTGGTTTCCACAATTCCAATGTCGTATCATTTTATGAAAATAAAAAGCTTTTAATTTTTTGCACTAAAAGCTAAAATACTTTAAATATGAACAAATGACTTTTTTGCATATACAAAAAATCTTAAAGTTAACCTGTAAAATTTCCAATTTAATAGAAGTTACTCCTCCATAAAATTATTTGTCAAGATATATCTGAACAGATATATAATTGATTATTCTTATTCTTTTGTTGTTGTTGTTGAGTTGTTCCAAGTAAAGACAATTCAAGTTTCAATATATGATGTTTTTCAAAAGTTAATGAGAAAAAAGTTAATGGATATGTAGGAATTTATAGCACCTGGATAGAAATACTTCTATAATATAAAAATGGACATTTTCATTACAAACACATACATGATAATAGTGCCCAAACAATCTCATGTTAAAATAAGCTAATTTTATATCTCACAGTGATAGGAGAGTCATTCACTGGGTGTATTTGGCCTATTAAAAACATTTAAATATTTCATTTAGTTTGCTTATACTGGGTTTTTAAAAATGATATAGATGCTTTATCTTAATTGTTTAAGGTTTATTAGTATTGGAGTCTCCATCCTACCAATTTCATTACAGTATTGACTGCATTTTATTGTTTTATTTGAATAAAATCTAAAAGGAGGAAATAGAAGAAGAGGGGATTGCAAACAGATGTAAAAGTTTAATTATTAATTTTTTTTCTATCCTGTCAGAGAAAAGCACAGGGCACGTTTACATGTTTTATTTGGGTGAATATCTCAGTTTACCCATTCTACATAGGAGATGACTGGAATTGCAAATGAACCCAGATGGTGGAATTTTCTTTTCTAAACAAGCTGGCCAAATATTTATAAGTTTTACACACTTACGTTTTAGCTTTTGCTGGTGAAGCATATCTACTAAATTTCACCAGAAGTTCCAGTAAAAGTATATGAATTATGGTCAGCAGCCTTTGGGTAAGACATTGGGCAGATTTCTGACCTTGCTGGGTCTCTGTAGTGTATGCATTAGTAACTTTTACAGATCACTTGATAGAACAGTGAGGATGAACTGTAATCATTCGAAGGGTACTGCCTATCTGCCTATGTTTAAATGTGAACCTTGATGGAGCTGCTTTTTTGTTAAGACTCAACTGAGATTTAAAAACTCAATACTCAAACTAAGTTGGTGTTATGTATAAGGCTTTGACAGTCTATATCTGCAAAGTTTTGTTTTTCGTTCTGTTTGTTGAGCAAAATGTGTGGATAACCAGTCTTTAAATATGAGCCTGTAAAAAAGAAAGATCATAGTATAGTGAGTATTTTGAGTTTATCCAGTACGAATAATTGAGAATGTTAGAAATCTCTATGATAATAAAAAGATCATGAGACATATTAATTCGTGATTAATAAAAATAATGATAATGGCTATTTCTTATTTACAATGTACTAGGAATATGTTAAGTGACATCTGCATACTCTCATTTGATTGCTAAGTGAGAGTTATTTACTTTGTGCATTAACTTAAAAAAAATCCTGTCTTAGGCTTATTAATCACATCACTGTAATAATAGTATTAGGTTGGTGCAAAAGTAATTGCAGTTTTGACTATTACTTTTAAATGGCAAAACCACAATTACTTTTTCACCAACCTATAGTAGCTAGTATTTAGTAATATCATTACTGGTAACAGTAATGTCATTTTCTAGATGATTACTATGTGCCGGGCCATTTATATGAATTAACAGAATCAATCATGGCAAAACTCTTCAAGGTGTATATTATATAAATATATTTAATATAAGTTATTAAGTTATTCTCATTTTAAGAAGTGAACATACTGAGATGTAGAAAAGCTGAGTCACTCACCTAAGGTCACATGGCTACTCAGTGTGGAGTGAAGACTCCACAAGCAAGTCTGTCTGGCCTCAGAGATTGAATTCTTAACCACTACTCTGTAATACCTCTCAAAGCTCTGTTCCTTACAAGTCCACGCTTATTGATATTGTCAGCTGATCTTTAGAGAGACCGTTCTCTTTCCTCCATGACTTTTGAACCTATGTCAGTGTTATCTCTCCTCCCCATCCTCTTCTCTCACCGTTTGAGGATATTCTTGAGACACTGAGGGTGCAGAGTAAGTAATCTCTTAGTGTCCATGGGGGATTGTTTCCAAGACCCTCCCTCAACCACTGATACCATAATTCAAAGATGCTCAAGTTCCTTATATAAAATGGTGTAGTATTTGCTTAAAATCCATGCACATCCTCCTGTATACTTTAAATTCCTTCTAGATTACTTACAATAGCTAATGCAATATAAATTATACTATGTATACTTATTAGTCTGTTCTCATGCTGCTAATAAAGATATACTGAAGACTGGATAATTTATAAAGAAAAAGAGGTTTAATGGACTCACAGTTCCAAATCGCTGAGGAGGCCTCACAATCATGGCAGAAGAGAAAGGAAGAGCAAAGGGACGTCATACATGGTGGCAGGTAAGAGAGCTTGTGCAGGGGGAGCTCCCATTTATAAAACCATCAGATATCATGAGAGTTATCACTACCACAATATGAGGGAACCACCCCTATGATTCAATTATTTCCACCTGGCCTGGCCCTTGACATGTGGGGATTATTACAATTCAAGGTGAGATTTGGGTGGGGACACAGTCAAACCATATCATTATGTAAATAGTTATACTGTATTGTTTAGGGAATAATGACAAGAAAAATGTCTTTACATATTCAGTGTAGACAAAACTCATTTTTCAAACATTTTTTATCTGAAGGTAGTTGCATCAATGGGTGAAGGACCCACAGATAGGGAAGGCCAACTATGTTTGTTAAACTGAAGCAAACTAAAGTTTACCGTTGCCCGTGCTGCGCTAAGGACGCTCTTTCATGCTTTGCTAGTGTCATCTTCATATCTTCATTATTGTACTTACTGAAAATTTGCTATTTAATGTATGTGGACCTAATTTTTCTTGAATTTAAAAATAATATTTTGAGTGAATAGATAGTCCTATTATTTTCAAAATTGTTAAACCCATCTTGAATAGCAGAGTTGAAGCATCACAGTAACTCCTGACATTGAGCAAGGGGAGATATTGAGGAACTAAAACATGAGTGAACATTTAGAGGGCAAAAATCTGTCCAAAGGAGTAGAATTTCAATATTTCAGCATTGGAGGCCAGTCATTAATATGACATTGAGACCATGAAGGGGAGATGTTGGGGTACAGAATGGTGTGTTCTGGCAGAGAATAGATACCCAATGAGACATTCTGAATTGTGAAAGTTTCCACGTGGGAGATTTTCCAAGGAGCCGAAAATATATTAGAATCAATAAATGTCAGTAGGTGGCATAGGCTTTTAAACCATTTTAATATAGGAATATAAAGGCCTTGGCATAAACAAAAGCTAACTGTTCAGCCATATCCACATGCCTTGGATCATCTAAGATACTCACCTGACCTTGTCTTAGTGTAAATCCTGTTTTTAATCACTGCTGAATTGTAATTCTTAGATGCTGAAAGGCAGATGAGGTAAAAATGTGTGGTACACGTCTTTTCAACAGCATGGCAATATGTTGAGAATATTTGTGGTTCAAATTAAAGTTTAAGACACTCAGTGCCATTTAATGAATTCTAGGCTAGCAATGATAAATAAACATTGACTCAGCAACACTGTTTGTTTTCTGTGCTTGAGACTTTACTTTGGACTGAGCCCTATAAACACACATGCACTTCTAACAGGACCGGCATTAACATAATACTCTGTGATACCAAGAAAATCTGGTCTGAAACATCAGCTCTACCTGAATGAACAGCTCCATTTACTTGTTACAAGAAACCATGGAAAATTGCATTTACAGCAGCAGTCTTGTTTAATAAGCTTCTATACTGGGTACAATTTTAAGGTCACTTAAGAAACCCTGCAATTATTATTGCTTAATTTGAGACCAACTGATGGGGGATATCATGTTATCTCTCTCCTACTTGTTTTTCTACTTGGTGACGTTTATAAATGGTGAAGTTTGCATAGTATTAATAATTCAGCACCACTTCATTCTTTACATCTACCATGGATTTCCATAGTGGACTGTGGCTTTTGACAAATAATTGTTCAGGTTGGTACTAGGGAAGTCCCAGAAATTAACTTAACATGAGACAATTCATCTTCCAAAGCTAGAGGAGGGCTTACATAGAATACCTGTTGGTAACTGAGTGCAGTTAACTCACAAGGGAAGGTTTACTTAGAATGGCTGTTAATCAGGCCCACCAAGTGTTTCTTAGCTGCTTATTCTTAGAATCACCAGAATATAATTTTGTCTGCTGGCATAATTCTTCACTGGAGTTGGCATACTTGAAAAAATTCTATAATCAATCACCCTTATATTATGTAATTTTTAGGCTTCAATTAACAGGAAGTACAAAAGAAAAGTACATGTATTCCATTAATCAGAAAAATTGTGATCTGGGTGCGGTGGCTCGCCTCTGTGATCTCAGAGACTTGGGAGGCTCAGACAGGAGGACTTCTTGAGAATAGAAGTGTTGTTTCTTGCTATGTCTGTGAGAGTGTTGCCAGAGGAAATTAACATTTGAGTCAGTTTACTGGGAGAGACAGACCCACCCTCAATCTGGGTGGGTACCATCTAACTGGCTACCAGTGTGGCTAGAAAAAGCAGGTGGAAGAAGATGGAATGAACTGACTTGCTGAGTCTTCTGGCCTCCACCTTTCTCCCATGCTGGACGCTTCCTGCCCTTGAACATCAGACTCCAAGTTTTGGGACTTGGACTGAGTCACTACTGGCATCCTTGATCCTCAGCTTGCTGAAAGCCTATTGTGAGACTTCACCTTGTGATCGTGTGAGTCAGTTCTCCTTACTAAACTTCCATTCATATATCTATGTATTCTATTAGTTCTGTCCCTCTAGAAAACCCTGACTAATATACTTGTCTTTATAAATGAATTAATGAATGAAAGAAATTGTGGTTCTCAGGGAGCAGTATTAGTTTTGAGGGCAAGTCCTCTGGCAATACCTTGACAATTGCAGGCCACATTCCTGGTCAGAACTTCTGCCCCTACTCTCTGTTCCTTTTTTTCTGCTGGCAAACTGACTTAGACAACAGGAAAAGAACCTAGATCTTTACTTCTTCTTTTAATTTTTTTTTCAAGGCAAAAACTCCCTTAAAACACCAATTGCAAGTCTAAAATTTTCTATTTCTTTCCTCAACTTTTCAGAATCAAATGAACTTCCCTAAATGAAAATACCTGTAGCCCAAATTACATTTTCACTCAAGACACATCCTCATAGGTATCCTTTAAGTTTTACAATTCTTTTACATTCCTGAGCAACCAAAATCTGTCAGGTAAAAATTTCACACTTGAGGCCTGTATGTTCCAAAGTAAGAAAAAAAGAAGAGTGAAAGTATATCTGTTTTATTGTCTTCTCTGAGGATGGGCTTAAAAAAAAATTCTTCCCTGCATCTATTTTGTATTTCTGTGGTGGTTTGAATGCATTCTCCACTGGAGATTGTCAGGTTCTCCCAGGGTATCTCCCAGTGGAGGTGGCTTGAAATGGTCTGAATGTTTGTGTTGCTCCCAGATTCATCTATTGAACACTAATCCCCAGTGTGATGGCATTAGGAAGTGGGGCCTTTGGGAGGTGATTAGGTAAAAAGGACGAAGTCCTCATGAATGGGATTAGTGTCCTTATAAAAGAGGCTTCAGAGAGCTGCCTTTCCCTTTCCAACTAGTCTTTCAGGACTTAGTGAAAAGGCACCATCCATGAGCCAGGAAACACACCCTCACCAGATATTGGATTTGTCAGTACCTTGATCTTGGACTTGTCAGCCTCCGGAACTGTGAGAAATAAATTTCTGTTGTTTATAAGCAACTCAGTCTATGGTATTTTTGTAGCAGCCCAAATGGACCTAAGACGTGGGTGAAAGAGTAGAATGTGGCACCATACTCTGAATTATCTGCCCGAGCCCCTGTATTGAATTCTTGACTTACTGGTTAATGATGTTTCTAAGATGAGGGCCATCCTGGACCCCCAATCCTTGAATCCTTCTAATGTGGCAGTGAGTATTCCCCACTGGAATCCTGAAGAAGACATAGCCCAGGCTCTAAACAAAGGTATCCTTTATTATTGGCTGGAAATTCGGTCACCATTCCTTTTCCAGGGTGAACTGGGATGGGTCTTTGTAGAGCTTCAAAGGCTGTTTCTTGCAATGTAGTCCCAGACTACCTGCATCAGAGTCATTTGGGGTATGTGTAAAAATAAAGGTTTATGGCCCCCATTCTTCAAAAATATAAGTTTATAAAAGTGCTCTATAGGTGATTCTGATGTGCAATCAGAATGTCAAAACTTTTATAGAAGCCCCAAACTGGAAGCAGATATGATTAGCTAGTTTCGTTTAATGTTCTCTTTCCCTTTGGCCTATGATTAGATGTACCTAATATATTGACAGTATTGAAACTGACCCAATTGTCCCATAAAGCTGATGTTTATGGTTTCTTTTGAATAAACATAGAAATCAGTTTTTCTGATCTTGAAACTTGAGAAAGTTACATTTTTTCTTATCTGAGTTCCTTCCTTTTATTTTTGAGACAGAGTCTTACTCTGTCGCCCAGACTGTAGTGCAGTGGTGCGATCTTGGCTCACTGCAATCTCTGCCTCCCAGGCTCAAGCGATTCTCCTGCCTTGGCCTCCCGAGTAGCTGGGATTACAGGCATGCAGCATTACTGCCCTGCTAATTTTTGTATTTTTAGTAGAGACAGGGTTTCACCATGTTGGCCAGCCTGCTGTTGAACTCCTGACTTCAAATGATCCACCTGCTTCAGCCTCCCAGTGTTCTGGGATTATAGGCATGAGCCACTGCACCTGAGCCTCAGTTCCTTTCTCAGGAAACCATTCATGAGGCCTCCGAGAGAGTATCAAGGAATTGAAACTTACCAGGTTATTGCATCTGGACAATGAGATGCCAGATCCCCACCTATCATGATTGCCTAAGCAACCACTTGCTTCCTGTTGATCACTTCTTCTTCCTTACCCTTCCCTAATTCCTGTTTTCCTGCATGTAGTTACATTTCCTCTCTGCTATATAGACCCCAAATTTTAGTTGGTCAGAAAGATGGACTTGAGACTGATCTCCCATCTCCTTGGCTGTGGCACCCAATTAAAGCCTTCTTCCCTGGTAATACTCATTGTCTCAGTGATTGGCTTTCTGCGCAGTGAGCAGCAGGACCTAGACTGAACCCCTGGTGTTTCAGTAACAGTATCCCCACCTCTGTATAAGTGCATGCTTATCACTGAAGATAATGGAAAGAGATGTAAGAGAGAATTGTCAAGAGAATATGACATATGACCTAAGTTCCACCTGTCTCTTGAATCAGTGAAATGAAGTCACCATGGGATATTCTGATGCCAATTCTGGTGCCAACTCATCCACCAAGACCTGAAGTCTGCTGAAAATTAGAGCATTCATGGGGAGAAGAAAAATAGAAAGAGGAAATCTTAAATTGATTGAATTTATCTGCATTTCCAACCAGAAACTATTGGGAATTGGCAATGTTACATTTTTTACCATTAGCAGTAATGGAGGCTTCAGAACTAAATTAGAGTCAGTTACTGAGAAAACATAAGAACTATCAACATGAAATATTAGACAAGACATAATGAAAAATAGTTATTTACAGTTCAGTATTAGAGTTTTCATGTAGAAAGTTCTTCCCAGCATTACTTGGGATATTTAAAATGTGCTTTTTTCTTTGAATATTGAGAAAACTCAATGGATAAATGAGGAAAATGGGAGAAAAGTATAGTAGTTCTTTGTATGAGTTAAAGCTTAACAACATCATAGTTACTGGTTCCAAGTAGTCCACTGACATCAAGTCAAAAGTAAGAGCAGGAGATGTGGGGACAAATCTTAAGGTGGACCAGTCTGGGAACCTGGACAGAAGCATATGAAAAGAAGCAGCTCAGTGGTCAGGATCTGCTCAGTTGTTCTGGCTTATTATGGCTGTTGCCATGTTGAAGTGTGTTCTTATGGCCCTGTACTGATAATGAGAACTTGTGTTTGCAATTAAATAAATGTTAATATGTTTTTACACATAGCATATGATATGGTTTGGCTGTGTCCCACCCAAATCTCATCTCAAATTGTAATCCCCACGTGTCAAGGGAGGGACTTGTAATCCCCAGGTGTTGAGGGAGGGAGGTGATTGGATCATGGGAGAGGTTTCCCTCATGCTGTTCTCATGATAGTGAGTTCTTATGAGATCTGATTGTTTTAGAAATGTTTGGAAGTTCCTCCTTCACTCTCTCTTTCCTGCCGCCTTGTGAAGAAAGTACTTACTGCTTCTTTTCCTTCTGCTATGTTTGTAAGTTTCCTGAGGCCTCCCCAGCCATGCCGAACTGTGAGTCAATTAAACCTCTTTCTTTTATAAATTGCCCAGTCTCAGGTAGTACCTTTATAGCAGTGTGAAAACAGACGAACACAGCATACTTTATTACAACTCCTATGAGTGATATCCTTAGAAATACCACTCATTTTGTTTTGGAAGCAAAATAAGTCCTCAAATTGACAATTTTGACTCTTGATTCTGTGTAATGCTATTAACTTTGCTAGGCAATCTGAATGTTATGTTATGAGAATACTATCCAATAATGTTTGCTGAAATTTTCAGTGTTTGAATGTTTGCTACAGTCTACAGTTACATGTAAATACTACTAAACTAGTATTTACTATTTATTTAAGCAAATTTATATATATATATATATATATATACACACACACACACACAACAATAAATAAAGAGTATGAGGATGTTGGAAATATTTTAAGAAAATATGGCTGGATGCAGTGGCTCATGCTTGCAATCTCAGTACTTTGGAAGGCCAAGGTGGGAAGATCACTTGAACCCAGGAGTTTGAAACCAGCCTGGGTAACATAGTGAGATCATGTCTCTACCAAAAAAAAAAAAAAATTGCTAAGCATGGTGGCTCATGCGTGTAGTCCTAGCTACTTGGGACACTGAGGTAGGAGTCAAGATTGCGCCACTACACTCCAGCCTGGTGACAGAGCGAGACTCTGTCTCAAAAAAAAAAAATTTCTGAAGCCTCTGTATACATTAACCACAGATGTTTAAAATTCAATTGTGTGTGCTAAAAGTAATGGAGAGGGGTTCTGTTTCAGGATAAGATGAAGTAAGCATGCTTCCCCTGTTTCTTTCACTTAATGCAGCTATAAAATCTGGACAGAATGCACAGAGCAGCTATTTGAGGACTTTGAAAAGTAGAGTAGCAGGCAGATTCAGGAAGAAGGCAAGAATTGGAAATACCACTGAAGTGGAAGTGAATTTACCATTCCCCCTTCCTGGTCCAGTATTTCCCTCAGGCTGGATCCAACACAGCCCAGCCCCAGAGTGGGTATCAGTGGGGATGTGGGGAGAGGGAGAATGAGCACCGGGAGAAGTCCTAGTTATGGATTAGTCCTAGTTACGTATATGTATTTTCCTACTGAGAATTAGAAGGAAATCTTTTAAACATTCAGAGACTGTGATAATCACCCATTTCCCCACCTCTGTTTTCTCATGCCCCATATCTCCAGCATTCCTGTAGAGATTTTGGCAGCAGCAGAAACAAGGGCTTGTAGGAGCCTAAATCCCTGAGGGAGGGGATCTTCCTTTTTGATTAGAGAAAGAGTGGTCCTAAGTGGGTGGAATAAACTCCTAAGCTTTTTTTTTTTTTTTTTTTTCTCATCGTGTCCTCTCACCATTTGGCCCCAAAGTGCGTGCAACCATAGGAAGTGCATAACAGAGCAGGGTCAATAATGCCCCCAGAGGCTGGAAAGCACAGAGGTCTGGAAAAAGGAAGCACTAGAGAACAGGAAAGTACTGGAGCAATTTCAGAGAGGGAGAACTTTGAGAAAGTGACTCTTCAAGTTGTTTATGAATTCCTGGGCTCACCCTTGAGTTGTGCAAGCCTGGATCTTTAAAAAAGCATATGTACACTTTGAGATTCAAACTATCAGCTAGATTACTACCAAAATCCAATACTAGTCAATGGCAAATGTGTACGCCAGGCAGATCAGAATAGTACTGGTTTGTAAATGCTGTAGAAATGGAAATGACATTAGAACCACAACTCTCAGAAAGTGGATTAACTTTAATCTGGTCAATTGAATGCCCAAATAAAAACAATCAATATTATCTGTTGGACTTGATCAAAATCCAGAGTCCCTTAACATAAGATTCAAAATGTCTTGAATGTAATCCAAATTACTTGGCATATGAAGCATCAAGAAATCACATGGGAAAATACAATTGACAGATGCCTATGTTGAGATAATAAAGATGTTGGAGTTATGTGACAAGGGCTTTCAAGCAACTATTATAACACTACTCGAATAAGAGCAAGCATTCTTGAAATGTATGGAAAGATAGAAAGTATTGGTGAACTAATACAAGAGATGAAGAACAACCAAATGGAAATTTAATAAGTAATTTCATCTGAATAACTGGAATAAAAAAACCTACCCCAAGGTCATTGACTGAGCTCTATAGCAGAATGGAAATGACAGAGGAAAGAGTCACTGAACTTGAAGATAAATCAATAGAAACTATCCAATTTGAACAAGAGAGAAAAACGTTAAAAGAAGAAGGCAAATTAAAAAGAAAAAAAAAAAAGAACAGAGCCTCAGGTACCTGTAGGACAATACCAAAAGGTCTAACACTCATGTCATCAGAGTCTCAGAATGAGGATAAAGAATGCAAAACTGAGTGAAGATTTCAAAAACTTAATGATTGAAAACCTCCCAAATTTAGTGAAACACAAAGCCTATAGCTTCAAGAAACTCAGTGAACCCCAAGCAAGATAAACACAAAAGAATACATGTCCAGACACATAATAATCAAACTGCTTGAAAACTAAAGACAAAAAAAAATATTCAAAGCAAACAGAGAAAAAAAAGTGTTACTTGTAGGAAAAATAACTCCAGTGATGGTTGATTCTAATTCAAAACCAGGGAGGGCAGAATGGAGTGGTACACTTCTAGATTGCTCAATGAAAAGAACTCTCAATCCAAAATTTATGTCTAGCAAAGATATCCTTCCAGAGTGAAAGAGTAATAAAAAGAGTCTCAGATGAAGCAAAGCTGCTTTAAAAGAATTGCTTAAAGAGAGTTAGTTAGAAGAGAAATGGTACCAGAAGAAAACTTGATATATTAGGAATTATAGAACAGCAATAATGTGTATACCTGGGTAAACATAATAGATGATGAGTTCTTCTAAGTAACTTTGAAAATTGAAAGCAGAAATTTTAACATCATTTCAAAACAATTTATTCCAAAATAATAGAAGAAAAGCATGAAGCTGGCGGATTGGAGGCATTGTTAGCATGCCTCCCCCACTTGTAAAGAAAATATTAATAGCGTGTAGAGATTCACCCTGAACTTTTTCCAAGAAGCAACACAGTAGCTTAAAAGGACAACTGAAAGAAACCACAGACCCTTTGAAATATGTGGTGGGCTGCCACCTACACTGTGAGCCAGGCAGAAAACTGTAAGTCCCCAGAGTGTGAGTGGGGGATAAACTGCCTCTGGGATACACACACCTACTGGGCAACCTGGCAGTCCAGGCCTCAGGAAAAAGCCTTATCCCTGCCCAGAGCTGGGGCTGATTTAGTGAATGATGGGAAGCATATGAGAGGGAGAGGCATTGGGGTGTGCTCTGCGTGCACTCCCAGTCTCCAGTGGGGATAGAGGGAAGCCATTCCTGACCTTACTTCACAGCGGACCTCACAGAAGTCTGCCAGCTAACTCAGGTGGCAGTCACTGGTTGAGAGAAATCCCTAACTGTGAGAGAGGTTCTGGCCAAGTAGGGATTTCAACCCTACTTGAGATTCTCAATATAATCTCTAGTGGGGATGATCCCCCTTTGCCAGAACCAAGGGGTCATGGACTAGGAGGGTCATGGCTGGAAAGCTGTGATTTCTGTCTCTGCAGGGAGGCTTATGGCCCTGGTGCAGTTTTCAGATCTGAGCTCAGACTACCTAGAACCTAACTAGCTGCTGCTAGCGGAGCACTGTGAGCAGAGGCAACTATGCTCTTCCCTGGATCATTACCCCAGTGGCCAGAGAACTGCTCTCTGATCCCCACTGGGACTACTTATTGTGCCATATGTGGGAAGCCAGAGTGTGGACTTGCCTGACCCAGCCCCAACCTGGCTTTGCCCCTCCACCTGCCCTGGTAGCTTAACACAAAGGACAGAAACTTTTGGGAGCTCTGTGGCTCTGCTCATTGCCTGAGATGCCATTGAGCCTCCCCTGGGTAACATGAGGCATGCACAAATCTCTGCCACCTCTTGGCTGGAGGCCAATAAACACAGTCCATTACAACATCTGCAAGCAGAATAACACAGTGCCCAGGAAAGAGAAAAGTTTTGCTGGACCTCAGCTATCATCATTGCCTGCAGCACCCTGGCTAACCAGGAGGTCCTGAGTCTGTTGTGTCCACACGACTAGTTCATTACTACTACAACTGGCATTTCAGAAAGCCAATGCACTAAGGCTATTTCTGACCAAGGAACCTCACAGAGTCTACATCAGCCTCCTGCCACCCCCATCAGAGCTGGTGCTGGTACCCACTGCTGGGAGACTTGAGGACAGGTCACGTCATTGGGTCACTTGAAGACATTCCTTAGCACCAGCCTGGAGTGTGGCAGTCCCACTAGGCAGCTAGACCTACAGGAGTAGAAGCATTCACAGTATTCTCACCTTCAGGGACTCCTGCTCCTAGGGGGAAGGGGAGTGCACTGCATCAAGGGAGCACCCCATGGGACAAAAGAATTCAGACAGCAGAACTTGAATCCCAGCACTTTCCACTTACGAAAAGTGTTTTTCTTTTTCTTTTTCTTTTTCTTTTTTTTTTTTTTTAACAGAGGCACAGTGCAGTGCTGGGCTTGGGAAGGAAAGTCGGCAGCTCTACCCCAGTAGTCAGGCAGCCCTGGTGCTCATGAAGGTTCTTGGAGAAGGGTACTTCTTCTCCCCCTCATTCACCACTGCAGACACTGCCAGGGCTTCTCCCAGGGGAGCTTGGAGTGGGTGCACTTGTAAACCAATATATTAACAGTGTAAAGAAGAAAATCCACATAACCAAAAGAATTGATGCAGAAAAGAAATTGACAAAATGTTGGTTTATTCATGATAAAAACTCTCAGCTTACATAGAAGAAAATTTGCTCGATTTGATAAATGGAATCTATAAAAACTTTAGAGCCAATATCACAATTGACAGTGAAAGACTGAATGATTTACCCCTCAGATTAGGAATAAGTCAACAAATGCTATTAAACATTGTACTATCCATCCCAACTAGTGTAATATGGCAAGCAAAGAATTAAGAGATACATAGATTGGATAGAGAAAAAATAAAAGTGTCCCAATTCACAGATGCTATGATTGTTAGTGTAGAAAATCCCAAACTCCTGACCTCAGGTGATCCACCTGCCTAGGCCTCCCAAATTACTGGGATTACAGGCATGAACCACCGTGCCCAGCCAACATGGTGAAACCCCATCTCTACTAAAAATACAAAAATTAGTTGGGTGTGGTGGCGCACGCCTGTAATCCCAACTACTCGGGAGGTGGGGCAGGAGGATCACTTGAACCCAGGAGGTGGAGGTTGCAGTGAGCCGAGATTGTGCCATTGCACTCCAGCCTGAGCAACAAGAGTGAAACTCCATCTCAAAAAAAAAAAAAAAAAAAGGAAAAGAAAAAAATCCCAAGATGAATATAAACAAATATTATAAATTAACAAGTGAGTTTATCAAGGTAAAAGAATGTAAGATAAACACATGAGTATCTATCCTACTTTTATATACTAGGAATAAACAATTGCAAAGAAAAAATTTGAAAACCACCATTTCAATAGCTTTGAAGTACTTAGGTATAAATCTAGCAAAACAGGTACTGGGATCTATATATTGAAAATGACAAATTGCTGATGAAAGAAATCTAAGAAGGCCTAATAAGTGGAGAGACAAATTGTTTTCATGGATTGGGAATCTCAACATTTCAAAGATTTCAATTCTTCCAAATTGATTTGTACACTTAATGCCATTCCAATGAAAATCCCAGCAGATGTTTTTGTAGATATAGATAAGCTTGTTCTAAAATTTGCATGGAAAAGCAAAGGAACTAGAATAGCCAAAACAACTGGCCAAAAAGAAGACCAAGTTGGGGAAATTATGCTACCCAGTTTTAAGACTTACTACAAAGCTACAGTATTCAAGTTGATGTGGCATTGGTGAAGGGATAAGCATATGGGTCAATTGAACAAAACAGAGAGTCTAGGAAATAAACTCACAGAAATATGGCCAATTGATTTTTAACAAAGAAGCAAAGGCAATTTAGTAGAGATATTATAATGTTTTTGGCAAGTAGCATAGGAACAATTGGATATCAATATTAAAAACCTCAACCTAAATCTAATGCTCTGTGAAAAATTAACTCAAATTACTTCACATATGTAGATGAACAACAAGTAACTATAAAAATTTTACAAGAGGACAAGGGACTGTTGTGCCCTGGATTAGGCAAAGAAATCTTAGGCATGACACTAAAAGCATGGTGCATAAAAGGAAATCTTGATAGAATGGGCTTCGTCTAAAATAAAACTTTTGCTCTGTGTTAAGAGCTCTGCGTTAAGTGTTAAGACAAGGAAAAGACAAAATACAGACTGGCAGAAAATATTGGCAAATCTCATATTCAGCAAAGGTCGTGTATTTAAAACATAAACACTATCAAATGCAACAGTTAGAACAAACTATTCAATTAAAAAAATGGACAAAAGACTTTAACAGACATTTCATCAAAGAGGCTATACAGATAGCAAATAACCACATCATAGTTAGTTAGCATCATTAATTGTTAAAGAAATTCAAATTAAAAGCATGGTGAAATAACTGCAAAACATTTATTGGAATGCTTAAATTAAACATACTGGCAATACCAAGTGCAGAAGAATGCAGATCAAGTGAAAGTCTCATACATTGCTCCTGGGAAAGCAAGATGGTGTAGTCACTCTGAAACATTCTTTGGCAGTTTCTTATAGTTAAACCTGTACTTACCATATAACTCAAAAATTCCACTTCTAGGTGTCTACTGTAGAGAAACAAAAACTTGTGTTCACACAAAACGCTTATATAAATATTTATGGTGGTTTTCTTCACAATTGCCTCCAAGTAGAAACCATCCAAATGTCCTCCAACAAGTGAATGATAAACTGTGGGGTATTCATATAATGGAATAGTTCTCAACAATGAAAAAGAATGTCCTATTGATACATGCAACAACTTGGAGGAACCTCAAAGGCATTCAGAGTAAGAGAGGCCAGTCTCAACAGGTTACATTCCATTTATATTACATTCTTGGAAAGAAAAAACTGTAGCAATGGAGAACATATTCGGGGTTGGGGATTTGACTATTTTAAAATTGGGATGCTTGCTCTTCTTGTCATTGAGTTGTAAGAGTTTATGTATTCTGGACACTAGACCCATCAGAGCTATTATTTAAAAATACTTTCCTACACCCTGTAGGTTGCCTTTTCTTGATAATGTCTTTTAATAGAAAACATTTTTAAATTTGGTGACATTATATTTATTTTTTCTTTTCTTGCTCATGCTTTTGGTGTCATATCCAAGAATCTATTGCCAAATCCAAGGTTATTAAGAATTGTCTGTTTTCTTCTAGGGGTTCTCTGATTTTAGCTTTTATATTTAGGGCATTGATCTATTTTCAGCTAATTTTTATATATGGTGTGATATAGCCAGTCCACCTTCATTCTTTTGCATGTGGATATCCAGTTTTCTCAGCACCATTTGTTGAAGAGACCATTTTCCCCATTGAAATGTTTTTGGGACTCTTGATGACAAAAAATTGGCCATACATATATGGATTTATTTCTGAGCTCTCAATTCTATTCCATTAGTCTATATGTTTGTCCTTATGACAATACCACACTGTTTTAATTACTGTAGTTTTGCAGTAGGTTTTGAGATTTGGAAATATGCCGCCTCCAACTTTGCTCTTTTTCCGGATTGTTTTGGCTGTTTGGGATCACATGCAATTCCATATACATTTGAAGACTGGCTTTTTTATTTCTGCAAGAAAAGGCTATTGGAATTTTGGTGGGAACTTCATTTTTTAAATTATAGTGGAGTGCCATAAAAAATGGAAGTGGTGAGTCTTTTATGCTCAGGCCCTGGTTGAGTATCAACATAATAAAGTAGGAAAAACCTAGCATTTGTAATTTATAGACCCAGGTTCATGTTTCTGGATCAGTTGCTTAATTTTTAGGGCCTTACTTTCTACACTTAGGAAATGAAGGTATCAAAGAGAACTCTAAGCTTCCTTTAATTCTTATATAGTATAATTGTGGGTTAGCATAGAATAAAGCCAAGTAAAATGTTGGTGAGAAATTTCAGAGGATAAAGGATTCTAATGGTTCACTGTCCTATAACAAGACAAACAGTAACAACAGCAGCAATAACAACACCTGCAGCTACTGTCTCTTGAATGTGTCAGATGCTGTGTGGAGTGCTTTGCATTACCTACTTCATTTCTTCCTTAACGTGACTCTCTGAAGTAGTTATTATTATCACCATTATACAGATAAAGACAACGAACATCAGTTTGTCTTTTGTGTTCAAGGTTATGCGGGTAGTAGATAGTAGAAATTGGACCAAAGTGTGTTCATTGTAAATTACACTGTGGTATACTGATTACTGTATTTTTTTTTAATGTTTCAGCAATCTAGTGATTAATGCTTTTTATTTTATTTTAAGTTCTGGGGTACATGTGCCATGGTGGGGCCTGGTTAGTACTTGGATAGGAGCCTGAGTCTTTTTTATTATAAGTATTTTTCTTTTCTATCCTGAAACTCTTCTCTGTTCTTATCTTTATTGCTTTCACTTATATCATAGCTCTGGGATAATCAGAAGAGATAGATGATACATAGGTAGATAGATAGATGATAGATAGATAGATAGATAGATGATAGATAGATAGATAGACAGATATTGCTATTGTGGACTTAAAAGGATTGCTTTTCTGTTGGGTGAAGCAACTCCAATTGCACTTCTCATGGGGACAGAAACATTGACTAAGCTTCTGATCTGTGCAGAGGCAAGGAGGCAGTAATAAACCTCGCCCTAAAATGTAGTTTTACTCCCCAGGTTAAATAGTTAAAAACATTGGAAATAACTTAAAGCTCCAGGTTGTCAACACTCAATGTAACAAAACATTTCTTCTTTTTGTAGGTTCTTTTTTTTTTTCCCTATAGGGTTTATTACATGTGCTTTTTTTCTGAACTAAAATTAAGCAAACTGGAAGGAAAATAAAAAGGAAGCAATCAGAGAACTTAGTATTGGCCCTCACACAAGTATTTGGGATGAAGAGTACTTGTCACTATTGTCATGAATTTAACAGGAATGTCATATTTCCCCGTTTCTAAAAACGAAAGCCTACAACCTGAAGAGCTAAGATTCTTGCCTGGGAGTGAGTAGGTGAAAGTGATGGTAACCATATTGAACAAATTTCACTTAGAGCAAGCTGCACAGTTCAACCTTAGCCTTCAGGACTGTAATTTGTAAGAGGGCGCTGTGTGAAATCCAGTGAGTGGTGTCATTCCTCAAGGGGAAATTATGTTGTCTCTTAGCTCTCTGCTGGTACATTACAGCAGGGCGGTTGGTCCTACCTTTGCCAGTAGGTCTGGCTGTGAGATACGACAACTGATATGCAGTTTGGCAACTGGTAAAAGCTGTTGCTTTTTACCAGACAAGACACTGTTATTTTATTTTCATTAAACATGGCTTTTTTGGATACATATGACTCATGGGACATTAGATCACAGAATTTTTGTTTTTATTATTAATATATTGCCTTAGAACTACATTGCTAAACCTGGTTTTTATATCTGTGAAGTTCTAACATCTTGCCACAGCTTAGTTAGCTTTGAGAGGGAAAGAGTAGAATCCATTTAAGGAGACAGGTTAAAAAATGATATATTTAAGCATATATGCAATGGTAGCACATGATTACCAAAACATAATTAGCCTTTTCTTTCTTGCTTTTTCATTTTCTTTCTTTCTTTCTTCGTTTTCTTCTCTTTCTTTTCTTTCTTTCTTTCTTTCTTCTTTCTTTTTTTCTTTCTTCTTTCTTTCTCTCTCTCTTTTCTTCCTTTTCTTTCCCTCTCTCCCTTCCTTCCTCTCTCTTTTGTTCCTTCCTTCCTCCCTCCCTCCCTCCTTTCTCCCTTCCTTCCTTCCTTCCTTCCTTCCTTCCTTCCTTCCTTCCTTCCTTCCTTCTCTCTCAAACAGCTCTGAGCTTAATTCAAATAGATGCAAAATCTTTTCTGTGTCAGGGTCTTTGAACCATTTTGCTGAAGCACTTTCCCCCAAGGTCTTCATATGATTGACTCATTCACCTTCGTGACATTGAAGAAAAGAGGCCTTCCTGACTATCTGGGCATGATTTTGCAAAACCCCTTTATTCTTTATTTCATTTTAAAAGAAATTGGCACTGTGTCTCTTCTAGGTACCTACTATGTTTTTAAAAGTTTACTTTTTATTTCCCATTTTCTTCTCACTTCTCACTTCCTGGGATCACCAGATTTGCAAATGTCACAAAAGACAGGGACTAAAGTTGTTTTATTCAGGCATATGTGTCTAGAAATATAGACATGTATATATATAATGAGATTTGTCATCAATAATGATAACATCATCAATTCATCTAACAAATATTTTTTGAACACCCAATCTATGTAAAATAGTATCTATTTTATAGATACTATAATATATATGCTATTATATGTAATAAACATTATATATACTATAAAATAGAGAATTAGATTTGTCATTGCTAATGATACCATCATCAATTCATCTATTAAAAAATATGTTTTGAACACCCAATCTGTGTAAAATATTATGTCTTATATATACTATTATATATATAATAAATAGTATATATGTATACTATATGTGATATGTATACTATATATAATAGTATATATACTATTTATTATAGTATAATAAATTATAAATTAAATTAAATAATACAAGATAAATAGTATATATGTATACTATATATGTATACTATATATAATAGTATATATACTATTTATTGTATATGTAAAAGTATATATAAGATATATACTATTTTACACAGATTGGGTGTTCAAAAAATATGTGATAGATGAATTGATGATGTTATCATTAGTGATGACAGATCTAATTCTCAATTTTTCCAATCCTTCCCATTTTCATAAACCTAATATAAGCTAAATAATTTTTACTGTCTATGCTTATTGATATTATCGTGGATGCAAACATGGGGTATCCTCAGTAAGGCAGATTTACTATTATTGTTTAGAGCAGTATGCTTGTCTGTGGTTCAGTTCTTCTTCCTTCTGGGGTAAAGTGATGAGAGCCAGATGGACCACAAATGGGATTTCTTGCGTCACAAGAGAGGAACCCCCAAATTATGAGTTTGGGAGCTTATGCACACACTGTCCCCTCCCCTCCTGAGAGAGGAATAGAAACTTAATTACTCCGTTGTAGAAAAAACCTTCTTGGGAAGAGAAGGGGAAGTTCCCTGGGTTCTCATCCTTTGAAATATTAACCTAATCTCCAAAGAGAAGATAAACGCCTCTGGGCTGCAACCCTGGAATGTTTTCTTGGTTCCAGGTTTTATCTCCTTTTGAAATGTAAATACAACTGTTCCTAAGTATTTGCGGGGGATTGGTTCCAGGACCTCTGGTGGATACCAAAATCTGCAGATGCTCAAGTCCTTTATATATTATAGTGTAATATTAGCATCTAACCTATGTATATGCTCCTGTATACTTTAAGTCATTTCTAGTTTATTTATAATACCTAATACAATATAAATGATATATAAACAATTGTTGTACTGTATTGTTTAGGAAATAATGACAAGAAAAATAGTCCATACATGTTCAGTGCACACAGTTTTTCCCCAAATATTGTCAATCCACGCTGATTGAATCCACACATGTAGAACCCATGGATATGGAGGGCTGATTGTATATACCTCCATGGACAGAAATCACTTTCCTGAGTTTGCTCATGATCCATTCTGTCATCATTTAGCCTCCAAGATTTGTCCTTTAATGTAAATTCCAGTAAAATTTACTCAGAAAGCCCAAACCGTGCAGAAACATGACAATACTGACTTCTAGACAAGTAGTTACAGACATCTAATACTGTTTCTGCTCTTCACTATGGTGATTATTCACACTGCCTTCAGATCTTGTTATGTAATATTTTGTAAAGGGGTACATACATTGCTATAGCACATGTTTATTTTAAAAATATTTTGACAACTGTATTGCAATATAACTAGTTTCCTTTGTAACCAAATGTGTTTCATTTTGTGAATTTAAAAGAATATTCTGAGAGGGTGTTCATAGGCTTTGCCAGACTGTCAGTGGTATCCATGACGCAAAAATAGATAACAACCTCTGCTCTAAGTATTAGAAATTATGTCTGTGGATTATATTGATCAACATCTATTTCACACATCCAAGACCCTACCTCCCACTAACACATACAGTGTTTGCAGGTTATTATAGATTTCTGAATTAGCACTTAAAATCTTTAAACTTCCCTCTTATATTGTTTTATACTCGAATTCTTCATCCCATAAGATGAGAGTCAGCATCTACTGACTTCTTGGATCCTTCTCCTTTTGAGGGGTCAACTGCATTCTACTCACAGCAGCTGCAGTATCTTCATCAGCAGGTCAAACAGGCACTACAGGCACACACATTTGATTTGGGTCCTTAAGAGGAATTCTATGCTTTGTGGATGACCTTGGCAATGCTGCAGATGAACCTCCTGAAAACAAATTGAACAACACATTGCTTGATCTATACCCTTGTTTGCCCTTGGGCTCTGGCCTCTGAATGGTGCTGTTGATGAATACCATTTGCAATGTCTCACATAATATTATTCCTTTGTTACTTGGTCCAGAAAGTACTTATGATTAACCTCAGCCTTGTTTAAATTGGAATATGAAGACCAATGATGGTTCATTTAGTTGGGGTGGGATTCAACCAGAAATAATCTGTAGCCACATGTCATAACTCACCGAACACATTTTTTTTTTTTTTTGAGACGGAGTCTCGCTCTGTCACCCAGGCTGGAGTGCAGTGGCGCGATCTCGGCTCACTGCAAGCTCCGCCTCCTGGGTTCAGCCATTCTCCTGCCTCAGCCTCTCCGAGTAGCTGGGACTACAGGCGCCTGCCACCACGCATTAAAAGGTTAACTGTGGTTGTATGGGACAAAATGGAAGGAGACAGAAAGTGGGACTTGATGGATGGCAGGAATAAAGCAATTACCCTTATCTGATGAAGACTGGGAGGAAGCGGGGCAAACTATAGCAGTTGGAATATCAGAAACTGCAGTATCAGAAACTAAAGTGCAGTTGTTTTGATTCAGAAAAGAAAGTTGAGTATTTTGGATTTTGATTAAAAGTGGAGATCCATTTGAGCCTTTGAGTGAAGAGTGACGTAAGAGTGACATAAGAGAACCTCTACTATGTGGAAGATACCTCTACTATGTGGAAGATACAAGCTTATCATTGGTCAAGCGTTAGCTAACAATTCCTATCTCTAGGCTGTAGGTAGAATGTTTCTATGTTTAGAGGATTACTTCTACCTTGGTATATATATCCTCCTTTTATTTCCTCTTCTTTAATTATCTCAATTATATGTCTTTCTGAGAAGTGACTCCAGACCTTAACCCATTTCCTCCATTTCCAGTGCCGCAGTCTGATTTGCATCCTGCACTGTTCTTCCTCATTGGCGACTTTTTACTCTAAAATTTGATATGTTAATTATTGAAATCCTAGGCTCTGCAGTTGTTCCTAGTTCTGCTAGCTTAGATATACATAAATATTGCATATAGGCATGCATGCACGTGCACACGCGCATAACTTAGTTTACTGCCTATACATATTTTTTAAACTTTCAGATTTTGAAATAATATTAGATTTACATAAAAGTGCAAAGATAGTGCAAATGGTTTCCATATACCTTTTAACTGGCTTCTCCTAATGTTAACATCTTATGTAACTATGATACATTTATCAAAATGGAGAAATTATCATTCATACAATATAGTACTGGTAACTAAAGTGCAGACTAATCTTTTACCAGTTTTTCTACTAATCAAACAAGAAGGTTGAGTATTTTGGATTTTCTTTGATTAAAAGTGGAGATTCATTTGAATCTTTGAGTAAAGAGTTTCTGTTTTAGGATCCAGTCCAGGATACAACATTGCATTTAGAACAACTATGTTTTCAATGCTCTTGCTATCAATATCTGCAATTCTGCGTATTATAGTTATAGCTGGAAATGTAACATTCTTGTATAACTGTTCCAAGTTACTTTTCTTGAATACTGATTGCTTTATTTCTGGAAGAAGTTTTAGATTCAGGAATGGGAGTGTAGTTGTAAAATGATGATGTCTTTTAGATTGAATGCTGGCTAGAAGAGCCTTTTTCTAATACTTAGATATCTTTCTTTCTACTACATCTGTGACATTGTTTTTCTCTTTTTGAACAGATATCTTCTTGATTGCTTGCTATAAAATGCTGTCATGTTCTCAGGGCTTTGTTTTTATTGTTAACTTTTTCATGTTGATTACATAGGAAATACATACAAAAATAACTGCCCGATTATTTTAAGTCTTTTCTGTGTTGCCCTTACTCACTCCACCCAGAAATTACAGAACTCTATCCTGATGGCACTTGGCTTACTTTGAGCTTAGACCTATGTGGTAGATTGTTATAACCATGGCCTCTTATAAATCACCCTTCTTTGCATCCGTACCTGTATGTGGCCTCTTCTTACGTGGACTGTGGACTTGGTCATGTGATGTGGTTTGGCCAATGGGACTCAGCAAATGTGATGCAAGCAGAGGCCAGAAAAATGCTTGTACAAAAGGCTTTTTCCTCCTGGAATGCTGTTGCCTTGTGAAGAAGCCTATGTTGGCCTGATCAAGATATGTGATCCAGCTGACAGCCAGAATCAACTTCCAGATGGGTGAACGAGGCCATGTGATGCCAGTGCGTCCTATGTGAGTTACATCTCATTGTAGCCATATATGTGATCCCAGGTGAAACCAGCATCGAAACTGCTCAGCTGAGCTCAACCCGGCCCAAGTTCCTGACCCAGAGAACTGTGATAAAATAAAATCTGCTTTTTATTAAGCTGCCAATTCTTGAGATAGTTTATTATACAACAACTGATAACTGGTAGAACCTATAAAAGCTTATGACACGTGGCTCAATGGTGGATACATGAGTCTCAGAAGTATTAGTTTTCCTTGGGCAATCATTTCTTTTGTTATAAAAATGCTTTATTCATTCCAGTTCTATCCTAAAACAGACAATCTTTGATACTCTTTCCAGCCCAATTTATCAATGATTTATTGTCTTTGTACCCTGAGAGGCCTTTTTTGAAGTGTAGGTTATTACTGAAAAATTAAATAAACAAACACATTTGCTAAGAAATGAGATAAAAATGTAGACTGTTAGGCAGTCTGTACTCAATTTTTCTGTTCAGTGCTCATCAAGAAGAAAATAGTAAGAAACTGGGTGGAACATGGGTAAACAGATATTCACTTTTCTCTCCACAATCCTTTTGTAAGGTAACTTGAATTTTGTGCCTTGTGCATATATTACCTTTTGCATATATTACCTATTAATTTTTAAAAATAATTTTAAAATTTAGTTCACGTTATAAAATAATTTTAAAAGCTCCATCCTTGACAATATCCAAGAATATTTTTAAGAAATGTTTTTAAGAATGTTTTCCTGAAATTTTAGCTGCCTTCTAAATCCCCAGAGGCAACAGTACCTAAAGATCAGATCAATATTTGTCATTGTTTCAGTTGTATGGTCTTTTGGTTTTCCTAAAGAATGGTCGCCCAGCAGTTGGGAGCAGTGGCTCCCACTTGTAATCCCAGTACTTCAGGAGGCCGATATAGGAGGATTGCTTGAGGCCAGGAGCTCCTGACCAGCCTGGGCCACATAGTGAGACCCCATTGCTAACAACAACAACAACAACAACAACAACAACAACAAAAGTACAGTCACCCAGGAAGAAAAATGAAAAAATCATCATGATCTTTGAAGAGATGTTGCCCTAAAACAACAGTGAAATACAATGGTGGTGTCCTCGACCATCACGGGAGAACCAGATTAACCCTTAAAAGTGTGGGTGGAAAGGATGTCCACATTTTACATGAAATGTCATCTCAGAAGTTTTTCTTGATTTTTTTTTTTTCCTTTTGAGACAGAGTCTTGCTCTGTTGCCCAGGCTGGAGTGCAGTGTCGTGATCTTGGCCCCCTGCAACCTCTGCCTCCCAGGTTCAAGTGATTCTCCTGCCTCAGCCTCCTGAGTAGCTGGGACTACAGGCGCTTGCCACCACACCCGGCTAATTTTTTTGTATTTTTTTTTTAGTAGAGACAGGGTTTCACCATGTTGGCCAGTCTGGGTTTGAACTCCTGACCTCAAGTAATCCGCCCACCTCGGCCTCCCAAAGTTCTGGGATTACAGACGTGAGCCACCCATGCCTGGCCCAGAAGTTTGTTTTGTTAAGAAAGCTACAAATAAATAAAAGTCTAATATTAGGTATATCTCCTAATGCTGTCCCTCCCCCCTCCCCCACCCCACAATAGGCCCCGGTGTGTAATGTTTCCCTTCCTGTGTCCAAGTGTTCTCATTGTTCAGTTCCCACCTATGAGTGAGAACATGTGGTGTTTGGTTTTTTGTTCTTGCGATAGTTTGCTGAGAATGATGGTTTCCAGCTTCATCCATGTCCCTACAAAAGACATGAACTCATCATTTTTTATGGCTGCATAGTATTCCATGCTGTATATGTGCCACATTTTCTTAATCCAGTCTATCATTGTTGGACATTTGAGTTGGTTCCAAGTCTTTGCTATTGTGAATAGTGCTGCAATAAACATACATGTGCATGTGTCTTTATGGCAGCATGATTTATAATCCTTTGAATATATACCCAGTAATGGGATGGCTGGATCAAATGGTATTTCTAGTTCTAGATCTCTGAGGAATAGAACTTAAAGTATGATAAAAAAATAAATATATATATAAATAAAAGTCTAAGAGATAAATGGCTAATTATAGTGATTTATTCTTCTACAAACAAGAATGAAAAATTCACCCTTCAAAATAGTATATGTAATAGTATTAATTTGTTAAGGCTGCCATAACAAAATACTATAGACAGGGAAGGTTAAACAGCAGATATTTGTTTGCTCACAGGTCTGGAGGTGAGAAGTTGAAATCAATGTGTCAACAGGGTTGATTTCTTCAAAGAGTCCCTCTCCTTGGTTTGTGATGGCCATCTTCAGATGTCTTCACATGGTCTTCCTTCTGCAAGCGTCTGTGTTCTAATCTTCTCTTCTTATAAGGACACCAGTCATATTGGGTTAGGACCCACCTATAAGGCCTCGTTTAACTTAATTACCCTTTAATGGCCCTATTTACAAATACAGTCATACTTTGAAGTACTGGGGTGTGGGTTCCAACACATGAGTTTTGAGGGGATGCAATTCAGCCCATAGCATGTAGTACTGTAGAATGTACGTACAATCAATAAAGGAAAGAATATAATATTTTTAATTATATTTAGAAAAAATATAACTTTATATTTCAAGGAACATGATAAGCAAAGTAAAAAGAAAATAACAAACTAGGAAAACATATTTCCATTGCACATCACAGGCAGTGCTACCTGTTCGAATATACAGTGTCCCAAAACAGGGAAGAGCAACCACATAGAAAGATGTGGTTGAGATAAATGAACATAGTTCAGAGAAAAAGAAAACCATATGGCTTATAGCCATATAAAAAGATGCACAACTTCATTGATTGTAAGAGAAATGCAAATTAAATACAACGAATACCATTTCTTAACTATTAGATGGGTAAATGATTCAAGTGTGACAATGTACTTAGTTGGAGAAGCTGAAGGGCATTTTTATACATTGTTGATGTGATTGCAAAATGGTTTTACAGAACACCATATGCATTTATTCTTTGACAAAACAACTCCACTTCTAGAAATTTATTCCACTGGCAAAATTACAGAAAGATGTGTGGACATGGCTTTCATTGGATATCTATTGGAGTAGCATAAGACTAGAACCAACTCCAAATTCCCAGAGTAAGAAGCTAGTTGAATAAACTATGATATGCCACACGATATGGTTCTATGCAGCTGTTAAAGGAATGAGGAATATCTTTACGATATATTGCCCACTGGAATAAAGCAATGTAGAGTAAAGTGTATACAGTATTTATTATTTACTGGAGAAAGGTAGGGTGCACATATATACAAGGGAAGAATAAACTGTAAAATAAAAATCAGCTACTACGTAAAAAGGGAGAGAGAAAGTAGGGTAAAGAGAATAGGCACAGAAGCGAATTTGCCTTGTAAACTTGACTTCTGAGCTGCATAAATATTTTACTTAATTACAAAACAAAAAATAAAAAAGCAATTTTTTTTTGGTTTTTAAAACTTTATTTCAACGTAACTATGCTTACAGAAATACACTCATATTGGTTAATAGAATGCAATTTAAGTTTAACTTATCCTACACAATTTGGACCAAAAACTTGGTACATGGTTTAAGATTTTAAAAAAGGATTTGCAATCTGGTTTATTTTTATCTATTACAAATGTATAAAAGATCTTCCATCAAATGCTGCTCAAGAAGGCAGCAAGAACCTTGAGAAATTTACCTTTGGTTTGCCTATAAAAAAGCAATTTTTACAAATCTTGTGTGTTCAGTTAGGAGCACACCTTCACAGAGAGGAACTCTTCCAAATGGCTTTAAGGCACAATTGTTGTTCTTTTTAAAAATATCTTTAAAAAATTTTTATTTTTGTAGATTTAGGGGGTACAAGTGCAGGATTGTTACATGGATAAATTGTGTGATTGTGAAATCTGGGGCTTTTAGAAGACACAATAATTTGACTCTCCATCCCTAGTGCACGAAAAAGAAACAATTTCCAGTATTCAGGATCCAAATGAAGTTCATACAGTGATTGTTTGAAATAACTTTTAAGTCTCTTATAATCCATATTTCCACATCTATTTCTTTCTTTTTTTAACTTATACATTTTTCTGCTTACTGAAGAAAACTAGTTATCCTGTAGTTTTTCCTACAGTCTGAATTTTGCTGTTGCATCACCATAATATAGAAATAAAAATGATGTATGATATTTATGAGCTAATTGGAAATGTGAACATAGACTGGTTATTTAATGATATTAAGAAATTATTGTTTATTTTTTCGGGTGAGACTATACTGTGGTCTTATTAAAATGAGATATATACTGAAGAATTTATGGATTAAATGTAAATGATGCTATGTCTGGCTTGCTTTAAAATAACATGGAGGAGGGTTTAGTCTGTAGATTGGCTTATATGGACTTAAGTAATGAATATTGTGGGCATTCATTGTACTAGTTTGACTAATGTGAACATGTTCAAAATTCTTTCTTTTTTATTTATTTGTTTATTTATTTTTTGAGACAGAGTCTCGCTCTGTCATCCAGGCTGGAGCACAGTGGCTGGATCTCCGCTCACTGCAAGCTCTGCCTCCCAGGTTCACGCCATTCTCCTGCCTCAGCCTCCCAAGCAGCTGGGACTACAGGCGCCCGCCACTGCACCTGGCTAATTTTTTGTATTTTTAGTAGAGACAGGGTTTCACCATGTTAGCCATGATGGTCTCGATCTCCTGACCTCGTGATCTGCCCGCATCGGCCTCCCAAAGTGCTGGGATTACAGGCGTGAGCCACCGCACCCAGCCTCAAAATTCTTTATAATAAAAATGGTAAAATAAGCGTGCTAGTTCTAGAGTTTATCCACCTTGATTTGAATTTTGTACCACCACTTAGTAAATACATGATTGTGGGAAAATAATTTCACCTTTCTGTTTTATAATCAGAAAAGTGGGGCTCTTAGTATTATTACCTCATAGGATTCTTGAGGCAGTTAAATGAAATGGTTTATGTGAATTGTTTGGAGCACATTTTGTCACATGGTAAGTGACAATAAATTTTAGTCATTGTCATGCCTATTATTATTTTCTCTAAACTTTAATATATGAATACTGGAAGATAGAGGGTCTCTCTCTCCCTCTGAGATCATGAGCTACGAGAATAAGCTGGAACTACTGGTGGCCATTTTTCCTTTGGAGAGTGCATAACTCACAGGAAAGCAGGGACCCTGATGGGCATTTCTGTTGCAATATCCCTTAGGCCCTTGGATTCAGCCATTCCTCAAGGTATTTTACCCTTGGATTTCTCACTTGCTGAGTCAATAATCTTTAAGCTAGTTTGAGATGTATTTCTAGCACTAGCAAGTAAAATTTTTTTTCTGGTCATTCACTCATTCTAACATACAATAGTGCTGTTACCCTTTACCTAAAGCACATTTATGCTTATAATATTTGTCACTTAAACTCTGTATAAGCTTCCCAATATTTAATAAATAAAACCCAACTTCCTCAGTTTGGTATTTGGTTTTAGCATAGTCCAAATCTACTTCTCTAGAGTAACGTTCCACTCTGCCTTTATCCCTATCGTCCCATCTTCTGGATGGGCTGGAGGGTGTGTTCCTTGACCAGGTTCTTGACTGAGCTGCTCCTGTGCCTCTATAAATGGCTGCCTCTCATCTGGACTGGGATTCCATCAGCGCCTTCCCTGGCCATTTAATAGATGGACTCGCCATCCTTCAAGGCCTTGTGCAAATGTCAACTTTCTAAAAATTTGCTTTATTGGAGCTGGAAGGGACTATACTACTTTCTCTATCCCTTTGTTTTGCTCCTCCGATAGCACTTGTCACTGATATGTTGGTACTAATATTATTGTTAATTTAAAAACTGTGATATTAAATTTTTTATGAGATCATTGGTTCTTTTGTACTTGGAATAAAATCTTATTACTATTATGTATAAAGCCTCACACGATCTGGTTCCTTCCAGCTTTTCTGACATCGTATCTTATGATTATCCCCTAGTCCAATAGGCTCCAGCCACATAGGCAATTATATTCTTCAGTAAACTCAGCTTTCCTTGCCACTAATCAGCTGTCCCATTTATCAGCAAGGCTCTGCTTCCAGATCCTTCCGTGATTGGTGCCTGCTCATTATTTAGGCTCTAGTGCTAAGGTCTTTTCTCAGAGGAGCCTTTCCTGATCATCCTGTCTAAATTAGCCCTTACCTCCCCTCTAGAATCTCTATCCCATTAACTTATACTATTTTCTTTATAAAACTTACAATTGTATTAAATTGCCGTATTTACTGGTTTACTCCTTGAACGTCTGTTTCTGCCCCCTTCCCTTCCTAACTCCACACCATTAAAAGTTCCACGAGGGCAGGGATCATTTGGTCTTATTTAATACTATGTTTCCATGACCTAGAATAAGGATTAGCACATGGTCAATGTTTCATAAATATTTGTTAGATGAACATTTTCTAACCTGTTTTCTAGATTATCTGTACTACAAAGGCACAGGAGTGCATTATCAAGTATCTTACTTTCTGCATAGTCTATGCACACAGTAAATATTTGATGAATGAACAATTTCATCCTATTATGTTGAACCATAGGGAATTGTCATTTTTTATGTCAAAATGATTAAATATTGGGAATTGCCTATGGTTCAACCTGGTATCTTCAACTGTTTTTTCAAAGAATTAAACTTACCTAGAGAGAGTTCTGGCATTTGCCTTTGGCTATCGGGAGGTGATCTCTAGGTGCCTGGAAGGGATGTGCCACATCCCAAAGACAGCAGAGGCACTAGCCCAGACCTTCAGGAGGGTATGGTAAAGGTCAGCCACACAGGATGTATGTGATCAACCCCAATAAAAACTCTGGATACTGAAGGCCTGGTGAGCTTCCTGGGTTGGCAATACTGTGTGTACTGTCAGACATTGACACTGGGAGAACTGTGCGGTCTGTGGCTCCATGGGGAAGCAAGGGATGACTAGTAGTTCAGCATTTGGAAACTTCCCAGATTCTTCCTCTTACGCATTTCTTCCTTAGGCTGGTTCTAATTTGTACCTTTGCCTACAGTAAACATGGCAGTGAGTCTCATAGCTTTCACTGAGTCATTCTAGCAAATTATTAAACCTGAGGGTGGTCTGAATTTGTAGCCAGTTGGTCTGAAGTGATGGTGGCCCTGGGAACCTGCTGGGGTTCCCACTCTGAAGTGACAGCAGTCTTCTGGGAACTGTTCCCTCAGACTGTGCAGTTCATGTAAGTTCTTGCATGTTTAAATAGTTATTTACTCAAGAATAAAGACCGTGATCATTTCATTATTCCTCAGTGTCTATGACAGTGTCAGCCAGTTAAACTCTAGACACTTTCTTCCTGCATTTGTCAATACAAATGCTGATTGGAGTAGGCCACTGAACTGTTCTCATGAAGTAATTAGACCATCAGTATATATTGAAGATTTAAAATGAAGGTACTGAATTGAACATAATCAAGTGCCATATCTACTATACAGAAAATTCTGTGCTAGGACCTATTATTCCCAGAGTGAGATCAGTATCAAAGAAGATGGGAATTGGAATGGCTCTAGGAACAGACAAAATATGGCATGAGTTCTCATTCTACTTAGTCTTTATCAGACGTGAACTTTTTGAGCCAACTCTGCTCATGGATAGAGTCAGGCCTTATACCATGCCCCTTCCTTCAGCCTTCCCAAGAGTAATCATAATTTCACAAATTGCTCTTTTCATCCCTAGTTCTGTAAGGAATTATCATCATCTCATGATAGTCCTTCAGGTGGTAGTTGAGTTAGCAAGTGATGTTTAAGTAACTTTACATAGAAGTTTAAGGAGAATTTATACAAAAAAAGTGCTTATCTTCCAACAGAGTTGGGTTTAAACATAGATATTCCAAATTCTTATCTTCTCTATACTGCCTCCAAATTTCCATTATGGTTGTTTTTTCTTTGGCAGAGAATGACTTTTTTGTCTATTTTTATATTTTAGCTCAACCATTTGTAACTGATCCTAAAATTAAATGCTTTAAAAATATATTGAATGGTAGCCACATGTTTTGCATGATATTATTTCTATTCTACTAACATGAAAGTAATTTGAATAGATATTACTTGTAAATAAAATAAATCGGCAAACCACTTATTGGAAATTACTTCTTAGAAATCTTCTCTTTCAAAGCATTAGGTTAACATGGCATCTAAGATACTGAGAGATAGTAAGTAATGAAAAGATAATCTTTAGTCCTGAGGAGCTTAAACCTTAAAGCAGGATATAGGAGTGATACAAAATATTGTAAATATGAATCCTGATAAAGGTAGACTAACCCTCAAGAGCCATACCTGCTATTTTCAGAGAGCTAGAGAAACATCCTATTGGAAAACACACTAGTATGCGCATTTAGTGGCAATTCAGTGTCAACATACAGAACAATGAAGCAGCTGAAATCATTTCAAGGAGCCTCTGTGCCTGTCTTTGCCTCTTACTTCATCCCATTCAAATAAGAAGCTTGAATAATAAAGAGGATAATTTGCATGGTTGTAAAAATCCCTGAAACACACCTGAATTTTAAATCATACAACTAAAGCACGTTGTATTAAAGCAGAAGGATTCTGAGTTTTTAGAAACACCAGCAAATTCATCAGCTTTCAAATCAAAGAGTAAGAATCTTTAATGGCATGTAAACATTGAATTTGGTTGTCAATGGTTTCCATGTTGAGTCTCACAAAGAGATGTTTAGAAGCAGTTCTACTTTGCTTCCTCCAAATATCATAAATCAACTCTTTGATTTCTCTTTACTTTTTCTTCAGTTGGTTAGTCTAGAATATAAAAAAGGTTATTGTAGTCAGCAAATATTTTTAGACCTTGAGAGGTGCCAGTGGGTTATGAGACCAATGGGAGAAAGTACTCCAACTTGTAGCTCAATATTAGCACATAAATATTAATAAGTACAAATCATTCCAAGCATGTCAAGAATAAGAGAGATATTTGGGAATATTTTCAAAATGCATCCTGTTGTGCTGATTCCAGGGTGAAACACTTTAAGCTGTTAATAAAAAGCAGGCAACATACTCTCTTCATCTGACCCATGTCATGGCATAGATTGCTCATGGGAGACTACTTTTGGGGTTGCCTGTTTGCTCCCAATTATTGCTTTCTCGAAACTGGACTTAAGACTCAGAGGTAGATTCCCAATGGCTTTGTCTTTAATACATGGCTCTGTCCACACAGCCAACTGAATTAAAAGAATATATTCGACCCAAGCTGGACCAACGCTGTATCCTAGGAATTATAGAATTGGAAAAGAATGACCAGAAAACTTAGGATATCTGGGGCTGAGTTTTGCAAATGGTAGAGCTCTTGGAGGAAGGCCAATATAAACTTTTGATGCGGAAATCCTTGAAACTTTTCCTTCCTAAACCATCCCTTCCTTTTTTTTTTTTTTTTTCTGAGACGGAGTCTCACTCTGTCGCCCAGGCTGGAGTGCAGTGGTGTGATCTCGGCTCACTGCAACCTCCACCTCCCTGGTTCAAGCGATTCCCCTGCCTCAGCCTCCCAAGTAGCTGGGATTACAGGTGTGCGCCACCACAGCTGGCTAATTTTTGTATTTTTAGTAGAGACGGGGTTTCACCATGTTGGCCAGCCTGGTCTCGAACTCCTGACCTCAGGCAATCTCCCTGCCTCGGCCTCCCAGAATGCTGGGATTACAGGCGTGAGCCACTGCGCCCGGCCACCATCTCTTCCTTTAATTCCAAGAGATACTCACAATCCTTTCAATAATTGTCTTTTTCCCGGCCCTTTACCCCCCATAAGCCAGAGAGAATCAGTTTCTGTTTCTTGCGCTAAAAATCCCTAAAGGTTAAATGGTGACTAAATTAGGACTCAAAAATTTTACAAAGAGTAAAAGATTACCCGGATATCCCTCACAATGCAGCAGAAGATGAATATGCCTAGGCTTGGAGTAACTGGTACTACAGCAGAAGGAGAAGTCATTTTCTGCTATTAACCAGTTCAGAATACAAGGTAGATATGGCTGGAAAGACAGACTTATAGGACACTTAACACAATAATGGCTACAAACACAGAGGTGAACAACTGAACAGTGTAAGAAGTCATGGAATAACATCCAAGTTATACGTTCATGCCTCGAGTTTCAAATTACATTTTAAAATTCAAGTTATTATTCATACTTTTGTTGCTACAAATCCTGTGAAGTGCTTTGAGTTGAATTTTATAGCTGTATGAGATCTTAGAGATTACCTGGTTTAACTCTCTCATTATACAGATGAGGCAAGAAAGGCCCCTAAAATTTAAGTGACTTGCTTGTTGAAGATCTACAGTTACCAGTTGCAGTAAAGCTAGGAATCTAGTACTTTTAATTACTTAATCTTGATTATATGCTTTCACACTATCAAATTAGATTAGTTTTAATTAGGACTCACATTTAAATTCACATTAATTTATTATTTATTTTTATACTTTTAAGAACATTTAAAGTGAAATAAATCCTTGCAGATATACTTGAGACCCCTACATGCTCCTTCTCAATTTTATTCACATCTCTCTTTCCCATGCTGAGTTTTCCTGTTTATTAGTTCTGGTATATTTTCATTCATATATCTATAAAATGGCAAAATATATAGCATCTTTTTATGTTTAAAATGTATGTAAATCATATTATAAGTCAACATTATATTTTAGAGATTTAAGCACATGGTACGTGTAACTCTTGTTCATTCATTTTCATTGTATGCATACACTCGAATATATCTACTCCCCTGCTAATGGACATATAGACTGTTTCCAGGCTTTCACTTTTAACACAGTGCTGCAATAAACATTCTTGCACATGCGCACTTGTCCACATGTATGAGAATTTCACTGTGGTATGTAGGAATAGAAGGGCTGAGTAGGCTGGGCGCGGTGGCTCACTCCTGTAATCCCAGCACATCGGGAGGCCGAAGTGGGAGGATCACAAGGTCAAGAGATCGAGAGCATCCTGGCCAATATGGTGAAACCCGTCTCTACTAAAAATACAAAAATTAGCTGGGCATGGTGGTGCGCACCTATAGTCCCAGCTACTCGGGAGGCTGAGGCAGGAGAATTGCTTGAACCTGGGAGGCAAAGGTTACAGTGAGCCAAGATCATGCCACCACACTCCAGCCTGACAACAGAGTGAAACTCCATCTCAAAAAACAAAAAACAACAACAAAAAAGAAGGACTGAGTAATGAGTACGTGCACTTCCAACCTAACTAGACTTTGTCAAAGTAGTTGTACTAAATTATGCTTCCATCAGCTGTGTATGAGAATTTGCCTTGTCCAAGTTAGACCTGTCAGACTTTAAAATGTTTGCCAATCGAATCTAATGTGTGTGAAATGATATTTCACTGTGGTTTTATTTAATAGTTCTCTGAATACTAATAAGGTTGAGCGTCTTTTTATATGTATATTGGACATAAGGCTTTCCTGATCTGTTTGTAAATTGTCTGCTTAAACTCATTGCCCATTTATCTATTGAATTATTTTATTATTACTTTTTAGAGATGGGATCTCTGTCACCTTGGTTGGAGTGCAGTGGCATGATCATAGTTCGCTGCAGTCTTGACCTCCTGGGCTCCAGCAATCCTTCCACCTGAGCCTCCCAAGTGGCTGAGACGACAGGTGCATACCATCACACCTAGGTGCATACCATCACACCTAGCTAATTATTGTTATTTTTGTAGAGATGGGGATCTTGTTATGTTGCCCAGGCTAGTCTTGAATTCCTGGCCTCAAGTGATGCTCCTGCCTCAGCTTCCCAAAGTGCTAAGATTACAGGCATGAGCCACTGGGTCCAGTCTGAATTAGTTTTTTATTCTTATTGGTTTATAAGTATTCATATATAATCTGGATAGTATATACATTCTTTAAACATGTGGCTTATTTTTGCCTTTTGATTATGGCATATGTGTATGTATGTGTGTATATACGTGTGTGTGTGTATATATATAACTTTTTTGTTTGGAAGTCTTACATTTTAATGTAGTCAAATGTATTCATCTTTTTATTTGTGGTTCTCACTTTTTGTGATTTAAAATATCCTTCTGCACCAAAATGTTTAACATTTTATTTTTTACTAGTAAGTCTTTAATCTACATATATATACACGTTATATATATATGTGTGTATGTATATATACATATTACATATATATGCATTGCTTTCTTGCCTATCTGTAGAGGTAAAGAAGGATATAAATTCATTTCTTTTTACCTGTGGAAGATCAATTAATTTAGCAGTATTTTATAATTCATCTTTTCCCTACTGATTTTCAATGGCATCTCTGTCATTTGCCAAATTTTCGTATGTGTGTAGGTCTATTTGTGGGCTCTCTACTCTGTTCCATTGGTTCATTTTCTATCTTGAGCCAATACTACAATAACATAATTATTATATTTTATAATAGGTCTTTATATCTGGTAGGGAAAATCATTGCAACATTGTATTTCTTTAAACTTGTCTTGGGTTCCTGGGCCAATAGGTTTTTTTTTTTAATTTCTAATATTGTTTTCATTAATGCCATCTCATTTTTTGCTATCTTATATTTTGCTGAGAATTTATCTTTTATTAATTATGAAAAATTCTACCCATTATGTTTCATATTGTGCCTTTCCCCCATTCTTTCCATTATCACTCTCTTTAAACCATAAATTAAACTTTGCATTAAAACTGTTGTAATAAAGGCTTTAAACAATTTAGTAAATCTTATTTGGTTATTTAACAAGCTCTCTAATGCTTTTTAGTAAATTTTGTATCTTTTATATTTTCAATTTTTTTGTAAGTGACATTATTTTTATAGATCTTATAAATGACATTATTTGTTTTTGTAAGTGATATTTATTTTTATATATCTACTTTGGAGTATCTAGTCAATAGTTATAGCATTTGGCATTATTGGAAAATTTAATATTGCTATTAATTATACCTAGTGACTCTGCTTCATTAATTTAAAATTGTGATTATAAACTCCTTTTCACTGAACCTTTCCCATGGGAATTCTTTAGAGCCAGACTGAGAACATTTTCCACTAGAGAAATTTTGCATTTGCTTCTTGTAGGCACCAGAGTTAGCATGAGTTTGGAGCTATTTTTACATTGGTGACTAAGTCTGGAGAATTCCTTAGCCGCACATGAATAGTGTAAATTTAAACCTCAGTCCTCATTGAGACATGGGTATGGTCATAAATTTTAATAGAAGCTCTTTTAACCTCCAGCCTAAACATACACCAAAAGAGACAAGTCATCCTGTTGTATTCCTTGCCAGTGTACATACTTTCACCTGCTCACATTTTCTCTGAAGGTATATCTCTTCCACCGTCAGTTCCTGATTTGCACTAAGGATATCAGTCCTAATTCCTCGTTTTCTAAGTGTGTGTTTCTTGTGCTTGTTTAAGTAATCCAACCTATCTCTCATATTATTGAGTCAGCATATACCCAGAGCTATTTCTGCTGAATTATTGTTACTTTAGAATTGTCTTTTTTTTTTTCCGTAATGAGTTAGGGTTTGCATGTAAAACTATGTTACATTTGTAGATATTTTGTAGTGGGAGTTAATCATGCTTGCTACATTGCTGGAGCAAAATTCAACACTAAACTTTAGTATATGAGTTAGAGTTCAATAAAATTTTGACCTAAAACAGCATCTTTGTCTCTAGGAAATTAACTATTTCCTAAAATATTTAAAGTGCCTACTAAGACTTATTTTTTATAACCAGCAGAGACAGTTGCTCTATTTATAAATATATATTGCAAACTCATGTAACTAACAATTTTTGTTGAATTAAATCTTTTTTTTTTTTTTTAATTATACTTTAGGTTTTAGGGTACATGTGCACAATGTGCAGGTTTGTTACATATGTATCCATGTGCCATGTTGATTTCCTGCACCCATTAACTCGTCATTTAGCATTAGGTATATCTCCTAATGCTGTCCCCGCCCCCCCCCCCCCCCCCCCAACAGTCCCCGGAATGTGATGTTCCCCTTCCTGTGTCCATGAGTTCTCATTGTTCAATTCCCACCTATGAGTGAGAACATGCGGTGTTTGGTTTTTTGTCCTTGCGATAGTTTACTGAGAATGATGTTTTCCAGTTTCATCCATGTCCCTACAAAGGACACAAACTCATCATTTTTTATGGCTGCATAGTATTCCATGGTGTATATGTGCCACATTTTCTTAATCCAGTCTATTGTTGTTGGACATTTGGGTTGGTTCCAAGTCTTTGCTATTGTGAATAGTGCCGCAATAAACATATGTGTGCATGTGTCTTTATCGCAGCATGATTTATACTCCTTTGGGTATATACCCAATAATGGGATGGATGGGTCAAATGGTATTTCTAGTTCTAGATCCCTGAGGAATCGCCACACTGACTTCCACAA